>NC_069503.1:116668315-117000401 GCF_027579735.1 Bombina bombina
TGTTTGGTAATTGTTATGAGCGGCTTAAAACGGATCTTTACAAAAATAAAAGACTTAGTTATAAAACTATTTAGTAAAAAAAGCCACATATACGCATAGGTTTAGTTTTGATTGTTAATTGTATTAAAAAAAAAAGGTTTTGATTTGGGTAAACTGTCCCTTTAACAGTGTTTCAGTTTATTCAGTCTTATCTTTTTAACAAGGTCAGCATTTCCCAGTTTTTCGTTCTTTACATAAACAATCTTATGTCTAAAGTTCTGTAACTTTCCACTGATTATGTTGCAATAAGGGGGCGTGTATAAAGCAATTTACAATATATGTGATGTATACTATATAACCACAGCACTGTTAATAATAAACAGAGCAGACTAGGACTATATTATGTGTGCGTGTCTGATTTTGCTCTCCAAGGCCTTGTATGATGGATTATTCAGTTCCAGGTGAATACTGATTAGTGATAATTGGTATCCCGGCCCTGAGAGGACCTTATAACAGGTCTAGCATTAGCAACTGGGATTCATGCGGGGTAAGTAGAGAGATTCTATCCCGCTTCCCTTCTGTGAATTGAAGCCAAGAGGTCTGGCCATTTAATATTATGAGGGAGTTGGAGTCCCTCCTCAGTTTAGAGTCTTGCTATCATGGGGAAGACAGTCCCACCCCGGCTCTGAGAGGACCTTAAAACAGGTCTGGCATGAGCAACTGGGATTCACGCGGGGTAAGTAGAGAGATTCTATCCCGCTTCCCTTCTGTGAATTGAAGCCAAGAAGTCTGGCCATTTAATATTATGAGGGGGTTGGAGTCCCTCCTCAGTTTAGAGTCTTGCTATCATGGGGATGACAGTCCCACCAAATGTAAGGGTTAAAGTCCCACATACATAGATATATTGTATTTATACTGTAGATAGACATAGATATCACTGGAGCTGAGTAATCACAGATTGATGCTTATTTATATTGTATTATTTTGTGTTATATTGTATTGTACTGTATATACAAGTATTGTTGTAGTTAAAAACTACAAATTTTTTTAAAGGTAAAGACATCTTTATGTTAAGATAATTCCTTTCACTGTCAAACACTTTAAATTACAAAACCCAAATAGCAGATACCATACAAGTTAAGAAAGGAAAAATGCATATGCTTTAGTAACACAGATCAAATAAGAGCCTTGGTAAGTAGATAATATACCATTAGTACCATCATAAGTATTCCACTTCCAAAACTCATATTTATCTGTATAGTTGTTATAAATGTCTAGCTAAGGTGTGTCCTTAATCTCTTTATTTTGAGTAGTTTGATAATACACTAAGGAATGATTGCCATGGGAAATTCCTAATGCTGAGATATTGCAGCATTCTCTTTCAACTATAAAAGGTGCAAACATACTCTCTATACTCCAGGTGAATACTGATTAGTGATAAGTAGTATCCTGGCCCTGAGAGGACCTCTAACAATTGTGAACATGATTTAAAATCTTTATATTTTCCATCCTCTACTATAACTTTAATTTTTAAGAGAAAGACCCGTAATCCCCTTCATCTTATGGACCCTTCTACTTAATAAAAAAATAATACAAACTTTTAATGTATAACATTGCAAAGAGATTGAAAAAGAACCCGAAACCTCTTGATTCATATTTCTCAATCTGGGTTTATGGTGGGTAGAAATCCTGTGAAAAATATACATAAAGACTTTTTAGTTTTAGATCATCATTGGAATAAACCAACTACAAATAAATCACATCATAAGGTCGATTCTGCTCTATTGACAACCAAGGCTAAAAAGGCATTCAATTCCATAGAATGGGATTATGTTTATTCTACTTGAGATCATTTTTTATTTAAAGGCCACTTCTGCAATTTTCTACACTTATACAAAAATCCCTTTTCAAATGTATTGACTAATACACTTGCCCTACCTAAAAAACAATATTTTTATTGAAAGGGACAAGACAAGGGTGTCCACTCTCTCCTTTCCTCTCCAATATTCCTATTGAGCCATTAGCTATTTATCTATGACAGATAATGAAAAGTATCCATATAAGGGGTTAGAATGTAGTATTATCTTTTTACACTGACAATTTAATGATCTTTCTGAGACTTCCGGTGGGAGGAGCTGAGAGGAGCACGCGAAAACAGCATGTAGCCTGAGAGAGTTCGATTACAACCAGCCCTATGGTCTATGTCCGCTGTGAAGGCAGCACCAGTAGCTTTCCTAGGACACCAACCCTGGCATGCATGGGGTTACGACCGGGAAGTCTAGAAGAGCCGCAAGCGGGTCACTCTCTAGAGCCATGTGACGGATACCCCGGCTACCCCGACTGGGTAGCTCCGCCAAACGGGTCCTGCTTCCTCCCTGCTGACTGCAGCTATGTAGCTGGCAAGTGACCACAGCCTGTAGCCACCCCTGATGCCCGACAGCATCAGTACCCAGGGTCCCACCCTGTGGCAGACTTCAGCTACCCAGACTGGATAGCTCTGTCTGATGATCCTTTCTCTGCCTGGAACAGGCTGCTATGTAGCCCAGGAAAGTGATTTTAGCTGGAGCCCACCCAAATAACTAGACAGGCTAGCATTCAGGTTAAACAAGAACTGATTTTATTGTACAACATAGACTCCTTTTATACACACAGCTCACCTTGATAAGACAAAGGACAATCCCACTATTTTCCCGCCATTCCCGCCCCACCAGACAGCCCGGCACCTCCATAGGAGCCACAGTCTCACATAATCCCAAAACCTAGGGGTGGCAGTTTCGTGGTGATCCTGGTGGAGCAGCGGCACTTCCAGGGTGTCATTTATAAAGCTCTCATTCCCCAGATGCCACAGTCCAATGATTTGTTACTGGGGACAGGAGTTACAGTCCGTTATAGTGTTAGGGGTGTCCAGAACCCCCAGTTCCCAAAAGAGCTCCCCTCTGATAATTGCCACAGCGCTTGTCCTCCCTAGGGGCTACCAATCCCCAAAAGATTGGAGCTCTGGGGCAAAGGGCTGCTGGAGCGACCAGGGGTAAAGTTAGCGGGTGTCCTGCTGTCCTGTGGCCGACCGAGAGTTCCAGGAGCCCGGCCAGCCTGAGAGGAGTTAGGCGGGTGTCCGTTGTTTAAGCGGGCAACTGGGAGTTCCAGGAGCTGGGCCAGCCTAGGAGGGTTTTCCTGGTCATACACCAGCTCTCCACAAAACAAGCAAACAAAAGCTTTCAGAGATTGTGGTTGCTCTGAGGAGCCCAAAACCACTGAGAAACAACAGGGGTGAGGTTGTAGGGGGGTTCAATCATGTCATTTTAAAGCTCTCGTTCCCCAGATGCCACAGTCCAAAAATCAGCATGATTCGGTACTGGGGACAGGAGTTACAGTCCGTTGAAGTTATGGGGTTATGGGTGCCCAGAACCCCCAGTTCCCAAAGAAGCTCCCCTCTGATAATTGCCACAGCTTTTGTCCTCACTAGGGGCTACCAATCCCCAAAAGATTGGAGCTCTGGGGCAAAGGGCTGCTGGAGCGACCAGGGGTAAAGTTAGCGGGTGTCCTGCTGTCCTGTGGCCGACCAGGAGTTCCAGGAGCCTGGTCAGCCTGAGAGGAATTAGGCGGGTGTCCGTTGTTTAAGCGGGCAACTGGGAGTTCCAGGAGCTGGGCCAGCCTAGGAGGGTTTTCCTGGTCAGACACCAGATCTCCACAAAACAAGCAAACAAAAGCTTCCAGAGATTGTGGTTGTTATGAGGAGCCCAAAACAACTGAGAAACAACAGGGGTGAGGTTGTAGGGTGGGTTGGGGGTAGCCTTAGCTGTCTGGTATCTGTGACATCTCCCCCCTCCAGTTCGGCAGACCCAGCTAGACCCTTAATGGGTCGGCCTGGAGCTGTCCGATGGTGGCCCTCTATTTCTCGGTTGCTGGGAGAGGTTATCCCATCTCTCCTGAGCTTGGGGCATCCTGGGGGGTTCCTGTTGGCATTTATACCCTGCACCCTGGGCGCAGAGATATTCACATAATGCAAAGTCCCAAATAAGTTTGCTAAGGCCGGCTCCCAAACAATTGCTGTTCCACAAGTTCCAGTGTCCTTAAGTTCCATGGCCAAACTGTCTCCCTCTGTGACACTCTGTTGAGAACCGGCTGACCCACCCACAAACAAAGCCAGTGCCGGTTTCCCAGCTGTATTCCCACCCCAGACCGGAGAGGGAGGTTGCTCCTTGGTGTGGCAGGCAAAGCTCGGGTGCCCAAACATGTGGCATCAACTGCATAAGCTTTTTTTAATAATCATTTTTATTGAAAATGTTAAAATATACAACGAAAAAAGCAAAAGAATTCACAAAAATATAAAAGGAAAACTACAACAAATTTATTACAGAGTTATTACCCAGGTATTCATGATGGTATTATCTTCTATGAGGTGTAACCTCAGAAACTGCTCAACAAAAACATTTCCCAATACATAATAGATAGAGTCCACTTTAAAGAACTCTCCATACATTTAAATTACATAAAGAAAAAAATCAAGATAAGGAAACCATCATTGGCAATTTGTTCTTCACCTCAAATTCTCTCCCATTTTCTGACCTCACTTCTGGCCCACCTTCCCTGTCTTATTAATTCACATATGAAATTGACTAGTCTCTCTACTATCTACAACCATAATCGTCTTTAACCTAGAATACATCTACTACCTATAGACATTACAGGTGGATATTTATAAGATGTGATTCCATATAGTCTTATATTCTATCCTTCCTCTTCTTCCACATACCTTAATACTACAGAGTTCAAGAGGGGGGGAGCAGAGGGGAAAAAAAAAAAAAAGGAACAGCCTCTTGTATTTATTGCCAAGTTATCCATTGTGTAGTTAAAACTTCTGAGACCACTAGATTCAAGAAAGGTATTGAACTTTGAAATGGCACCAGAAATTGTCGCTGCATCCCTAAAGGCCAGGAGCATATAAGATTTTTCCACTTATTAAAATACTTTCTGAATTGTTTTTCAGATCCAACTTTCAAATCTTGCCTTTCAACTATCATTTGACTTTTAATGCTGTTGGCGAATTCACTTATACTTGGAACCTCTTTCTGCTTCCATTTTTTAAATAATAGATTACGTGCTGCCAAAATTGCTATGTTTATGCGACACCTATCCCCTGAGTTCTCTGCTTGGCTTAAAAAGAATATTTGAATCGGCTTCATTACTATTTTTACGTTGAGATGTCTGTTAAGCCAGTACTGTATCTTTAGCCAGTATTGTTTGACTTTAGGACAGCTCCATAGACAGTGTAGTAAATTTGCACCGGGTATATTGCATTTGAAGCAGTTACCTGGCTGAGCCAAGTTCCATATACTCATTCTAGCTGGGGTTAGATAGAAATTATTGATTACTTTACATTGCGACTCTCTCCAATTGATGCGATACCAGTGTAGTAAATTTGCACCTGGTATATTGCATTTGAAGCAGTTACCTGGCTGAGCCAAGTTCCATATACTCATTCTAGCTGGGGTTAGATAGAAATTATTGATTACTTTACATTGCGACTCTCTCCAATTGATGCGATTCGTTGCTTCATTGCCAGTCTTATACTATCAGTGATGTATTCACATTGTAACCTAGTAAAGTATTTCAAGAATTTATCTCTAACCTGTTTAATGTGTTCTTGCCCATTAATCTGCAATATGTTTTGATACCACATTGAAATTGACCGGCTCCCGGCCTGGTATACCTTAAGACCTATATCTATATGTTGTTGTCCTCAATCTATGCCCAATATCCTTGTATATGTCTCAATGTAGTGGCGTACTTGTAAGTAGGCATAAAAGTTTTTAGCTGGGAGGTTATATTGGCCAGCCAAACTCTCAAAAGTTCAGGTCCTCCCATCTTTAACCGCCCTGAACTGTACAAATTGCTTGAGACCTTTCTCATGCCATTCGTGGAATATACTATTATTAATCCCGGGTGGGAAATCCACACATCCAACGATTGGTAGAAGACGGGACACCCGAAATTCCTGCCCTATTAACCTGCAATATTTTTTCCATGCGGATACAATGTTTGCAAATGTAAGCAAGTTGCTATTGTTACATGGCAATTTCTTGTGTGGACAGTGCAGTATCGCCTGTAAGCTAAATGGGGCTATCAGCTCAGATTCTAAATTATAGTACGTAACATAATCTGCCTTAGTCAGCCAATCTATTCTGAACTTTATCAATGTAACGTAATTATAATACTTTATGTTTGGTATAGAGAGTCCCCCAAATTGTCTTGCATTACTAAGCTTCTCCATAGATATTTGTGGCTTCTTCTTTCCCCAGATAAAATATGTACATGCTCTGTTATATCTATCTATATCCTTACTTGCAATAAAGATTGGTAGATTTTGTAGGAGGAATAGCAGTTTGGGGAAAAGAATCGTTTTAATCAGCATGATCCTTGCCGATAATGACAGATAGTATAAATTCCATTTACTTAAATCTGAACGTAAATTATGAAAGAGTTCCCTGTAGTTTAACTGATACCACTATCTGAGATTTCTGCTGATTTTGATCCCTAGATAATTAATATATTGTACTTCCTTAAAAATATACTTTAAGCTGGATCTTGTTTTATTGACCCATAACAATTCAGATTTGGTTCTTGGATGGTTTCCGGTTGGGGGCGGAGTGAATAGCAGCTCGCTCCATGTCGGCGTGAAGCTCGACCAAGCAAAGAACCTGCTCCCTCTCATAGCCTCATACCCCTATCGCTGGGGGGTCAGTGGGCTGCAACTGGGCTAACTTTAGCCGGAGATGGAAACCACAGTGGCTTAATAGAGCCTAGCGGGGGGAACCGCTCACTTTGTAAACACAGAAACAGGCTTTTTAAAATTTGACCACAAGGTTGTCTCAAACTTTCCAGTATCTCTTAAGCCGGTGTGGCCAGCTAAAACACAGCAGCAGTATTGGAGGATACTCACACAAAAGTGGCACCATTGATAAGGAGAACGGTATTCTCGGAAGTGTCCTTGCTTGTAGTGGCTCCGGAAGGCTGAACGTGAAGGTCCGGTCACGCTGCAGAGGGAGGTGCTGCTAGCGTGCGGAGGGATCCGGGCGTTGCGCGCCTCTCCAGCAACACTGAGGATCAGCAAGGCAATCTAGAAGGACTGGAGAAACAGAAGACCGCTGTTGGAGACCCCTAAAAGTGCGCAAGGAGAATACAGCACTTACGTATCTGTTGTATCCAGATGGGAGCTGCTCTTGGCAAGTGGGTGAACACGTATACCAAGCACATGCCGGAGACCGCAAGTATTCAAGTTGATGACGAGTTCCTGGTAACTGGGCCTGTCCATGTTTTTATGGTATTCTCTGGATAACTTGTGACTACCCATATCAGATATAAGAGCTAAATTAAGAATATTGTAGCCTCAGGGGCTAATTCTTTATAGTCTGGGTCTGTGTCGACAGCCCTAGAGAATTGGGACATCTTTTTTCCATAAGGTATAGGGCTCCTATGGACTAGAACCCCATTTCAGCTGTATATGACTATCAGGGGTAAAAGTATCTTGGCTTATACACTAAGCAAGTGGTAAAAAGAACGGTAAGATCTAACTCAGGAGTAGAGTATAAAGACCCCCAGAGGAACTGGTTCATTTGAAAGGACTGCAGAGACTCACAGTTTGCCTGATATATGTCTATAACTCATAGTTGAAAATGTATAGCAATTTAGAGTGATATACATAGCTTCCTCTATAAGATAAGCTATATCTTAAAGTTAATAACTTGTAAGAGCAATTCTATTCATTGTTAAGATTGCTAGAGTCAAATAACATCTCCCCCAAATAACAGTGGTTAATTTGATATTAATTTGAAGGTTTCTCTTAAACAGGAGTGTTAATTGTTGTTGTTATTTATCTCTCTCTGACAATTTTTATCTTTCGCATAGTCGGTATTATAAATAAAAGAGTAGGAAGGGAAGGGGAAAGGGGAAAAAAGGGGAGAATTTTCATCATTGTCTGTGTTTTAGAGTAGGTCCAGACTCATCCACATATCACTTATTAGACACACTATTTGGCAGGGGTACTGCCATAAGTACACATAGAAGATTTTTCTTCTCTTTTTTTTTTCTCTTCATTTCACAGTCACTTATAAACCAAACACTTTAGTAAAATAAAATATTCTTAGCAGGACCTAGTTGGTCCGTATTTCACGGTGTGGTTTTTTTTTTTTTTTTTTTTTTTTAGAGTGTTGATTGTTTTCACTAGTGTACCAGGAAGGTACCTGTTATATTTTTGCTTGTTTGCATTTTAATTTTTTTCTTTATTCACTTTTCACTGGTGGTTCATACTCACTGTATGGATAAGTTTGTATCCCAGGCTAGAGTTAGCTCTCCAAAGATGCCTGTGAAGTCAAAGGATAAAAAAGCCAAAATGTCAGATACAAGCATTGATGCAATAGCGGATATAAATCCATCTGCCATTGACACACAGGCTCTTGTTGGCCAACTCACAGCCCTTTTTTCCCCCCAGTTCGAGATAATCAAAAAAGAATTAGGGACCATTGTAACGGAGATAGCGACACTCTCTCTAAAAGTTAAAACAATTTTCCGCTAGGATGTTGGAAGCTGAAAATAGAATTTCTACTATAGAAGATCAGGTTAATGATCAAGAGAGTATAATTCATAGCCAGGAAGCCAGAATCAAAGGTATGCAATTGCGTCTGGAGGATCTAGAGGATCGCTCCAGACGCAATAACATTAGGATCATTGGCCTTCCGGAATTACCCGAATTCGAAGATGTCAGCAAATTTGTATCTTTAACCTTACCTCAGGCTCTGGGTGTATCAGCCCACTCCCTGCCACTCATAATTGAAAGGGCGCACAGAATTGGATCTAAGAGAGTTGCAGAGACTGGGTCGATTAGACCCAGAATGGTGATATGTAAATTTTTGAAATTTCAGGATAAAGTGGAAATATTGAAATGTTATAAAAGTTCTGGCCCTATGATTTTTGGTAATAGCAAGATTCTCTTATTTCAGGACTTTTCCGCAGAAACTTCCTCTAAGAGGAAAGGGATGGCACCATACTGCACACAATTAATAAATACAGGTTTAAATGCACGTCTACTATACCCAGCTAGAATTGTAGTAGAAGTTGGAGGTGTAAGGCATAATCTTAATCAAATAGAGGAAGCTAAAAAGTTTATTAAGATGTATAGAGGTAGTCCTGATCCAGAACATAATTCACCTGATAATCAACCTGGCTAGACCAGGTGAGTTTAGGAGGTAATAGCAGGGCGAATTGCTAAGATGAAGGAAATTAAATGGGAATATGTTGGTTATATATTTCTTTTTTTTCTTGTGGTCTTTTCGTTGTATATACAGGGCGGTTGCCCTCCCTCGTTTTTATCGTTTTGTGTTATTTTTTTTTATTTTTATTTTTTTTATTTATTTTTTTTCCCCCGATTAGGTTATTATCGGTAAATGACAAGGGATTTGAGATAAGGAGGAGGTTAAAAGGGAAAAAGGTCATGGCACTAGAAGGCATTAAGATTCTATCATGGAATGTTGGGGGGATCTCATCATCAGCCAAGCGTAAATTAGTTATTAAGACCTTGGCGAAGCATAAACCTGATATAGTCCTTTTACAGGAAACTCACTTGAATGAGCTAGAAGCTGCCAAGCTCAAGGTTAAGTGGGTAGGGGAAGTGGTTACATCGTCAGGGCCTACTAAGAAAGCTGGAGTGGCGATTTTAATTCATAAAAACCTTGAATATAGGATTATTAAATCGGACATAGATATAGCTGCCAGATGTATTGTACTCCAAATTAGTATTAAAAACACCAGATGTATTATTTGTAATATTTACGCCCCTAATAAATTCTCTTCTGAGTTCTGGGAAAGAATTAAAGGCAAGGTATACCCATTTAAAGCAGAGAATCTTGTGCTTGGGGGGGATTTTAATATGACATTGCAACCAGTATTGGACAGATTTAAAAAAAAAATGCGTTATTATATAAGAAAGAGGCCAAATATTTTAAAATTTTTTGTTACAAATTAAAATTGGTTGATGTTTGGAGAGTGCAAAATCCTGATACATTGCAATATACGTGTGAGTCCAAAGCCCACAGAACTTTTTCGCGAATCAATATTTTTCTGGTCTCAGAAGCTGTATCCATCTGGAAGCTGGAGTCGGAAATCCAGCAGATCGTGATATCGGATCATGCAATAATATCTTTGTCATTTCCTCCTTGTGGAAAGCGTAACTCTAATAAGACAGTGTTTTCATTTCCTAGGCACCTGTACACGGAATCAAGATTTTGTTCTTGGATTCGACAAAAATGGTTTGATTATAGTAGGCTTAATGCTAGCTACAGAAACAAAGTGCAAATATTTTGGGAAACATTGAAAGCAGTTTTGCGGGGAGAGATCCCAGCATATTTGAAGAGACGAGATAAGACCATTAAAACAAGGGAGATGCAATTATCTAATAAAGTAAAGAATGCGTTTAGGAATTTGCAGATTGCTCCGTCGGTGGTTAATTGGGGTATATATTTAGAGTATAGGAAGGAAAGAGATATCTTTTTAAAACAAAGATCACAGGAGGAAGAACTAAGAATCAATAGATATTATAGAGGATTCAAAGGGTGTTCGGTTAAATATCTTGCGAAACTTACCAGATGTAGGAAAAAAAGGTATTTTATAGTTGCGATAAAATATAATGAGGTTAGGCACATTGATAATCAGGAAATAGGTCAGGTGTTTTTCAATTATTATCAAAAATTAATATTAATCGATCCACCCAAGAATTTTTTTGGGCTAAGGTCAAGACTCCTAAGTTATCCTCAGAAGACCTGGCCATATTAAATGAGCCAATTACAATTATTGAGATTAGCAAGGCTATAGATCAACTGAAGTTAAATAAAGCAGCAGGCCCGGACGGGTTCCCCGCGGAATTTTATAAATGCATGAAAGAAGAGCTATTGGATGTATTAGAGAATTTATTTAATACTTATTATACTACAGATAATTCTATCTCGTCTTATTTTTCATCTGCCAATATCTCTCAAGTATAAAAAAGGTAAAGACCCGGAAGATCCCGCATCGTACAGACCAATTTCGGTATTAAACACAGACTATAAAATATTAGCAGCTATTTTAGCAGCCAGATTATCTAGGGGTCTACTGGATCTCATACATCCTGATCAGTCAGGGTTTATGACCCAAAGGAATCCCATAAAGAACTTCCGTAAACTTATTACTTTTTTGGATTACACATGGAATATCAGTCAGGAGGATGAGAGGCGGGAGATCCCAGATAGGGCCGTGCTTACATTGGACGCAGTCAAAGCTTTTGACTCTATTATCTGGGAACACCTATTTAGATCAATGGATGAATTTGGGTTCAAGGGGAATTTTGTTCAATTTATTAATAGAATTTATGCAAAACCCATTTCATATCTCTTGATAAATGGATCCTGTTCTCCTCCCTTGGTTTTACAACAGGGCACAAGACAAGGGTGTCCATTATCACCTTTATTGTTCAATATTGCCCTTGAACCATTTGCAATTAGGTTAAGGGAAGGCTTACTTGGTATCCCTCTGGGCCCTAATAGCCTTAAAGTACTGTTATATGCTGACGATATCTTGGTCTTCTTGGAGAACACTTACCGATCTCTTCCAACGCTTCTGTTGTTGATTGAGGAGTTCAGCTCTTTTTCGGGTTACAAAGTTAACCTTGAAAAGAGCGAACTCATGTTTGTAGGAGAAGTTACTCCCCCAAGGGTTGAATTACCATTTAAAATGGTTGATGAAATTAAATACTTAGGGTTATTATTACATAAGAATCCTAAACAGTGCAGTGATATTCGGCAAACTATATTCCAGTGTTTCAGAAGATCAAACAAGACCTAGAACTTTGGGCTTCATTTCCTCTAGCCATTACAGCAAGGGTTAACCTAATCAAAACTATTATTTTCCCCCGCCTATTGTATCCGTTACAAAACTTACCAGTTTTTATACTGAAAAAGGACATTAGTAAATTAAACGGTTATATTTCTAAATTCTTATGGAAAGGTAAGAAACCGCGTATTGCTCTTATAAAATTAAGGCAGAAGTCTTCCCGGGGAGGAATGTCCATGCCAGATATTAAGCTATATAATATTGCAACAATGGTCAGATTCGCTTTCGACTGGATTGCGGATTCAAACAGGATTACCTCAATTGAGGAAGAGTCTTTTATTATACATCCTTTTGCTCCAAAAGCTATTCTTCACTGCAAGTTGCGACAGTTACCATTGAATGTGTTCTCCCTAATTTCATTCAAGAATATAGTGCAGGCCTGGCACAAATTTTGTACTATGCTAGGCATAGATCCGTCTTACTCAGATTATTTGCCCATAATGGGCAACCCGCAATTTATACCGGGGATTTCCCAGGGAGTTTTTAAAAGATGGAATGAAAAGGGTTTAAATTTAGTGAAGCAGCTTTTTGACGATGATTACCAAATTTTAGGTGTGGAATCGTTTTTTCAAATGTTTGATTTGCCGAGATCTAACTTGTTTACGATTTTCCAGATTCGTCACTTTATTTCTGCGCAAGGTTGGATCTTTCCTCTATCTGTCACTTGGTCTGAGGTTAAAATTATTATTCAGAAGTTTGCTAGACAAGCCACCTCAATCTCATTGATTTATGATATCATGTTGTCAAAACAAAGTCAAGTCCTCGTAGACAATTTATGTGATTTTTGGGCACAGCGGGGAATAGTGACAGATTCTGAGATTATTGAAAAGAGTTTCTCTATGTTAAAGAAAAGCAAGGTCTCTGTGGGCTGGAGAGAATCACACATTAAGTTTATTAATAATTATTACTTGTCTCCTCAGAGAATTGCCAAATTCTACCCCACTAGATCAGGTAATTGTCCCAAATGTGCACATACAAGCGCCGACTTATTGCATATGTTTTGGTTCTGTCCAAAAGTCAATCAATTATGGTCAAAAATTACTTACTGGTTGAACTTTCATCTTAAAATTTCTGTCTCTTTAAAATTGCAGGATGTTGTACTTTTGAAGTTAGTATCAAATACAGGGGACCATCTCTGGATTCATACTGTTAATACCATAATATGGGCAGTCAGGCACCTTATATTAAAACACTGGATATCTAGTAGAACTCAGAGGTTTAATGAGGTTGTAAAGGTTATACAAGAACAGATAGTTTTCGAATCTTATCAAATGCAGGATGCTTCAGAAAGGAGAGTCAGAACTTTTCTATCAACATGGTCCCCGTTCATTAAGTCCTACCCCTCCCCTATACAAAAACAAATTCTCTCCCCTTTTCTTTCCTCCGTCAGCTTTGCGGAACTAGTTTTATTAGGTATATTCCCATCTTCTTGGATTGACAGTAGACAGCAAAATAGAGGTTAAATTGGATTCTAGCCCATATCGGGGGAAATTATAATTTATTTATTTTTATTTATTTATTTTCGTTTTTTTTTTTGGTCTCTTTTTTCTTTTTCTTTCTTGTTTTGTGTTGTCTTGTTTTGTGTGGTCCTATTATGTTTCGAAAAAGGAAAAAGGACACCATGGAAATGAATTTAAGAATTTTTTGTAAAGTTGTATACCAATGATGGTTGAGATTTGAATTTATATTGTCAGTGTAATGATCATTATATATTGATTTGGAAGTATTGTAAAACTTTACTTTTGTTAATTGGTGTTCAAATATTAAATAAATATAATAAAAAAAAAAATTCAGATTTAGTAGAGTTAATTTTGTATCCTGAGAATGAGTTAAACTTGTCTATAATTTTCAAGAACATTGGAATACTTGTGGCGGTATTTTGAAGAAACAACAAAATATCGTCTGCGTATAAAGAGATCAACATATTCTGACTACCTAAGTTTACCGGTTGCAGTACTTCTCTTATGTATATTGCGAGGGGCTCCAGAGCTAAGTCGAACAGTAATGGGGACAATGGGCATCCTTGACATGTGCCTTTTTCTAAAATGATTTATTGTGATAATTCCCCAAAACCAGAAGTTGTGATTTTGGTTTGTTATATATTAATTTAATCAGGTCAACCAGGCTGCCAGAAAAGCCAAAATTCTCCAAGTCTGTAAACATATGGTCCCATATTATAGAGTCGAATGCTTTTTCGGCATCGACTGTAACTAGTGCGATATCTCTATCCTTATTATTTTTATTTCTTTCTCCAACAACCTGATTGATCTGATGAAAATAATCTAGCATCGTTAAAACTCTTTGCATGTTACGAACAGAATTCCTTCCTGGGATAAACCCTGCTTGGTCTGGATGGATCAGTTTACCAATTACTTTTTTAAGTCTCTCCGCAATAACCGACATAAGTATTTTGCAATCTTGGTTAAGCAATGAAATTGGGCGGTAGGAAGATAGTTCCTCCGCATCTTTCCCTTTCTTGTGAATTAGTGTAATGACTGAATCAGAGAAGTAAAGCGAGTTCATTTCTTTTTTTAAATAATACTCATTAAAGAGTTTTGTCAATGTTCCTACCACTATTTCAGCTGTGATTTTATAAAATTCTATTGAAAGGCCGTCTGGACCTGGGTCTTTTCCTGTTTTGGCTTTTTTAATTACTTTTAGTATCTCTGTTTCAGTGATTGGTGCGTTAATCTGCTGTAATTCAGTTTTTGATACCCGAGGGGTTTTTATCCCTTTCCAAAACTGTTCTTTGGCTTCCTTGTTTATCTCTGCACTTGCATATAGATTTTGATCATATTTAAAAAACGCTTCTCTTATTTCTGTTGGTTTGGTATAAACTGTCTTCCCTTCTTTGATTACTGGGATTATATTCTTTTTTTTATGAAAATTCGTAATCTTAGCTGTTTTACAGAAATGCCCTGATATCCTTGATAATCAGCCCTTGCCTTCAAATCTTCTGCCGCCCATTTTTCTTTCAAGAAGTTTTCTTTCTTCCCTTGTTTGTTTGTATTTGCCCCATGTAGCCCGATTGGGATTATATAGATACTTTTCGTATGCATTTCTTAATTGATTTGCTAGCTGAATCTCTCTGGCTTTCTTTTTACGTGTCATTTTGATCATATACGCCTTAACTTCGCCCCAAAACACCAGCTTTACCTGCCTCCCATAAGATTTCTGCTTTATTTATATATTCTTTATTTTGTTTACAATACTCTTGCCATTTATTTTTTGTCCAATTTACAAAATGTGTATTATTGCTCATGTAAGCCGGAAAACTAAATGTATTCACTCTCCTCTCCGATCCAGCCACTACAAAGATTTTTAACCTTATTATCGCGTGGTCTGACAGAATTATGTCTGCAATATCTGATTCCATCTCTAGTTTTAATAGTTGTTCATCTGCTAAAAACATGTCGATGCAGGAAAAGTTCCTATGTGACTTAGATTCACATGTGTATGTCCGTTCGTCCGGGTGTTGTAGTCGCCAAACATCTTTAACTTTTAGGAGCTTAACTAGATTCCAAAAAAATTTTGCTTCGCGATTATTTGACTGCCTACATATAACTTTGAATCTATCCATCTCTGTGTATAATGTTAGATTCATATCGCCGGCTATAACCAGGTTCTGGCCTAAATATGGTAATAGTTTTTGTTTTATTTTCTGCCAAAACTGTGTCTCAAATCTATTTGGCCCGTAGATATTGCAGAAAGTCCAAGTAACAGTACCTATCTTGACTTGAAGGATAATAAATCTACCCTGGGGGTCTAACTCTTGTTTTATGATATCATATGTCAGGTTCTTATTAAAAATTATAGCTACACCTCGCTTACGTTATAGCTACACCTCACTTACGTTTGTTGCACTGTGTTGCGAAAATTTCTGCTATCCAGTTAGTTTTCAATTTCTCTATCTCTAGACTTTTTAAATGCAATTCTTGGAGAAAAATGACATCAGGTTTTTTACTTTTGAGCATTTTCATAATGTTTTTCCGCTTAATGGGTGAGGTTATGCCTCCCACATTCCATGAAATAAGATTTAGTGGTGTGGTCATTACTTATCTAACTGTGAAACGTAGCAATAAATGAAAGCGGAAGAAAAAAAAAAAACCTCTCCCCCCCCCTCCCTCTGTCTATTATACCTATTTTGTTGATCAGTGTTATTTATTGACCTAATCCTTTTATTCATCATAATTTTCAGGCATTAAACATTTCTATATGTCCTATTCTTTCTATCTTTTCACACTTCAATATTATTTTTGTGGCAAAAGGCTTTAGCTTCATCTACTGAATTTAGCACTACGTTACCCCCCATGCTTAACACTGTTATTTTAGCTGGATATTTCATGGTTGTTTTTAGCCCAGCTTTTATTAATCCTGAACAAAATGGAGCCATTGTCCTTCTTCTAGTCGAGGTTTCTAAAGAGAAATCTTGAAATAGCAAAAAAAAAAATCCTGTCTATAGTAAGTGTTTGTGTCTTTCTGTAATGTTGCATTATATTGACCTTATCTTGAAAATGAAGGTATTTAATTAATGTCATCCTCGGACGCACATTCCCCTCTGAAGGGTGTCTAATAGTACCAATTCTATGTGCTCTTTCTACCTGTAATGCACCTTTATCTATTTGGATACCCAACTGTTTAGGTAGTGTGATAGCGCCAAATTCTAATAAATCTTCATATTCTTTCGTTTCTGGCAGCCCAACCACTCGTATATTACTACGGCGGGATCTGTCCTCCCAGTCTTCCACTTTAAGTTGTAATGACTTAATTTTCTCATCATGCTTAGCCATGTTTATTTCCTGCAGATTTACTTTATCTTCCAGGTCTGATACCCTGGTCTCTACTTCTGTAATTCTAACTGAAAACTGTCTGACCTCTTGAGAGAGATCAGTTATCTCCTTCTTCACCATCTCAAATTGTGGTAATATTAAATCTGCTAACTGATTTATGGTCATCTGAACCTCTAAATCTCCACCCGGGCGATCTGGGTTTGTATCTAAATGAGTTTCCTGCAAAGGTTTCTGCTTTCTATCTTTTTTCAGGGGCATAGCTGGGGATTTTATTTTCACATTGGTCATATACTTTTCCATAGGCTTTACGAATGCAATTATATTTATTAGTTTTCTAGGATCTTAGACTCAATTCTACTCTACTCTCTATCCTTTTCTATGAGTATTTTTAAAAAAATTTCCTTTTCTCCTTTTTTTTCCCTTTTTTCTCCTTCTTTCGCTTCTCCTTTCTTACTATGCCCTACTTAAATTCCGAGATCAAACAGGGTCAGATGCATTCAAGATAATGAGGTACCAAACAATACAAAACTTTCATGTATAAATGCAGCTCTTTAAAAAAAAAAAAACATACAAACTTTTAAACTTATAAACCTTAGTGCTCACCTGTGCATATGTAAAACGTGTTCTCTTTAAGATTTATTTACAAGTGAGGGTTCCCATACAACCCCTACCCTCTGTTAATTATATTGAAAAGTATATATATCTTTACACCTTAGATACCATTGTGTCGTCTGGACCTTACATATATTCATTTGAATCTATATATATATCAAAGACCACCTCTTTAAACTTGTAAGCAAATATAGATCTCTGTATGTATACAATATAAGCAGGCTGTCTATGTTTTTGTGCATAAATGAGTATCTATTCGTATGCAAAACGTTTCTGTTATTAAACTTAGTGGCCTTTGTGCATATCAATGCTTCTGCATAACATCAAGTCCTGCTAACAGAAAGAAAAAAGAAAAATGCACAAAGAAATAAAAGTTGTATAGCCTGCTATGATCAATGCACATATACAACCATACTTATTAATAGGAAAAAATTAGAGAAAAGAGACAAACACAAAAGAAAAAAGGGGAAGCCCCAGATTATGCAGAGTCTGTCTGATCATCCAATGTTCAAGTGTTTGAATGTTAATCCCTGCCAAATACTGCTTCAAATCTAAGGGACTGTTGTTCCTCTCTACCCCCCATTTTCTTCCTAATGCTGTCACTTCGTCAGCCTACAGTGTGCACTGACCCAGCCGCTGTGCAAGTGTGTTCACTAGGTAGAACCCAAAACAGTGGGACGGGGATTCTAACCTTTTCCTTTATATTTTCCCTTACTGTTGGCGTTAGCATACGCCGCTACAGTCTCTTGTGAGGGTGAAGAGGGGCGAGAGGACAGTCTCTGTTCTGCAGTCTGTGACGGAGTCCTGGGTTTGTATCTATTATTCAGTGGGATGTAAGAGCATTAAAAAAAAAAAAAGAGACCTCTTCTCTCCTTTTACTTGCATAGCATACTCAGATTCGCAAACAATGTTAAAACAGAGGCTAATAAAGCCTATACTTGCGATTTTAAGTGACCTTTTCTCCGGACTGACCACCTGGGCCCAAGATCTGTCTCACTTCACCGGCTTCCTCCTTACCCTGCTCAGAACGGGACACCTCTCATCTCAGAACAGGATAGAGGGCTGCTGCGGAATTATGAAGATTTTTCTCGAGCCTCTCGATACCTCTCCTTGTGGTGCTGTTTACGTTTGCTGAGGGCGGCAATCCGGAAATGCCTGTGCCCCACACCATTCACAGATGTCCTTCTAACTGGGCTGCTCCTATTCCCAGTGTTTCTGAGTGTGCTGTGGCCAGTACCATCCGGCCCTTGCAGGTACTGTGGATTCCCGTACGTCTAGGCGGTCTTGGTCTCTCTCACCCCAAGCCGGGTATGTGGTCCCCCGGCAATAGAAGGTTCCGCCTTATCGGAGTGGTGTTAGCTAGCTCCACGCTGTAGAGCTGTACGAGCGTGCCTGCTTGTCCGACGCTCCTCCCACCGGAAATCCTAGAATAAAAACACCAACTGCATAAGCTTTTATCCTCCTTGCCCAATGCAAAGCCTGCCCCCGGTGAGAAATAGTCCGGGACAAGAAAAGGGATAAACCTGCCAAGCTACTGAGGGGAGAGACTGTCTGTCTCTTCTCCTGAGAATGAGATCTACCGCTGGGGAGGGAGGTCTGCTACCTCTGCTCCATGGGAAACTGTGCTGCCGCTGGGGAGAGAGGCCAACTGTCTCCTCTCCCAGAAAGGGATTCGGCCGCTGGGGAGAGATATCGATACCCATCTCTCCCTGCAAGGGCTTCTGGCTCTGCCGCTGGGGAGAGAAACCGACTGTCTCCTCTCCCAGGAAGGGGTTCTGCTTACGGGGAGAGAGGACGACTACCTCCGCTACCAGGGGATGGCTCTGCCGCTGGGGAGAGAGACCGACTGTCTCCTCTCCCGGCTCCTGGCTCTGCTGCTGGGGAGAGAGACTGACTGTCTCCTCTCCCGGGAAGGGGTTCTGTTTACGGGGAGGGAGGATGACTACCTCCGCTCCCAGGGGATGGCTCTGCCGCTGGGGAGAGACCGACTGACAGTTTCCTCTCCCGGCTCCTGGCTCTGCCGCTGGGGAGAGAGACCGACTGTTTCCTCTCCCGGGAAGGGGTTCTGTTTACGGGGAGGGAGGACGACTACCTCCGCTCCCAGGGGATGGCTCTGCCGCTGGGGAGAGAGACCGACTGTCTCCTCTCCCGGCTCCTGGCTCTGCTGCTGGGGAGAGAGACTGACTGTCTCCTCTCCCGGGAAGGGGTTCTGTTTACCGGGAGGGAGGATGACTACCTCCGCTCCCAGGGGATGGCTCTGCCGCTGGGGAGAGAGACTGACTGTCTCCTCTCCCGGCTCTGCCGCTGGGGAGAGAGACTGACTGTCTCCTCTCCCAGGAAGGGGTTCTGTTTACGGGGAGGGAGGACGACTATCTCCTCTCCCGGCTCCTGGCTCTGCTGCTGAGGAGAGAGACTGACTGTCTCCTCTCCCAGGAAGGGGTTCTGCTGCTGGGGAGAGTTATTGACATCCATCTCTACCTGCAAGGGGTTCTCTGTAAGGGGAGGGAGGACGACTACCTCCGCTCCCAGGTTTTCTGGAGCTGTTACAGGTGCTGGGCAGAGGCCGGCGGCTCTCTGCCCTGTTGTCAGCACTTCTGCTGGGGTGACTCCCTTGTCCAGGTGTATAAGCTCAGAGCCAGACTGCTGATCAGGATCCAGCAGCCCTGGTTCCCTTTATCTTTGCTGCCACTCCTCCACAGTCGAGCTCCATGAATCCCAGAGGGCTGCACCCCAGATCTGTATGCCCCTGGCACGCTGCTTAGCGAGATCCAGCAGCCTCTTGTATTCCTTGACCAGTGCCTCTTCCTGGTCAATTATAAAATCCAGATTGTCCAGCAGCCAGGTCTCCTCCAAGAGATCCAGCAGTTCCTCTTGGAGTCCAGAGATATCCTTTAGACCCTGGTCTGTCTCACTCCCAAACTGTGGGTCCTCTGTCCTTTTTGTAAACAGCAATCCAGGGCTGCCGAAGCCAAAGCCCTCTGTGGGGGAGCTTTCCTCCAGCCATGGCTGCTCTTGCATAGCGAGCCATTGGAGGGCCCAATAGCCGTCCTCCAGCCACATCTCTTGCTGGATCAGTCTATGTAGAACAGATATCCATTAATTCTTTGGCTGTTCTCCCAGGAAAGGCAGTCTCATGGTGCACCGAACCCGGAATCTCGTGTCATTCGTGGGGAGGACCTTTCCATTTTCCTGCTCCTGTTGAAGAGCCTCCCACCAGAGGTCTCGGAGGGGAAGGTTCCTCCATGCCAGAACGTCCTGTTCCGAACAAGGATCATTTGTTCCGGTCAGCATCTTTTGTACTCTCCCTAGGAACTCTGCCTCCATATTTACCGGCTACTGTGGTACGTCTCCTCTGTCAGCAGAAACTGTGTGAAAGAAGCAGATCCCACCGCTGCCAGCCAATGTGATGGATACCCCGGCTACCCCGACTGGGTAGCTCAGCCAAATGGGTCCTGCTTCCTCCCTGCCGACTGCAGCTATGTAGCTGGCAAGTGACCACAGCCTGTAGCCACCCCTGATGCCCGACAGCATCAGTACCCAGGGTCCCACCCTGTGGCAGACTACAGCTACCCAGACTGGGTAGCTCTGCCTGATGATCCTTTCTCTGCCTGGAACAGGCTGCTATGTAGCCCAGGAAAGTGATTTTAGCTGGAGCCCACCCAAATAACTAGACAGACTAGCATTCAGGTTAAACAAGAACTGATTTTATTGTACAACATACACTCCTTTTATACACACATCTTGATAAGACAAAGGACAATCCCACTATTTTCCCGCCATTCCCGCCCCTCCAGACAGCCCGGCACCTCCATAGGAGCCACAGTCTCACATAATCCCAAAACCTAGGAGTGGCAGTTTCGGTGTGATCCCTGGCACTTCCAGGGTGTAATTTTAAAGCTCTCTGTGCCACAGTCCAAAAATCAGCATGATTCTTTACTGGGGACCGGAGTTACAGTCCGTTGAAGTTATGGGGTTAGGGGTGTCCAGAACCCCCAGTTCCCAAAGGAGCTCCCCTCTGATAATAGCCACAGCTCTTCTCCTCCCTAGGGGATATCAATCCCCAAATGAAGGGAGCTCTGGGGCAAAGGGCTGCTGGAGCAACCAGGGGTAAAGTTAGCAGGTGTCCTGCTGTGCTGTGGCCGACCGGGAGTTCCAGGAGCCCAGCCAGCCTGAGAGGAGTTAGGCGGGTGTCCATTGTGAGGCGGGCGACTGGGAATTCCAGGAGCCCGGCCAGCTTAGGAGGGTTTTCCTGGTCATACACCAGCTTTCCACAAAACAAGCAAACAAATGCTTCCAGAGATTGTGGTTGCTCTGAGGAGCCCAAAACCACTGAGAAACAACAGGGGTGAGGTTGTAGGGGGGGTTGGGGGTAGCCTTAGATGTCTGGTATCTGTGACAAGCCACAGCTGATCTTGCCAGCAAAGAACATGGACGCCTGAACGATAGGCTGCGCTACATGAAACAGTAGCATGTTGTGCCATCCGAACCAGTAAGTGGAAAAGCTGGAAGAGGATTGTCGAGTGCTGATTAACACAGCGGAGGAACTCTGGCAGGCAGGTATAGAGGAGCCAGACAGCAGGCTGACGGAGGAGAGGTTCAGGAGCTGAACTGGTATACCCGTGGCAGCTACAGCTACAGCTGATCTTGTCTCTGATTGCCTCGAGCCGGAGGGCAAGCCGAGTTGTAAGAAGTGGTGCCTACCTGTGACAGATTTAGCTGGGATAAGCGCTCAGACAGCTGACGGCCACTACGTTACCCGGTAGTCAGACTGAACTGGGGGAGGAGTGTGCAGTCCATGGGAAAGAGTGCCTGGTGCTGAGTATAGGCAGCCGGGGAACCTGGTCTGCAATCAAGACAGAGTTGCAAATTGTGGCCCGTTTTGAAAAAGCCCAGGGTGTAATTTTAAAGCTCTCTGTGCCACAGTCCAAAAATCAGCATGATTCTTTACTGGGGACCGGAGTTACAGTCCGTTGAAGTTATGGGGTTAGGGGTGTCCAGAACCCCCAGTTCCCAAAGGAGCTCCCCTCTGATAATAGCCACAGCTCTTGTCCTCCCTAGGGGATATCAATCCCCAAATGAAGGGAGCTCTGGGGCAAAGGGCTGCTGGAGCAACCAGGGGTAAAGTTAGCAGGTGTCCTGCTGTGCTGTGGCCGACCGGGAGTTCCAGGAGCCCAGCCAGCCTGAGAGGAGTTAGGCGGGTGTCCATTGTGAGGCGGGCGACTGGGAATTCCAGGAGCCCGGCCAGCTTAGGAGGGTTTTCCTGGTCATACACCAGCTTTCCACAAAACAAGCAAACAAATGCTTCCAGAGATTGTGGTTGCTCTGAGGAGCCCAAAACCACTGAGAAACAACAGGGGTGAGGTTGTAGGGGGGGTTGGGGGTAGCCTTAGATGTCTGGTATCTGTGACAAGCCACAGCTGATCTTGCCAGCAAAGAACATGGACGCCTGAACGATAGGCTGCGCTACATGAAACAGTAGCATGTTGTGCCATCCGAACCAGTAAGTGGAAAAGCTGGAAGAGGATTGTCGAGTGCTGATTAACACAGCGGAGGAACTCTGGCAGGCAGGTATAGAGGAGCCAGACAGCAGGCTGACGGAGGAGAGGTTCAGGAGCTGAACTGGTATACCCGTGGCAGCTACAGCTACAGCTGATCTTGTCTCTGATTGCCTCGAGCCGGAGGGCAAGCCGAGTTGTAAGAAGTGGTGCCTACCTGTGACAGATTTAGCTGGGATAAGCGCTCAGACAGCTGACGGCCACTACATTACCCGGTAGTCAGACTGAACTGGGGGAGGAGTGTGCAGTCCATGGGAAAGAGTGCCTGGTGCTGAGTATAGGCAGCCGGGGAACCTGGTCTGCAATCAAGACAGAGTTGCAAATTGTGGCCCGTTTTGAAAAAGCCCAGGGGAAAAAGCGCAAGTACTGCATAAAAGTGATATTCACAAAAGCTGTATTAATTGTCAACAAAAATGGTGTACTTTTGGGCTAGTGTATTGCCCACACACATAGGTATAGACATAATTAGCAGCTTATTCAAGAAGATATATGTCATCTACTGCTAGCTATTAAATGCTAAACAGCTGACAAGAGGACTGCTTGTCTCACTGTGTTGCTATCATACACATATTACCATATTTAATTCTTGGGCTGTGAAGCAAATATACAGTGTTCTCTTGCTTTACACATTTTACTTTTATAGACAGGATCCTTGGATAAGAAGGGACTAATAATTTATGCTAGAGGTTAAGAGAAAGAAACCTTGTTGTAAGGGTCCTGATCATAAGATGTGTATATTGAATCTATTATAAAAGTATACTGTGAACGTATTGATACAGGTAGTATCTGCAAAAGATCTAGAGAGGAGAAATGTGTAAAGTTGGCATTTACTATCTACTGTCTTATTATATTGTTTGACTGGTTTTATCTGTGACGGCTGAACTCAGATATAAGATAAGAAAGTGTTTAACTATAAGGTTTTCTGCAATAAGAAATGTTTCTTGAGTTCTATTTATAAATGTTTTTGGACTGTTCTATTCTGTGTTAAAGTTATATGAGAGCCAGGAAGGTTAAAGGTCTAAAGCATCAGGATAAGGGAAATCTACAAGTTATATAAGTGGCAAAAGTGTTGCAGAAAGCTTTTCTCATATACATAACATTACTCAGGACCAGGGCCGCCATCAGGGGGTGACAGGGGTGACTCCTGTCAGGGGCCCAATGGGCTAGGGGGGCCCCATGAGGCAAGAA
The DNA here is from genome assembly GCF_027579735.1 of Bombina bombina. Taxonomy (NCBI): domain Eukaryota; kingdom Metazoa; phylum Chordata; class Amphibia; order Anura; family Bombinatoridae; genus Bombina; species Bombina bombina. The sequence goes on from NC_069503.1 coordinate 116,692,359, forward strand.
CTAAAAAAAAATAAAAAAAAATTTTTTTATTTTTTTTTTACATTTTGGCAGCCACCAGTGGGTACTACAGCAGAGTGCTAATTGAACATGGGAAATGTTATTACAAGGAGTAAAGTATTAGCATTTTAGAGGATTTCTGAGTGTGCACGAAACCACTATGCACAGTGTGAGACAGACTTGGCACTTTGTTTGTACAGTGTGTGCCTGAGTCAGACGGCAGATCACTTTCATTTGCAGAGGAGGTAGGAATTACTTAGCAAATGTTTTTTATTTCTTTGTGCAATTTAAGATTGTAACTTCAGTGTGGTAGTAGTTGTATGGTGGGGCCAGGGGTCCATAAAAACACATTTTTTTAGCAGCAGTGTATTTATGATTAGTTGACAATGCTTTAGAAATTCTATATTTAAAACCATGCAGAAATGTTTCCTCCTCAATACACAAATGATATATATTACATTCCAGTTTACTGCCCCTTTATGCAAGGACTTTTCAGATACAAGGAGGCATTTTATCTAAGATTTTTACATCTGCATAACATGTTATACTCTCAGGCTAAGATTGCTCAGTGTTGGAAATGAGACAGGTTAACTTAAAACTGTTCAGTTTACTCTACAGCTGACTTAATTTTGAAATGCATACCAACAAGCTTAAATCCTGCATTTAACCAGATCTAATGGTATGAGTACCACAGCTTATGGTTCCACCAAGACCATATAGAGTACAGCATTTTCAAAATCCACAAGTACAGCTGACAGATGGGAACAATTGTAGACTATATTTGAAATGGTGCTCTTGGTTGGGGAAAATGGGGAAAATATCAAACAAACATATGTCAACCTTTTAAAAGTACTTTTCTTCATCTAGCCATCTACCCAGATCATTAATGTACAATTTTGAATTCACAGAATTATTTTTGTTTGCACATTTACAAATATGATTCTTTAAAAACAGAATTTATGTTTACCTGATAAATTACTTTCTCCAACGGTGTGTCCGGTCCACGGCGTCATCCTTACTTGTGGGATATTCTCTTCCCCAACAGGAAATGGCAAAGAGCCCAGCAAAGCTGGTCACATGATCCCTCCTAGGCTCCGCCTACCCCAGTCATTCGACCGACGTTAAGGAGGAATATTTGCATAGGAGAAACCATATGATACCGTGGTGACTGTAGTTAAAGAAAATAAATTATCAGACCTGATTAAAAAACCAGGGCGGGCCGTGGACCGGACACACCGTTGGAGAAAGTAATTTATCAGGTAAACATAAATTCTGTTTTCTCCAACATAGGTGTGTCCGGTCCACGGCGTCATCCTTACTTGTGGGAACCAATACCAAAGCTTTAGGACACGGATGATGGGAGGGAGCAAATCAGGTCACCTAGATGGAAGGCACCACGGCTTGCAAAACCTTTCTCCCAAAAATAGCCTCAGAAGAAGCAAAAATATCAAACTTGTAAAATTTGGTAAAAGTGTGCAGTGAGGACCAAGTCGCTGCCCTACATATCTGATCAACAGAAGCCTCGTTCTTGAAGGCCCATGTGGAAGCCACAGCCCTAGTGGAATGAGCTGTGATTCTTTCGGGAGGCTGCCGTCCGGCAGTCTCGTAAGCCAATCTGATGATGCTTTTAATCCAAAAAGAGAGAGAGGTAGAAGTTGCTTTTTGACCTCTCCTTTTACCGGAATAAACAACAAACAAGGAAGATGTTTGTCTAAAATCCTTTGTAGCATCTAAATAAAATTTTAGAGCGCGAACAACATCCAAATTGTGCAACAAACGTTCCTTCTTCGAAACTGGTTTCGGACACAGAGAAGGTACGATAATCTCCTGGTTAATGTTTTTGTTAGAAACAACTTTTGGAAGAAAAACATAATTTATGCTTACCTGATAAATTCCTTTCTTCTGTTGTGTGATCAGTCCACGGGTCATCATTACTTCTGGGATATTATCTGCTCCCCTACAGGAAGTGCAAGAGGATTCACCCAGCAGAGTTGCTATATAGCTCCTCCCCTCTACGTCACCTCCAGTCATTCGACCAAAGACCAACGAGAAAGGAGAAACCAAGGGTGTAGTGGTGACTGAATTATAATTTAAAAAATATGCACCTGCCTTAAAAACAGGGCGGGCCGTGGACTGATCACACAACAGAAGAAAGGAATTTATCAGGTAAGCATAAATTATGTTTTCTTCTGTTATGTGTGATCAGTCCACGGGTCATCATTACTTCTGGGATACCAATACCAAAGCAAAAGTACACGGATGACGGGAGGGATAGGCAGGCTCATTATACAGAAGGAACCACTGCCTGAAGAACCTTTCTCCCAAAAATAGCCTCCGAAGAAGCAAAAGTGTCAAATTTGTAAAATTTGGAAAAAGTATGAAGCGAAGACCAAGTTGCAGCCTTGCAAATCTGTTCAACAGAGGCCTCATTCTTAAAGGCCCAAGTGGAAGCCACAGCTCTAGTGGAATGAGCTGTAATTCTTTCAGGAGGCTGCTGTCCAGCAGTCTCATAGGCTAAACGTATTAAGCTACGAAGCCAAAAAGAGAGAGAGGTAGCAGAAGCTTTTTGACCTCTCCTCTGTCCAGAATAAACGACAAACAGGGAAGAAGTTTGGCGAAAATCTTTAGTTGCCTGCAAGTAGAACTTGAGGGCACGAACTACATCCAGATTGTGTAGAAGACGTTCCTTCTTTGAAGAAGGATTTGGACACAAGGATGGAACAACAATCTCTTGATTGATATTCCTGTTAGTGACTACCTTAGGTAAGAACCCAGTTTTAGTACGCAGAACTACCTTGTCTGAGTGAAAGATCAGATAAGGAGAATCACAATGTAGGGCTGATAACTCAGAGACTCTTCGAGCCGAGGAAATAGCCATTAAAAATAGAACTTTCCAAGATAACAATTTTATATCAATGGAATGAAGGGGTTCAAACGGAACACCCTGTAAAACGTTAAGAACTAAGTTTAAACTCCATGGCGGAGCAACAGTTTTAAACACAGGCTTGATCCTAGTTAAAGCCTGACAAAAGGCTTGGATGTCTGAATTTTCTGACAGACGCCTGTGAAACAAGATGGACAGAGCTGAAATCTGTCCCTTTAATGAGCTAGCCGATAAACCCTTTTCTAAACCTTCTTGTAGAAAAGACAATATCCTAGGAATCCTAACCTTACTCCAGGAGTAATCTTTGGATTCACACCAGTATAGGTATTTACGCCATATTTTATGGTAAATCTTTCTGGTAACAGGCTTCCTAGCCTGTATCAGGGTATCAATAACCGACTCAGAAAAACCACGTTTTGATAAAATCAAGCGTTCAATTTCCAAGCAGTCAGCTTCAGAGAAGTTAGACTTTGATGTTTGAATGGACCCTGAATCAGAAGGTCCTGTCTTAGAGGTAGAGACCAAGGCGGACAGGATGACATGTCCACTAGATCTGCATACCAAGTCCTGCGCGGCCATGCAGGCGCTATTAGAATCACTGATGCTTTCTCCTGTTTGATTTTGGCAATCAATCGAGGAAGCAGCGGGAAGGGTGGAAACACATAAGCCATCCTGAAGTTCCAAGGTGCTGTCAAAGCATCTATCAGAACCGCTCCCGGATCCCTGGATCTGGATCCGTAGCGAGGAAGTTTGGCGTTCTGGCGAGACGCCATGAGATCTATCTCTGGTTTGCCCCAACGTTGAAGTATTTGGGCAAAGACCTCCGGATGAAGTTCCCACTCCCCCGGATGAAGAGTCTGGCGACTCAAGAAATCCGCCTCCCAGTTCTCCACTCCCGGGATGTGGATTGCTGACAGATGGCAAGAGTGAGACTCTGCCCAGCGAATTATCTTTGATACTTCTATCATTGCTAGGGAGCTTCTTGTCCCTCCTTGATGGTTGATGTAAGCTACAGTCGTGATGTTGTCCGACTGAAACCTGATGAACCCCCGAGTCTTTAACTGGGGCCAAGCTAGAAGGGCATTGAGAACTGCTCTCAATTCCAGAATGTTTATTGGCAGGAGACTTTCCTCCTGACTCCATTGTCCCTGAGCCTTCAGAGAATTCCAGACAGCGCCCCAACCTAGAAGGCTGGCGTCTGTTGTTACAATTGTCCAGTCCGGCCTGCTGAACGGTATCCCCCTGGACAGATGTGGCCGAGAAAGCCACCATAGAAGAGAGTTTCTGGTCTCTTGATCCAGATTCAGAGTGGGGGACAAATCTGAGTAATCCCCATTCCACTGACTCAGCATGCACAATTGCAGCGGTCTGAGATGTAGGCGTGCAAAGGGAACTATGTCCATTGCTGCTACCATTAAGCCGATCACCTCCATGCATTGAGCTACTGACGGGAGTTGAATGGAATGAAGGACACGGCATGCATTTAGAAGCTTTGTTAATCTGTCTTCTGTCAGATAAATCTTCATTTCTACAGAATCTATAAGAGTCCCCAAGAATGGAACTCTTGTGAGAGGAAAGAGAGAACTCTTCTTTTCGTTCACTTTCCATCCGTGCGACCTTAGAAATGCCAGAACTAACTCTGTATGAGACTTGGCAGTTTGAAAGCTTGAAGCTTGTATCAGAATGTCGTCTAGGTACGGAGCTACCGAAATTCCTCGCGGTCTTAGTACCGCCAGAAGGGCACCCAGAACCTTTGTAAAGATTCTTGGAGCCGTAGCCAATCCGAATGGAAGGGCTACAAACTGGTAATGCCTGTTTAAGAAGGCAAACCTTAGATACCGGTAATGATCTTTGTGAATCGGTATGTGAAGGTAAGCATCCTTTAAATCCACTGTGGTCATGTACTGACCCTCTTGGATCATGGGTAAGATTGTCCGAATAGTTTCCATTTTGAACGATGGAACTCTTAGGAATTTGTTTAGGATCTTTAAATCCAAGATTGGCCTGAAAGTTCCCTCTTTTTTGGGAACCACAAACAGGTTTGAGTAAAACCCTTGTCCTTGTTCCGACCGCGGAACCGGATGGATCACTCCCATTAATAATAGATCTTGTACACAGCGTAGAAACGCGTCTTTCTTTATTTGGTTTGTTGACAACCTTGACAGATGAAATCTCCCTCTTGGGGGAGAGGATTTGAAGTCTAGAAGGTATCCCTGAGATATGATCTCTAGCGCCCAGGGATCCTGGACATCTCTTGCCCAAGCCTGGGCGAAGAGAGAGAGTCTGCCCCCCACTAGATCCGGTCCCGGATCGGGGGCCCTCGGTTCATGCTGTCTTTGGGACAGCAGCAGGTTTACTGGCCTGCTTGCCCTTGTTCCAGGACTGATTAGGCTTCCAGCCTTGTCTGTAACGAGCAACAGCTCCTCCCTGTTTTGGTGCAGTGGAAGTTGGCGCTGCTCCTGCTTTGAAATTCCGAAAGGGACGAAAATTAGACTGTCTAGCCTTAGCTTTGGCTTTGTCTTGAGGTAGAGCGTGGCCCTTACCTCCTGTAATGTCAGCAATAATTTCTTTCAAACCGGGCCCAAATAAAGTTTGCCCCTTGAAAGGTATACTAAGTAATTTGGACTTAGAAGTTACATCAGCCGACCAGGATTTTAGCCACAGCGCTCTGCGTGCCTGAATGGCGAATCCTGAATTCTTAGCCGTAAGTTTGGTTAAATGTACTACGGCCTCCGAAATGAATGAATTAGCTAGTTTAAGGACTCTAAGCCTGTCCGTAATGTCGTCCAGCGTAGCTGAACTAAGGTTCTCTTCCAGAGACTCAATCCAAAATGCTGCCGCAGCCGTGATCGGCGCGATGCATGCAAGGGGTTGTAATATAAAACCTTGTTGAATAAACATTTTCTTAAGGTAACCCTCTAATTTTTTATCCATAGGATCTGAAAAAGCACAGCTATCCTCCACCGGGATAGTGGTACGCTTAGCTAAAGTAGAAACTGCTCCCTCCACCTTAGGGACCGTTTGCCATAAGTCCCGTGTGGTGGCGTCTATTGGAAACATCTTTCTAAATATTGGAGGGGGTGAGAACGGCACACCGGGTCTATCCCACTCCTTAGTAACTGTTACAGAAGCATTAGTTATTTTGTTGTGAAGAGCTTATTTCCCAGCAGCAATGCCTGAACCAGCAAGCCAGCGCCTAAGAAGGGCTCCAAGAAAACCGTAACAAGTATCATTTCATAAAGAGTTAACTCTTTTTTTTCAGCTTTTAGAAACTATTGCCTAAATACACATTTTTGCTGGCCTCAGCTCTAAGTTTAGGGATAACCAATCCCATTGTCTAATCACCTCTGGAGCCAGACTGCTAATTGATAAGATGAACTTGTAAACTTGTTATCTTAAGTACTGTAATCCTATTGTGGCCTGTCAAAGGACAGTGCTCTCTATCTAAATGTGTGATGGGGGATTTTGTGCTTCCCCCCCCTCTCCCCCTGGGAGTGCCCTGTGTGCATGTAACCTTAATAAAAAGCAGGCTGGGCATCCCAGTGCTGAGTTCTTGTTTGACCCTCAATCGCAGCGTTGACTCGTTTTTGTGGGCAGAAGGGTATCCTAGCTGTACTACAGCTAAGGGAGATTATTCTATATTTGCGAGACTCATATAGAATACTATGGAAAGCAGCTTCTCCCCTCTTTAGCAATAGGGATCCAGGCTACTAAGCGGTCCATCTCTCAGCGAGACTAAGGGTAACCGTAACATTTGGCGGCAGCGGCGGGATTTTCCTGGATTTCCTAGGAGAGATACAGAACGGATGGAGAGCGCTTACGAAAAATTGAAGCGTACAACCCTAAAGGATTTACTTGAAAGCAGAGGGGGGTACGCCAGCAACCGGCCGAGGAGAGAGCTGATCGCAGAATTGAACGAACTGGATCAGAGCTTCACAATGGCGGAAACACCGACCACGATTAGTGACGAAAAAACCAGGATTGTTCGGGAAAGGCTCTCATTATACGGGCCGAACCCCTCAATGGAATTGGTACAGCAGTTGATGGCGGAGGCGGACGAGGATATACGAGAGACTCGAGCCCACAAACTCAACCTAGCGAACGCACACCGCAATGCTGTAGCCCCGCAGGTAATCATCCCTGTCGAAAATGCTGGGAGGCCCAAGATACCCTATACGGCATTTCGACCCTTTCTAGAGAGCGAGACAGGGATTGATGAATATTTGGCGGACTTCGAAAGGCAATGTGCCCTGCACCAGATTCCCAACAGAGAGTGGCCCACGATATTGTCTGGGAAACTATCCGGGCGAGCCCTGGAAGCCTTTCGTACTCTGGGTGCTAAGGAAGTGACACAGTATGAGCTAGTTAAGGAGACACTGTTGCGACGGTACGCTGTAACTCCGGACACGTATCGCCGACAGTTTCGGGGCACGGAAAAGAAGCCTAACGATACCCATATGGAATGGGCGCACCGAATGCGGAGAGCGGCAAATCACTGGCTGAGCGGAAGTAAAGCGGTGACTGGGGAGGAAATTTTACAATTGTTTCTCTTAGAACATTTTTATAATGGCATGGAACAGCAAGGGAAGGAATGGCTGCGAGACAGGCGGCCTTCTACCTTAGAAGAAGCAGCCAAATTGGCCGATGAACATTATGACTCCCGTCTTCACGAACCCATGAACTACCGAGCTCCAGCACGGGTCGAACCCAGAGAGGTTTACCGTGCACCCCCTCGTGCTGAATTCCGAGCCCCGGTGCCCACAGGGCCCGTCCGACACTCAGGACCACCCAATAACAGCTCTGAGCGTCACAGACCGACTTGCCACCGATGCAAGCAACCAGGGCATTTCATGGCTAGCTGCCCCCTTAATACGCACCAGACACCCAGGAATTACAATTACCCCTCTGGGTCCTATCGTCCGGCCCGGGCCCTCTGTGTTAACCAAGAGGCCCCTATGGAGGGATATGTGGGGCCGCTTCACGAGGCAGACCCTGTATATGCTGCCTCAGATAACCGCCAGCACCATCGGCAGAGGGTATGGCTCGAGGGGCAATCTACCGAGGGATTGCGAGACACAGGGGCTACTATCACGCTGGTACAGAGTCATTTGGTGCCAGAGCACAAGCGATCCGGACAGACTGTGGCCGTTAGAGTGGCGGGGGGGGATGTGTACAAAATTCCAACAGCTAAAGTGCATCTTGATTGGGGAGCGGGAAAGGGGGCTGTGAACGTGGGCCTAATGGATAATTTACCTGCCGAAGTACTACTGGGCAACGATTTGGGCCCCATGACTTCTGCCTATGCTCCAGTATGCAACAACGAGGCGGACCCAGTGACTACACGGGCCCAAGCCCGGACGGAGCGAGAGCTCTCACCAGTGCGGGAGACACAGGTAAGACCTACCCCGACCTTGCCTGACAGGTTAGGCCCCATACCCTGGGACACCCCAGATGCTTTCGAGGCAGAGTCTAAGACTGACCCGACCTTACAAAAGTACCGGGAACGAGCAGAGACCGGAGGGGGCGGGGCAGATAACGAAACATTCTTATGGGAAAAAGGGAAACTATACCGCTGGACAGAGAAAAGGGGACAGCGTAGGCGACAGCTGGTAGTGCCCCACAAATACCGTCAAGAAATCCTCAAAATAGGCCACGACATCCCCTTAGCAGGCCACCTAGCCGTTACCCGTACCCTACACCGCATTACTCACACGTTCTTTTGGCCAGGGGTGCACGCTGACGTTAGAACTTACTGTAACACCTGCGATGTGTGTCAACGAGTAGGAAGGCGAGGCGATCACCCTAAAGCCCAGCTAGTAAATATGCCCATTGTAGAGGAACCCTTCAGCCGGGTTGCTATTGACCTAGTGGGACCACTGGCTACCCCTAGTCCCTCCGGTAAGCGCTACATTCTTACCGTAGTGGACTACGCTACCAGGTACCCAGAGGCTGTCGCCCTATCCAACATACAAGCGGATACGGTAGCGAATGCACTAGTACAGGTGTTCTCCCGGGTAGGATTTCCAAAAGAAATCCTATCCGACCGAGGCACCCAATTTACGGCTGAATTAACCCAACAACTCTGGCAGGTTTGCAAAATTAAGTCCCTCCTGAGCTCCCCATACCACCCCCAGACGAACGGGCTGTGTGAGAGGTTCAATGGGACCCTCAAGCAAATGCTCAAGACGTTCACTCAGGAATACCGAGACTGGGAACGCTTCCTGCCGCACCTCCTATTTGCTTATCGGGAGGTGCCCCAGGAAACGACAGGGTTCTCTCCCTTCGAGTTGCTCTACGGAAGAAAGGTACGGGGACCCCTAAACCTGATCCGGGAGCACTGGGAGGGAGAGATGGAGGCTGACGGTGTCCCCATTGTGCCATACGTGCTGGAACTCAGGGACCGAATGGAGCAATTAGCCAAATCCGTGCGGGCTAATCTCCAGTTGGCCCAGAGAAGACAGAAAGTATGGTACGATCGGGGGGCCCGAAAGAGAATCTTCACCATAGGACAAAAGGTGTTAGTACTTAAGCCGGTGAAGACAGACAAATTGCAGGCGTCCTGGCAGGGTCCCTACCAGATCGTAGAGAAAAGGGGAGACACCACTTATGTGATAGCTAGCTGCCATGACAACAATCTTAGAAAGACATTCCATGTAAACATGCTCAAGGAATATTTTGAGCGACCAGAGAACGTGACGGCCGTATGTTGTTCCCCTCAGGAAGACCCCGACAGTTTACCCATTCCAGACCTATTAGAAAAGAGTCTCCCCACAGGTATAGTGGCGCAGGTTCAGATAGGGGACCGACTTAGCCCCACTGAAAGGGAGCAGCTCAACCAACTCCTCCAGTCCAAACACCTCACCTTCTCCCCGAAGCCAGGGTACACTACTTTAACCACCCACCAGGTAGATACTCCGGGACAAGCTCCCTTGCGCCAGGCTCCGTACCGAATCCCCGAAGCAGTTAGGACAGGAATGAAGAAGGAGATCGATGAGATGCTCCAGCTCAGGGTAATTGAGCCCTCCGATAGTCCATGGGCCTCCCCAGTTGTCTTGGTGCCCAAGAAAGATGGGACCACCCGGTTCTGTGTAGACTATCGGAGGCTCAATGAAAATACTGTGACGGACGCTTACCCTATGCCCAGGGTAGACGAGCTACTCGATCGTATAGCCAGGGGAAATTACCTGACCACTATTGACCTCTGCAAAGGTTACTGGCAGATTCCCCTGGCCCCGGAGGCTATCCCCAAGTCGGCATTCGTCACCCCATTCGGCTTATATCAGTTTAGGGTAATGCCGTTTGGGATGAAGAATGCCCCAGCTACATTCCAGCGCTTGGTGGATAGGCTCCTGGATGGCTTCCAGAGTTTTGCTTGCGCCTACCTGGACGACATAGCGATCCACAGTGAGTCCTGGGAGGACCACTTAGCTCATGTGGGAATGGTTCTGGATCAGATCCGGGCTGCTGGCCTGACTCTGAAGCCAGAAAAATGCCACTTTGGGATGGCCGAGGTACAGTACCTGGGTCACCGGGTGGGGTGTGGAAAGCAGCGACCAGAGCCGGCCAAAATAGAAGCTGTCGCCAATTGGCCCACCCCCATCACTAAGACTCAGGTCCTAGCCTTCCTGGGCACGGCAGGGTACTATAGACGGTTCGTACCAGACTACAGCACACTTGCCAAACCCCTGACTGACTTGACCAAGAAGAACTTACCTCGACAGGTCCTGTGGTCTCCCCACTGTGAAACGGCTTTCCAGGCTCTCAAAAATGCTCTAATTAACGCTCCTGTCTTGGCGGCCCCAGCCCTTAACAAACGTTTTATCGTCCATACAGACGCTTCCATGTTCGGGCTGGGAGCTGTCCTTAGCCAAGTAGGCGAAGATGGAGGGGAGCATCCAGTTGCCTACATCAGCCGGAAGCTCCTGCCCCGCGAAGTCAGCTATGCAGCGGTCGAAAAGGAGTGTTTGGCTTTGGTGTGGGCATTAAAGAAATTGACTCCCTATTTATATGGTCAGGAGTTCACTCTGGTCACCGACCATAACCCGTTGGTGTGGCTGAACCGGGTCTCTGGAGATAACGGCAGGCTATTACGTTGGAGCTTATCGTTGCAACCCTTCAATTTCACCATTACTTACAGACCTGGGAAACAGAATGGCAACGCCGACGGGTTGTCCAGACAAACAGACCTCAGCCCCGCATAACCAGCGGTCTGGACAGCCTTAGTCTGCCCCGAAAAGGGGTCAGACCGTGTCTGCCAGAGTGTTCCACAGAAAGGGAGCACTGTTACAGAAGCATTAGTTATTTTGTTGTGAAGAGCTTATTTCCCAGCAGCAATGCCTGAACCAGCAAGCCAGCGCCTAAGAAGGGCTCCAAGAAAACCGTAACAAGTATCATTTCATAAAGAGTTAACTCTTTTTTTTCAGCTTTTAGAAACTATTGCCTAAATACACATTTTTGCTGGCCTCAGCTCTAAGTTTAGGGATAACCAATCCCATTGTCTAATCACCTCTGGAGCCAGACTGCTAATTGATAAGATGAACTTGTAAACTTGTTATCTTAAGTACTGTAATCCTATTGTGGCCTGTCAAAGGACAGTGCTCTCTATCTAAATGTGTGATGGGGGATTTTGTGCTTCCCCCCCCTCTCCCCCTGGGAGTGCCCTGTGTGCATGTAACCTTAATAAAAAGCAGGCTGGGCATCCCAGTGCTGAGTTCTTGTTTGACCCTCAATCGCAGCGTTGACTCGTTTTTGTGGGCAGAAGGGTATCCTAGCTGTACTACAGCTAAGGGAGATTATTCTATATTTGCGAGACTCATATAGAATACTATGGAAAGCAGCTTCTCCCCTCTTTAGCAATAGGGATCCAGGCTACTAAGCGGTCCATCTCTCAGCGAGACTAAGGGTAACCGTAACAGTAACAATTTCAGTTAATCTCTTAGGTATAGGAAAAACGTCAGTACTCGCCGGTACCGCAAAGTATTTATCCAACCTACACATTTTCTCTGGTATTGCAACAGCGTTACAATCGTTGAGAGCTGCTAAGATCTCCCCTAGTAATACACGGAGGTTTTCCAATTTAAATTTAAAATTTGAAATATCTGAATCCAATCTGTTTGGATCAGAACCGTCACCTACAGAATGAAGCTCTCCGTCCTCATGCTCTGCAAGCTGTGACGCAGTATCAGACATGGCCCTAGAATTATCAGCGCACTCTGTTCTCACCCCAGAGTGATCACGCTTGCCTCTTAGTTCTGGTAATTTAGCCAAAACTTCAGTCATAACAGTAGCCATATCTTGTAATGTTATCTGTAATGGCTGCCCAGATGTACTAGGCGCCATAATATCACGCACCTCCCGGGCGGGAGATGCAGGTACTGACACGTGAGGCGAGTTAGTCGGCATAACTCTCCCCTCGCTGTTTGGTGAAATTTGTTCAATTTGTACAGATTGGCTTTTATTTAAGGTAGCATCAATACAGTTAGTACATAAATTTCTATTGGGCTCCACCTTGGCATTGGAACAAATGACACAGGTATCTTCCTCTGAATCAGACATGTTTAACACACTAGCAATAAACATGCAACTCGGTTACAATTTTATTTAATAAAAACGTACTGTGCCTCAAGAAGCACTAAACGATTAAATGACAGTTGAAATAATGAACTGAAAAACAGTTATAGCATCACTCTTAACAAACAACACAACTTTTTAACAAAGGTTTGTTCCCATTAGTAAAATAACACTAATTAAATTTTAAACAACGTTTTAAAACACAGTCACTATATAAGTCTCACAGCTCTGCTGAGAGAATCTACCTCCCTTCAAAGAAGTTTGAAGACCCCTGAGTTCTGTTAGAGATGAACCGGATCATGCAGAAAAACTGACTGGAAATTTTTGATGCGTAGCAAAGAGCGCCAAAAACGGCCCCTCCCTCTCACACACAGCAGTGAGAGAGAAACGAAACTGTCATAATTAACACAAGCAAACTGCCAAGTGGAAAATAATGCCCAAATACTTATTCACTCAGTACCTCATTAATGCAAACGATTCTACATTCCAGCAAAAACGTTTAACATGAAAAATACCTAATAAAAGGTTTAATGTACTTTTACAGAGTAATTCCGGTGAAATACCATCCCCAGAATACTAAAGTGTAGAGTATACATACATGTTCATTATAACGGTATGGCAGGATTTTTTCATCAATTCCATTCAGAAAATAACAACTGCGACATACCTCAATGCAGATTCAACTGCCCGCTGTCCCCTGATCTGAAGCTTTTACCTCCCTCAGATGGCCGAGAAACAGCAATATGATCTTAACTACTCCGGTTAAAATCATAATAAAAACTCTGGTAGATTCTTCTTCAAACTCTGCCAGAGAGGTAATAACACGCTCCGGTGCTATTGTAAAATAACAAACTTTTGATTGAAGTTCTAAAAACTAAGTATAATCACCATAGTCCTCTCACACCTCCTATCTAGTCTTTGGGTGCAAGAGAATGACTGGAGGTGACGTAGAGGGGAGGAGCTATATAGCAACTCTGCTGGGTGAATCCTCTTGCACTTCCTGTAGGGGAGCAGATAATATCCCAGAAGTAATGATGACCCGTGGACTGATCACACATAACAGAAGAAACCAGGTTTAGTACGTAAAACCACCTTATCTGCATGGAACACCAGATAAGGAGGAGAACACTGCAGAGCAGATAATTCTGAAACTCTTCTAGCAGAAGAAATTGCAACCAAAAACAAAACTTTCCAAGATAATAACTTAATATCAACGGAATGTAAGGGTTCAAACGGAACCCCCTGAAGAACTGAAAGAACTAAGTTGAGACTCCAAGGAGGAGTCAAAGGTTTGTAAACAGGCTTGATTCTAACCAGAGCCTGAACAAAGGCTTGAACATCTGGCACAGCTGCCAGCTTTTTGTGAAGTAACACAGACAAGGCAGAAATCTGTCCCTTCAGGGAACTTGCAGATAATCCTTTTTCCAATCCTTCTTGAAGGAAGGATAGAATCTTAGGAATCTTAACCTTGTCCCAAGGGAATCCTTTAGATTCACACCAACAGATATATTTTTTCCAAATTTTGTGGTAAATCTTTCTAGTTACAGGCTTTCTGGCCTGAACAAGAGTATCGATAACAGAATCTGAGAACCCTCGCTTCGATAAGATCAAGCGTTCAATCTCCAGGCAGTCAGCTGGAGTGAGACCAGATTCGGATGTTCGAACGGACCTTGAACAAGAAGGTCTCGTCTCAAAGGTAGCTTCCATGGTGGAGCCGATGACATATTCACCAGATCTGCATACCAAGTCCTGCGTGGCCACGCAGGAGCTATCAAGATCACCGACGCCCTTTCCTGATTGATCCTGGCTACCAGCCTGGGGATGAGAGGAAACGGCGGGAATACATAAGCTAGTTTGAAGGTCCAAGGTGCTACTAGTGCATCCACTAGAGCCGCCTTGGGATCCCTGGATCTGGACCCGTAGCAAGGAACTTTGAAGTTCTGAAGAGAGGCCATCAGATCCATGTCTAGAATGCCCCACAGTTGAGTGACTTGGGCAAAGATTTCCGGATGGAGTTCCCACTCCCCCGGATGCAATGTCTGACGACTCAGAAAATCCGCCTCCCAATTTTCCACTCCTGGGATGTGGATAGCAGACAGGTGGCAGGAGTGAGACTCCGCCCATAGAATGATTTTGGTCACTTCTTCCATCGCCAGGGAACTCCTTGTTCCCCCCTGATGGTTGATGTACGCAACAGTTGTCATGTTGTCTGATTGAAACCGTATGAACTTGGCCCTCGCTAGCTGAGGCCAAGCCTTGAGAGCATTGAATATCGCTCTCAGTTCCAGAATATTTATCGGTAGAAGAGATTCTTCCCGAGACCAAAGACCCTGAGCTTTCAGGGATCCCCAGACCGCGCCCCAGCCCATCAGACTGGCGTCGGTCGTGACAATGACCCACTCTGGTCTGCGGAAGGTCATCCCTTGTGACAGGTTGTCCAGGGACAGCCACCAACTGAGTGAGTCTCTGGTCCTCTGATTTACTTGTATCCTCGGAGACAAGTTTGTATAGTCCCCATTCCACTGACTGAGCATGCACAGTTGTAATGGTCTTAGATGAATGCGCGCAAAAGGAACCATGTCCATTGCCGCTACCATCAAACCTATCACTTCCATGCACTGCGCTATGGAAGGAAGAGGAACGGAATGAAGTATCCGACAAGAGTCTAGAAGTTTTGTTTTTCTGGCCTCTGTCAGAAAAATCCTTATTTCTAAAGAGTCTATTATTGTTCCCAAGAAGGGAACCCTTGTTGACGGAGATAGAGAACTCTTTTCCACGTTCACTTTCCATCCGTGAGATCTGAGAAAGGCCAGGACGATGTCCGTGTGAGCCTTTGCTTGAGGAAGGGACGACGCTTGAATCAGAATGTCGTCCAAGTAAGGTACTACAGCAATGCCCCTTGGTCTTAGCACAGCTAGAAGGGACCCCAGTACCTTTGTGAAAATCCTTGGAGCAGTGGCTAATCCGAAAGGAAGCGCCACAAACTGGTAATGCTTGTCCAGGAATGCGAACCTTAGGAACCGATGATGTTCCTTGTGGATAGGAATATGTAGATACGCATCCTTTAAATCCACCGTGGTCATGAATTGACCTTCCTGGATGGAAGGAAGAATTGTTTGAATGGTTTCCATTTTGAACGATGGAACCTTGAGAAACTTGTTTAAGATCTTGAGATCTAAGATTGGTCTGAACGTTCCCTCTTTTTTGGGAACTATGAACAGATTGGAGTAGAACCCCATCCCTTGTTCTCCTAATGGAACAGGATGAATCACTCCCATTTTTAACAGGTCTTCTACACAACGTAAGAATGCCTGTCTTTTTATGTGGTCTGAAGACAACTGAGACCTGTGGAACCTCCCCCTTGGGGGAAGCCCCTTGAATTCCAGAAGATAACCTTGGGAGACTATTTCTAGCGCCCAAGGATCCAGAACATCTCTTGCCCAAGCCTGAGCGAAGAGAGAGAGTCTGCCCCCCACCAGATCCGGTCCCGGATCGGGGGCCAACATTTCCTGCTGTCTTGGTAGCAGTGGCAGGTTTTTTGGCCTGCTTTCCCTTGTTCCAGCCTTGCATTGGTCTCCAAGCTGGCTTGGCTTGAGAAGTATTACCCTCTTGCTTAGAGGACGTAGCACTTTGGGCTGGTCCGTTTCTACGAAAGGGACGAAAATTAGGTTTATTTTTGGCCTTGAAAGGCCGATCCTGAGGAAGGGCGTGGCCCTTACCCCCAGTGATATCAGAGATAATCTCTTTCAAGTCAGGGCCAAACAGCGTTTTCCCCTTGAAAGGAATGTTAAGTAGCCTGTTCTTGGAAGACGCATCAGCTGACCAAGATTTCAACCAAAGCGCTCTGCGCGCCACAATAGCAAACCCAGAATTCTTAGCCGCTAACCTAGCCATTTGCAAAGTGGCGTCTAGGGTGAAAGAATTAGCCAATTTGAGAGCATTGATTCTGTCCATAATCTCCTCATAAGGAGGAGAATCACTATCGACCGCCTTTACCAGCTCATCGAACCAGAAACACGCGGCTGTAGCGACAGGGACAATGCATGAAATTGGTTGTAGAAGGTAACCCTGCTGAACAAACATCTTTTTAAGTAAACCTTCTAATTTTTTATCCATAGGATCTTTGAAAGCACAACTATCTTCTATGGGTATAGTGGTGCGTTTGTTTAAAGTGGAAACCGCTCCCTCGACCTTGGGGACTGTCTGCCATAAGTCCTTTCTGGGGTCGACCATGGGAAACAATTTTTTAAATATGGGGGGAGGGACGAAAGGAATACCGGGCCTTTCCCATTCTTTATTTACAATGTCCGCCACCCGCTTGGGTATAGGAAAAGCTTCTGGGAGCCCCGGGACCTCTAGGAACTTGTCCATTTTACATAGTTTCTCTGGGATGACCAACTTGTCACAATCATCCAGAGTGGATAATACCTCCTTAAGCAGAATGCGGAGATGTTCCAACTTAAATTTAAACGTAATCACATCAGGTTCAGCTTGTTGAGAAATGTTCCCTGAATCAGTAATTTCTCCCTCAGACAAAACCTCCCTGGCCCCATCAGACTGGTTTAGGGGCCCTTCAGAACCATTATTATCAGCGTCGTCATGCTCTTCAGTATCTAAAACAGAGCAGTCGCGCTTACGCTGATAAGTGTGCATTTTGGCTAAAATGTTTTTGACAGAATTATCCATTACAGCCGTTAATTGTTGCATAGTAAGGAGTATTGGCGCGCTAGATGTACTAGGGGCCTCCTGAGTGGGCAAGACTCGTGTAGACGAAGGAGGGAATGATGCAGTACCATGCTTACTCCCCTCACTTGAG
Organism: Bombina bombina; assembly: GCF_027579735.1. Lineage (NCBI taxonomy): Eukaryota > Metazoa > Chordata > Amphibia > Anura > Bombinatoridae > Bombina > Bombina bombina. Next base: position 116,709,626 of record NC_069503.1, read on the forward strand.
GAATCATCTTGGGCATCATTGTCATTGTCACATAAATCACATTTAATTAAATGAGAAGGAACTCTGGCTTCCCCACATTCAGAACACAGTCTATCTGGTAGTTCAGACATGTTAAACAGGCATAAACTTGATAACAAAGTACAAAAAACGTTTTAAAACAAAACCGTTACTGTCACTTTAAATTTTAAACTGAACACACTTTATTACTGCAATTGCGAAAAAATATGAAGGAATTGTTCAAAATTCACCAAAATTTCACCACAGTGTCTTAAAGCCTTAAAAGTATTGCACACCAAATTTGGAAGCTTTAACCCTTAAAATAACGGAACCGGAGCCGTTTTTAACTTTAACCCCTTTACAGTCCCTGGTATCTGCTTTGCTGAGACCCAACCAAGCCCAAAGGGGAATACGATACCAAATGACGCCTTCAGAAAGTCTTTTCTATGTATCAGAGCTCCTCACACATGCGACTGCATGTCATGCCTCTCAAAAACAAGTGCGCAACACCGGCGCGAAAATGAGGCTCTGCCTATGATTTGGGAAAGCCCCTAAAGAATAAGGTGTCTAAAACAGTGCCTGCCGATATAATCTTATCAAAATACCCAGATTAAATGATTCCTCAAGGCTAAATATGTGTTAATAATGAATCGATTTAGCCCAGAAAAAGTCTACAGTCTTAATAAGCCCTTGTGAAGCCCTTATTTACTATCTTAATAAACATGGCTTACCGGATCCCATTGGGAAAATGACAGCTTCCAGCATTACATTGTCTTGTTAGAATGTGTCATACCTCAAGCAGCAAGAGACTGCTCACTGTTCCCCCAACTGAAGTTAATTCCTCTCAACAGTCCTGTGTGGAACAGCCATGGATTTTAGTAACGGTTGCTAAAATCATTTTCCTCATACAAACAGAAATCTTCATCTCTTTTCTGTTTCTGAGTAAATAGTACATACCAGCACTATTTTAAAATAACAAACTCTTGATTGAATAATAAAAACTACAGTTAAACACTAAAAAACTCTAAGCCATCTCCGTGGAGATGTTGCCTGTACAACGGCAAAGAGAATGACTGGGGTAGGCGGAGCCTAGGAGGGATCATGTGACCAGCTTTGCTGGGCTCTTTGCCATTTCCTGTTGGGGAAGAGAATATCCCACAAGTAAGGATGACGCCGTGGACCGGACACACCTATGTTGGAGAAAAGTGATCTCTTAATTTCTGCATTTTTTTTATCATGCATGTCACACACTGTTGATTTAGGGGATGCAAGGTGCATAAATGTTTCCTCCTGTGAGTGTTTCTGTTGGTGTCTGTGTTTATGTCTTTGTGCTTTGGTTTGTGTCTCTATGAGTGTGTATGTATTTTTTTTCTGTTGGTAACTCTGTGAGGGTGGGTGTGTATGTCTTTGTGCATTTTCTGTGGATGTCTGTGAGGGTGTGTGCATATGTCTTTGAGCTTTTTCTATGGGTGTCTCTGTGAGGGTGGGCGTGTGTTTGTCTTTGTGTATTTTCTCTGGATGCCTCTGTGAGGGTGGGTGTGTATGTCTGTGTTTTATGTGGATATCTCTGTGAGGGTGTGTGTGTGTGTAGGTATGTCTGTGTTTTCTGTGGATGTCTCTGTGAGGGTGTGTATTTTCTGAGGGTGTCTCTGTGAGGGTGTGTATGTATGTCTTTCTGTGTTTTCTGTGGGTGTCTGTGTGTGTGTGTATGTCTTTGTGTGTTTTCTGAGGCTGTCTCTGTTGGTGTTTCCTTGGGTGTATGTGCAAGTTTGAGTGTGTGTGTGTGTGTGTGTCCATTGTCTGTTCCTTTTTAGGACATTTTGACCTTACTACTGATTATTCACATCGTTCTACAGACTTTGAGACTAATGAGACCTTTCCGGAAGTCACCTAATCCACCATTTAACCTTTAAATTATTGTTTAGGCAGTTCAGGGCCCTCCCTTTCAGCCACTGCATGCTGTTGTCATCATTTAGTTGGCATCTTCCTTTACAAAAAGATAATCAGAACTCCATATTTTGTTTTCTAAATCTCCTTTTTTTACAAAACCGTAGTTTACCTCATTACTTGTCAGGTCAATGTAAACAAGTGCTAAGTGTCTGTTTGGGTGTCTGTGTCTGAGTGTGTTTCTTTGCGCGTCTGCTAGAGTGTCTATATGTGAGTCCTTATGTGTGAGTGTGTGTGTGTGTTTCAGTGTATGAGTGTGTCTGTGTGTTTGTATGTTACTACCTTTACAACATTTCCAAGTTTAAATAGACACTTAAGAATAAAGTGCATATACGTTTTAGTCACTTGGTCAAAAATTGCACATGTCAAAGGAGGGGGGGGCCCTGATCAATGGTTAAGTCAGGGGCCCCAAAATTTCTAGTGGCGGCCCTGCTCAGGACCCTATGGTTAAAGCCCTGATAGAGAGCTGAACATAAAATATATGGGGAAGGGAGCTGGTTATTGTGTAGATACATTTAAATTCTATAGTTAGAAAGACTAGTGGTCTAAGGTATCTGAACAGTTGTATATGTAAGAAACAAGGTTAAGAAATCTGAAGTTTCATAGTAGATATATTATCGAATAGGCTGGACAACTGGAATAACATATTTACATACTACCTATAAAAAAGTATAACAAGTGTTTCAAATAAACAGGTATCCTCAAAAAAAAATAGAAAAATAGAAAAGAGAAAACAAAAAGGGGAAAAAAAAAAAAAAGTTAAAACATTCCATTACATTAATCCAAATGGGCTACAAAGCTAGGCTTTTGTATACCGCAAATATTTTGATTGAAGATGAGGATGGTACTATTAAACTGAGTAATGTAGCAGAAGCTAAAGATTATTTTAATAGGAAAAAAATATTGCAGGAGTCAGGAGAGGTTTCTAAATAAAGTGAACCTAAGGGAGACCATTGAATCAAGAATTGATTATAAATACGGATGTTAGGTGTTGGCAAAGTTCGGCTGAATGGGTATGTGTTGTGTTCTTGTTTGTTTGTTTGGTTTTTTTATTCTGTTCTTCTTCCCCTCCCTTCTCCCCCCCTTGTCTCTTGTAACAGGCTTTCATTAACCCTATGTTATACTTGTAATTTTTAGTTAACAATGCATAGCTTTGCAAATAAACTTTGTTTATAGCATGCTTGTCTCAATAAAAGCTGCTATTTTAATGTTAGATTGCAAATTAATATTGCTATCCACTTGATAAATATGCCAACAGTAAGAAATACATTCTTTCAGCAAGACACTTATAACTTATTATAAATGATAGATTTCTTTTAAATCTATCATGTACAGCTTCTATACATAAAGACTGTACCTTGTTATAAGAGCCTGTTCACATAAATTGTGAAAAATATAATCTTTAATATGCTTATTTTGCAATATATGTATGATTATATTCAAATATATGTTTAAATGATGTACAATGTGTACAATGTATAACTGAATACTTTTATATGTTTAAACAAAAGTCTTTTACAATATAAAAGGTTTTTATTATCTGTTTGCAAACATACTAACCAGCTAACTAGTCTTAACATAAGATGCTATGTGATTTAAAATGGAGGATTATTCAACCTTGAATTTATAGCTCTAAAATGGATGTTCCTTGCAATTTAAAGTGCGTATGTCTAAACTTTTGTATAACAGATTATCAAGGCCACATTGTTGAAGATAGAAAAAGCTAGACAAGTTTTGTTGATGTTAAAATGATGCTAAAAATACATATAAAAAGAAAACAATAAATGATGACGTCATCCAAATAAAAAAACTATAAAAACACCTTGTTGTAAACATGAGGAGGTGACTCTGACAGGATATTATAGAGCATTTCTAAGGATAAGATTTGGTTGCAAAGAAGTCACTTCGAGTGGTATGTAACAATTGTTATTGAAAGCAAGTTTAACTAAGGCCTAGATTTGGAGTTTGGCGGTAGATGGGCTGTTAACGCTCCGCGGGCTTTTTTCTGGCCGCACCATAAAATTAACTCTGGTATCGAGAGTTCAAACAAATGCTGCGTTAGGCTCCAAAAAAGGAGCGTAGAGCATTTTTACCGCAAATGCAACTCTCGATACCAGAGTTGCTTACGGACGCGGCCAGCCTCAAAAACGTGCTCGTGCACGATTCTCCCATAGGAAACAATGGGGCTGTTTGAGCTGAAAAAAAACCTAACACCTGCAAAAAAGCAGCGTTCAGCTCCTAACGCAGCCCCATTGTTTCCTATGGGGAAACACTTCCTATGTCTGCACCTAACACCCTAACATGTACCCCGAGTCTAAACACCCCTACCCTTACACGTATTAACCCCTAATCTGCCGCCCCCGCTATCGCTGACCCCTGCATTATATTATTAACCCCTAATCTTCCGCTCCGTACACCGCCGCAACTTACATTATCCCTATGTACCCCTAATCTGCTGCCCCTAACACCGCCGACCCCTGTATTATATTTATTAACCCCTAACCTGCCCCCCACAACGTCGCCGCCAGCTACTTACAATAATTAACCCCTAATCTGCCGACCGCAAAGCGCCGCCACCTACGTTATCCTAATGTACCCCTAATCTGCTGCCCCTATATTATATTTATTAACCCCTAATCTGCCCCCTCAACGTCGCCGACACCTGCCTACACTTATTAACCCCTGATCTGCCGAGCGGACCTGAGCGCTACTATAATAAAGTAATTAACCCCTAATCCGCCTCACTAACCCTATCATAAATAGTATTAACCCCTAATCTGCCCTCCCTAACATCGCCGACACCTAACTTCAATTATTAACCCCTAATCTGCCGACCGGACCTCATCGCTATTCTAATAAATGTATTAACCCCTAAAGCTAAATCTAACCCTAACACTAACACCCCCCTAACTTAAATATAATTTAAATCTTACGAAATTAATTAACTCTTATTAAATAAATTATTCCTATTTAGAGCTAAATACTTACCTGTAAAATAAACCCTAATATAGCTTCAATATAAATTATAATTATATTATAGCTATTTTAGGATTAATATTTATTTTACAGGCAACTTGGTAATTATTTTAACCAGGTACAATAGCTATTAAATAGTTAAGAACTATTTAATAGTTACCTAGTTAAAATAATAACAAAATTACCTGTAAAATAAGTCCTAACCTAAGTTATAATTAAACCTAACACTACCCTATCAATAAATTAATTAAATAAACTACCTACAATTACCTACAATTAACCTAACACTACACTATCAATAAATAAATTAAATACAATTGCTACAAATAACTACAATTACATAAACTAACTAAAGTACAAAAAATAAAAAAGAACTAAGTTACAAAAAATAAAAAAATATTTACCAACATTAGAAAAATATTACAACAATTTTAAACTAATTACACCTACTCTAAGCCCCCTAATAAAATAACAAAGACCCCCAAAATAAAAAATTCCCTACCCTATTCTAAATTAATAAATGTAAAAGCTCTTTTACCTTACCAGCCCTGAACAGGGCCCTTTGCGGGGCATGCCCCAAGAAAATCAGCTCTTTTGCCTGTAAAAAAAAACATACAATACCCCCCCCCAACATTACAACCCACCACCCACATACCCCTAATCTAACCCAAACCCCCCTTAAATAAACCTAACATTAAGCCCCTGAAGATCTTCCTACCTTGTCTTCACCATCCAGGCAGGGCCGCCACTAGAAATTTTGGGGCCCCTGACTTAACCATTGATCAGGGCCCCCCCCCTCCTTTGACATGTGCAATTTTTGACCAAGTGACTAAAACGTATATGCACTTTATTCTTAAGTGTCTATTTAAACTTGGAAATGTTGTAAAGGTAGTAACATACAAACACACAGACACACTCATACACTGAAACACACACTCACACACACTCACACATAAGGATTCACATATAGACACTCTAGCAGACGCGCAAAGAAACACACTCAGACACAGACACCCAAACAGACACTCAGCACTTGTTTACATTGACCTCACAAGTAATGAGGTAGACTACAGTTTTGTAAAAAAAGGAGATTTAGAAAACAAAATATGGAGTTCTGATTATCTTTTTGTAAAGGAAGATGCCAACTAAATGATGACAACAGCATGCAGTGGCTGAAAGGGAGGGCCCTGAACTGCCTAAACAATAATTTAAAGGTTAAATGGTGGATTAGGTGACTTCCGGAAAGGTCTCATTAGTCTCAAAGTCTGTAGAAAGATGTGAATAATCAGTAGTAAGGTCAAAATGTCCTAAAAAGGAACAGACAATGGACACACACACACACACTCAAACTTGCACATACACCCAAGGAAACACCAACAGAGACAGCCTCAGAAAACACACAAAGACATACACACACACACAGACACCCACAGAAAACACAGAAAGACATACATACACACCCTCACAGAGACACCCTCAGAAAATACACACCCTCACAGAGACATCCACAGAAAACACAGACATACCTACACACACACACACCCTCACAGAGATATCCACATAAAACACAGACATACACACCCACCCTCACAGAGGCATCCAGAGAAAATACACAAAGACAAACACACGCCCACCCTCACAGAGACACCCATAGAAAAAGCTCAAAGACATATGCACACACCCTCACAGACATCCACAGAAAATGCACAAAGACATACACACCCACCCTCACAGAGTTACCAACAGAAAAAAAATACATACACACTCATAGAGACACAAACCAAAGCACAAAGACATAAACACAGACACCAACAGAAACACTCACAGGAGGAAACATTTATGCACCTTGCATCCCCTAAATCAACAGTGTGTGACATGCATGATAAAAAAAATGCAGAAATTAAGAGATCACTTTTTAAAGAATCATATTTGTAAATGTGCAAACAAAAATAATTCTGTGAATTCAAAATTGTACATTAATGATCTGGGTAGATGGCTAGATGAAGAAAAGTACTTTTAAAAGGTTGACATATGTTTGTTTGATATTTTCCCCATTTTCCCCAACCAAGAGCACCATTTCAAATATAGTCTACAATTGTTCCCATCTGTCAGCTGTACTTGTGGATTTTGAAAATGCTGTACTCTATATGGTCTTGGTGGAACCATAAGCTGTGGTACTCATACCATTAGATCTGGTTAAATGCAGGATTTAAGCTTGTTGGTATGCATTTCAAAATTAAGTCAGCTGTAGAGTAAACTGAACAGTTTTAAGTTAACCTGTCTCATTTCCAACACTGAGCAATCTTAGCCTGAGAGTATAACATGTTATGCAGATGTAAAAATCTTAGATAAAATGCCTCCTTGTATCTGAAAAGTTCTTGCATAAAGGGGCAGTAAACTGGAATGTAATATATATCATTTGTGTATTGAGGAGGAAACATTTCTGCATGGTTTTAAATATAGAATTTCTAAAGCATTGTCAACTAATCATAAATACACTGCTGCTAAAAAAATGTGTTTTTATGGACCCCTGGCCCCACCATACAACTACTACCACACTGAAGTTACAATCTTAAATTGCACAAAGAAATAAAAAACATTTGCTAAGTAATTCCTACCTCCTCTGCAAATGAAAGTGATCTGCCGTCTGACTCAGGCACACACTGTACAAACAAAGTGCCAAGTCTGTCTCACACTGTGCATAGTGGTTTCGTGCACACTCAGAAATCCTCTAAAATGCTAATACTTTACTCCTTGTAATAACATTTCCCATGTTCAATTAGCACTCTGCTGTAGTACCCACTGGTGGCTGCCAAAATGTAAAAAAAAAAAATATATATTTTTATTTTTATTTTTTTTTAGTTCTTGCCTCATGGGGCCCCCTAGCCCATTGGGCCCCTGACAGGAGTCACCCCTGTCACCCCCTGATGGCGGCCCTGCATCCAGGTATCACCGATCCGTCCTGGCTCCAAAATCTTCATCCAACCCAAGCGGGGGTTGGCGATCCATCATCCGGTGGCTGAAGAGGTCCAGAAGAGGCTCCAAAGTCTTCCTTCTATCCGGCAAGAAGAGGACATCCGGACCGGCAAACATCTTCTCCAAGCGGCATCTTCGATCTTCTTGCATCCGGTGCGGAGCGGGTCCATCTTGAAGCAGCCGACGCGGATCCATCCTCTTCTTCCGTTGTCTCCCGACGAATGACGGTTCCTTTAAGGGACGTCATCCAAGATGGCGTCCCTTGAATTCCGATTGGCTGATAGGATTCTATCAGCCAATCGGAATTAAGGTAGGAATATTCTGATTGGCTGATGGAATCAGCCAATCAGAATCAAGTTCAATCCGATTGGCTGATCCAATCAGCCAATCAGATTGAGCTCGCATTCTATTGGCTGTTCCGATCAGCCAATAGAATGCGAGCTCAATCTGATTGGCTGATTGGATCAGCCAATCGGATTGAACTTGATTCTGATTGGCTGATTCCATCAGCCAATCAGAATATTCCTACCTTAATTCCGATTGGCTGATAGAATCCTATCAGCCAATCGGAATTCAAGGGACGCCATCTTGGATGACGTCCCTTAAAGGAACCGTCATTCGTCGGGAGACAACGGAAGAAGAGGATGGATCCGCGTCGCCTGCTTCAAGATGGACCCGCTCCGCACCGGATGCAAGAAGATCGAAGATGCCGCTTGGAGAAGATGTTTGCCGGTCCGGATGTCCTTTTCTTGCCGGATAGGAGGAAGACTTTGGAGCCTCTTCTGGACCTCTTCAGCCACCGGATGATGGATCGCCAACCCCCGCTTGGGTTGGATGAAGATTTTGGAGCCAGGACGGATCGGTGATACCTGGATGGTGAAGACAAGGTAGGAAGATCTTCAGGGGCTTAGTGTTAGGTTTATTTAAGGGGGGTTTGGGTTAGATTAGGGGTATGTGGGTGGTGGGTTGTAATGTTGGGGGGGGGGTATTGTATGGTTTTTTTTACAGGCAAAAGAGCTGATTTTCTTGGGGCATGCCCCGCAAAGGGCCCTGTTCAGGGCTGGTAAGGTAAAAGAGCTTTTAAATTTATTAATTTAGAATAGGGTAGGGCATTTTGTTATTTTGGGGGTCTTTGTTATTTTATTAGGGGGCTTAGAGTAGGTGTAATTAGTTTAAAATTGTTGTAATATTTTTCTTATGTTTGTAAATATTTTTTTATTTTTTGTACTTTAGCTAGTTTATGTAATTGTAGTTATTTGTAGCAATTGTATTTAATTTATTTATTGATAGTGTAGTGTTAGGTTAATTGTAGGTAATTGTAGGTATTTTATTTAATTAATTTATTGATAGGGTAGTGTTAGGTTTAATTATAACTTAGGTTAGGATTTATTTTACAGGTAAATTTGTTATTATTTTAACTAGGTAACTATTAAATAGTTCTTAACTATTTAATAGCTATTGTACCTGGTTAAAATAATTACAAAGTTGCCTGTAAAATAAATATTAATCCTAAAATAGCTATAATATAATTATAATTTATATTGTAGCTATATTAGGATTTATTTTACAGGTAAGTATTTAGCTTTAAATAGGAATCATTTATTTAATAAGAGTTAATTAATTTCGTTAGATTAAAATTATATTTAATTTAGGGGGGTGTTAGTGTTAGGGTTAGACTTAGCTTTAGGGGTTAATACATTTATTAGAATAGCGGTGAGCTCCGGTCGGCAGATTAGGGGTTAATAATTGAAGGTAGGTGTCGGCGATGTTAGGGAGGGCAGATTAGGGGTTAATACTATTTATGATAGGGTTAGTGAGGCGGGTTAGAGGTTAATAACTTTATTATAGTAGCGGTGCGGTCCGCTCGGCAGATTAGGGGTTAATAAGTGTAGGCAGGTGTCGGCGACGTTGAGGGGGGCAGATTAGGCGTTAATAAATATAATATAGGGGTCGGCGGTGTTAGGGGCAGCAGATTAGGGGTACATAAGGATAACGTAGGTGGCGGCGCTTTGCGGTCGGCAGATTAGGGGTTAATTATTGTAAGTAGCTGGCGGCGACGTTGTGGGGGGCAGATTAGGGGTTAATAAATGTAATATAAGGGTCGGCGGGGTTAGGGGCAGCAGATTAGGGGTACATAAGGATAACGTAGGTGGCGGTCGGCAGATTAGGGGTTAAAAAATTTTAATCGAGTGGCGGCGATGTGGGGGGACCTCGGTTTAGGGGTACATAGGTAGTTTATGGGTGTTAGTGTACTTTAGAGTACAGTAGTTAAGAGCTTTATGAACCGGCGTTAGCCCAGAAAGCTCTTAACTCCTGCTTTTTTCAGGCGGCTGGAGTTTTGTCGTTAGAGCTCTAACGCTCACTTCAGAAACGGCTCTAAATACCAGCGTTAGAAAGATCCCATTGAAAAGATAGGATACGCAATGGACGTAAGGGGATCTGCGGTATGGAAAAGTCGCGGCTGAAAAGTGAGCGTTAGACCCTTTAATCACTGACTCCAAATACCGGCGGTAGCCTAAAACCAGCGTTAGGAGCCTCTAACGCTGGTTTTCACGGCTAACGCCAAACTCTAAATCTAGCCGTGAGTCTTTTAACTCTGTGTGTATATTGGATTTAAATTAATTTAATTTTATATTACTTCTGTAAGCTGATTTTTCGGTATAATAAAAATTTATTTTTAAACAATGTTATCTTCTCAAGTACCATTTCTTTATTGTACTCAAAACTTTATTTGTAAGAAATGAGACCTGTTTCACTGATATAATATTTAAAGTTCAGTGCTTGGAATTTATATTTCAATATAACTGTGCTTTAAGACCTTATAAGTGAATTAGGTGTGAACCACTACAATTGGCGTCCCTGGGTGTTTTGAGAGATAATATATGTTTTATAATAATTATTATAATTTTACCTGGGTCCCCTCACACGTGAGGGAAGGTACTGAAATATCATGGCTAATCAGGGTTTGCAGAATCTTTTAAAACTCAATTATGTGTTTAAAATGCAGAATGGTAGAGTCATTGGAAATTATGAGGTTATTGCTTTGGAGATACAGTTATGGTTTAATTCATTTAAACTTTGCTAATGCTGCTGGAGTAGTTTTGCAACAACCTATATATCACACTATAGATGCAGATTTTGATCCTGCAACAAATAGAAATACAAATGTTTTTTTTATGATGGTATAGTAGAGATTTTAGGCAGACCTCCTGTTATTGCTACAGGAATACAAAAACATTGCCCTAAAAGCTTTAGCCTGAATTGAGATGTGGGGTGCTCCTAGATCTAGTTAGTACAGTCCAGTAAAGGGAAAATAAATAATACCAGCTGCAGAATATGAGCAAGCTGAGAGGGAAAACCTTTTTAATGTGATACAATTTTTAGGTTATATGTAAGCTCAGGTTTTAAATAGTGAAAATGTCTGGAGTGTCCGGCATATAGCAAGTTTTTTTTTTTTTTTTTGATGAAGCTGCAGGAATTCTTAAATGAAATATAAAAACAACGATTGGAGTGATGCCACGCAATCCGAAGGACATAGCTTTGTGGTTAAATGACAGAGTTCATGCATTAGCTGGAGTTTATCCAACTTATTATCTTCCACAAAATAGAACATTAGTTAATGCTATTTTATTCTCTGGTTTGTGTGTTTTTATATTTGAGGCAAGGAAGTGGAATTCAGTGATTTATGCATATCATGTAAAGACACAAGGTAAAGATACTTTGGCTTCACTTGCTGATATTTTAGGAATGATGAATATAAATAGTGGCATTGTAGCAGCATATTTTTTAGAGCTGAGATTTACAATTAAAATAATCATGACATGGTTGTTTAAAGCCAAATGTTAAAGGACAAGGCTTAATTTTGGATATAGAGAGACAAATACTCTCTGTACCTATAGCAGAGAGACCTAAATAAATGCCTGATACATATTAAGACTTACTTATACACTTGTAGGTAAGGACCTGACTGGAGGTGCACTAGTAACTTCAAATAGCAGAGAAAAGGAAGGGAGAAAAGATTTTCCAGCAAAGGAAAAACAGAGCTCAGTTTGTAAAAAAAAAAAAAGAATGCAAGAGAACAATATCCACAGAAACAAACTAAATTTAACCCTCCACTACCTTACTCCCAAGCACCTCCATCTTACACCAATGAAAATCAGTTTATAACTATTTAGAGCAAATCTTCAGATTTGCCTTATGAGGTATTTCCTTGCAGGACATTGAAACCATTTTTAAAAATAAAAAAAACTCTAGATCGGTATGGATTTGCAGATGGTAGTGTAAGATATAGAGAAAAGGTACAGGGGTCAGGATAGATATCAGGAGCGTGAGATTCTTTCTACTGAAAGGGGTGAAATTTCAGTTGCCCCAGCTAATACTAAAAAAGTAGGGCAAATAGAGAAATCACTACCAGACATCCCAGAAGAGTCTGAAGGTGAATGAAGTAAATTAACAGTAGAATATGGGGGAGAGACTTATGAGGGGTATTTAGATACACAAGCATAAATATCTTTAGTACAATCAGATATGTTAAAAGAAGATGTATTAGCAAATATAACTATACAGACTTTAAAAGTTGAAGGTACTTATCCCTCATGTAATACACAGGTAAAAATAAATGGTAAAAGAGTGCACTTAGAATTAGTTCAGCATCGTAAGCTTGATTCTGATTTTCTTATAGCTTATAAGGATGTAGCACATTTTATTTCATTGCAACTGGAAGATGAACTTCCTTTAACTACTAGAGTTGATGTAGCAGCATTTATGAAAATGCAATTGGATAATACTGCAGTATCTGATGTTAGAAACTTAGATTTTTGCTTAAAGAAAAATGTTAAAATATTTCAGAAGTGGGAAAATAAGGTTGGGCATTGTAAAGGTATCAGTCATCATATTGCTACAGGCACAGTAGTTCCTAAGAAACAGGCACAGTATAAAATCAATGGTGTAGCCATTCCCTACATACAGACAGTCATTGGTGATTTACTTAAACAAGGAGTACTGAAAGAACAGTACAGTCAAATGAACTCAGCAGTCTACCCTGTTCCCAAACCGGATGGTTCTTGGTTAATGGTATTAGACTATAGAGAAACTAACAGGGTTACACCACAGGTGGCAACACAAAATACACATGCACCTTCTATTTTACACAATTTGCGAAGGAAAACTTTTAAGACAAAGTTAGACTTGGCAAATGGATTTTGGAGTCATCCTATTACTCCAGATAGTTACTGGATAACAGGTTTTACTTGGAGAGGCAAAACTTTGGTATTTACCCGATTACCTCAGGGATTTTTGAATTTGAGTGCGTTATTTACTTCAGATGTAGTAAATTTATTATCTAAATTTCCAGAAGTGGAGGTGTATGTGGATGACATATTTTTGACATGATAGTGAGGAGTAACACATAGCAGTGTTGGATCAGGTTTTGACTATATTATATGCTGCAGGTTATGTAGTATCTCTTAAGAAATCTCAAATTGCAAGACATACTGTTACTTTCTTGGGATTTGAAATTTCTGAAAGGGGGAGAGGATTATCTGATAATTATAAAGAAATAATAGCTGCTTTAACACATCCACATTCTCTAAAACAATTACGTAGTATAATTTGTTTACTTAATTATGCAATGTTTTTCATACCTGATTTCAATGTGTTAATTGCACCTTTGCATGCTGCAGTCTCAAGGGAGATAAAATCTAAAATAAAAAGTCCAAGGATATTTTTTAAGTGGACGACTCGGGAAGATGATGCACTAAATGCATTATTAGAGGAAGTAAATAGAACAGAGTATTTAGCTCAAAGAGATAGTACTAAGGATCTATTAGATTACATAAATATATCACCGAATGCAAGCTATATAAGGTTATATAATGTAAATGAGACAATTCCAATAGCACTTCTATCTTATGTATATTCAAAAACAGAGATAAAGTTTACTATGATAGAGAAGCTTTTGGTAGCTGTTAATATAACACTGTTAAAGTCAAGACAGATTGCACAGGGGAAAGATATATATGTACATACATCAGTAGCCTCACTTGATAACTTACAAAAGCAGACTATACCAGACAAGAAAGCACTAAAGAATGGATGGATAAAATGGTTTTCTATTTTGGAAGACCCACAGATACATTTTATTCATGATAAGAATCTGACACCTCTAGATGATTTACCAGCTCCAAAGCAACCCTCAAGTTGGAATTTATAAACTTATCCAAATAATCGTTATTCTGCTATTTTTTTTATACTGATGGTTCTGCAGTAATTTCTAGTAAAGAAAAAGTAAATAAATCTGCTGGAGCAGGAATTGCAAAATATTCTCCCACTCTGACTTTGATGCGTTCATGGCAAATCCCTTTAAGGGATCATTCAGCTTAATTTGCAGAAATTTCTGCATTAGCATTTGCTATGAAGGAAGCATTGTTAGATAAAGGACCAGTGTTGATTGTAACTGATTCTGCATACCTGGCAAGATCTGTATTCCAGGATTTACGAATCTGGAAAACTAATGGTTTTTTAACTGCAAAGAAAAACCATTAAAGCATATTGTCAAATGGAAAGCAATTGCTGCTTATCTGGATCTAAAGCCTGATATTGAAGTAGTACATGAACCAGCTCATAGAAAGCTAGGTTCTTCTTTGCATACAGAAGGCAATATATTTGCAGATACTCTTGCACAAAGTGTAAGTAGAAATATGCAGTAATTGCAGTTAAAACTCGAATGACAGCAACCAGTAATCTTGACACAGAGTTAAATGCTTGCTTGGATAAAACCAGACCTAATCCACCTGGTTATCCTAAAAAATATCTTTATGAATTAAAAGACAAACATTGTATGGTTGAGATTGGAGACTAACAATTGATTATTCCCCCTGTCATAGACAGATGGAACATAACAGAGATGGCCTATTCTAGTATTGGACATCCTCATTTATGGCGAGATAAAGTCTTATTTACCCTAAAGTCAAAATATTGGTGGCCTAATATGAAGGAAACGGTCATAAGAGTTATAGGGAGTTGTAAAGCATGTCTCCTTGTTAATAATCCAAATCACTATAAACAACCATACATTGTTAAAGAAATTCATAATAAGCCATTTGATCTGATTTATTTAGATCACATAGGGCCTTTACCTACTTCACATGGGTATAAATATGTGTTAGTATATGTTGATGCTTGTACAAGGTTCATATGGTTATACCCTGTTAAAAGTGCCACGGCTAGTACCACGCTTGATAGTCTCAATTCCTTAGTAAGTATTGGTAAACCTAAAGCCCTACACTCAGATGCTGGATCAGCTTTAACATCTACTCAAGCACAAGAGTGGGCTAAGTCTTTTGATATAAAATGGGAAATCAGTGCACCTTATCATCCCCAAAGTAGTGGGGTTGTTTAAAGGAAAAATGCTGAGGTAAAACGATTGTTAACCAAGTTACTAACTAACCGCCCAAAACAGTGGTATCCCCTGTTAACTTATGTACAAGTAGGTTTAAATAATATACCTTCTGTTATTTCTGGGAAAACACCTTATGAATTGTTATATGGTATACCTATGAATACAATGTTTAATACTGAGTACCTTTCTGCACCAGGGAGATTAGAGCAATTATCTATTTTACAAGAAATACGTGATTGTTTTGCACAACCTGCTTTTACACCTAACCTTTTATGAGCTTGGACACCACAGGTTGGTCAGTTTGTCCAGGAAAGAGTTCAAGCAGCGAAACCTTTATGGCCAAGATGGAAACCTACAAAGGTAAAACATGTCATTAACCTAAGGACTTCGATTATAGAAGACAAACAAGGAAAAGACAGAATTGTCAGCATTGATAACTTAAAACCAGCTTCTAAATTTGAGTTAGAAGATGACAAACCCTCTGATTTACTCTCAGTGGGTTACTCTGAATGAAGCAAACCGGATTAATAATCAATTTCAAATGATGCCATTTTCTTCAAACCCAGAGACTATAACACCTTTTATTATGATGTTGAAGAAGGAGATCAAATAACTGAAGTAGATTCATTTGATACACCAACACCAGTTACAAGATCTAATCCTGTTTTACCTATCATAAATACTATGCTATCAGTATGAACACTGATACAACAACAAGGACTGAAAATGTTAAAGAACTTGTTCAATTATAAAAACCTTAAAATATTGAGATATACAGTACTGATACTTTTTATAATTCTCCTTATCTTGATATCAACCTGCATGATAGTTTTTCGTCTACAGTGGAATAGTCTTGCAAAGAGACCTGGAGCTGTTCTGGCATGGAATCAAACAAAAGCTCAAGAGGATGCTGTACCAACGATATCAAGACTAAAAAGAGCTGAACATTACAATCTGCAACCTGTAGAAATAAAGATGAATGAGCTACTGCAAGGAATTTATTGGAAACAATTTCCAAAACCTATAATACAAAAGCAAAAAGTATTAGGAATATCTCAAGTCGTATTGATAGATTCAACAGTAATATCAAAAAAAACATAATTTATGCTTACCTGATAAATTCCTTTCTCCTGTAGTGTGATCAGTCCACGGGTCATCATTACTTCTGGGATATTAACTCCTCCCCAACAGGAAGTGCAAGAGGATCACCCAGCAGAGCTGCTATATAGCTCCTCCCCTCTACGTCACACCCAGTCATTCGACCAAGAACCAACGAGAAAGGAGAAGCTAAAGGGTGCAGTGGTGACTGGAGTATAATTTAAAAATTTAGACCTGCCGTAAAAAACAGGGCGGGCCGTGGACTGATCACACTACAGGAGAAAGGAATTTATCAGGTAAGCATAAATTATGTTTTCTCCTGTTAAGTGTGATCAGTCCACGGGTCATCATTACTTCTGGGATACCAATACCAAAGCAAAAGTACACGGATGACGGGAGGGATAGGCAGGATCTTTATACAGAAGGAACCACTGCCTGAAGAACCTTTCTCCCAAAAATAGCCTCCGAAGAAGCAAAAGTGTCAAATTTGTAAAATTTGGAAAAAGTATGAAGTGAAGACCAAGTTGCAGCCTTGCAAATCTGTTCAACAGAGGCCTCATTCTTAAAGGCCCAAGTGGAAGCCACAGCTCTAGTGGAATGAGCTGTAATTCTTTCAGGAGGCTGCTGTCCAGCAGTCTCATAGGCTAAACGTATTATACTACGAAGCCAAAAAGAGAGAGAGGTAGCCAAAGCTTTTTGACCTCTCCTCTGACCAGAGTAAACGACAAACAGGGAAGATGTTTGTCGAAAATCTTTAGTTGCCTGTAAATAAAATTTTAGGGCACGAACTACATCTAGATTGTGCAGAAGTCGTTCCTTCTTTGAGGAAGGATTAGGACACAAGGATGGAACAACAATCTCCTGATTGATATTCCTGTTAGTGACTACCTTAGGTAAGAACCCAGGTTTAGTACGCAGAACTACCTTATCCGAGTGAAAAATCAGATAAGGAGAATCACAATGTAAGGCTGATAACTCAGAGACTCTTCGAGCTGAGGAAATAGCCATTAAAAATAGAACTTTCCAAGATAACAATTTTATATCAACGGAATGAAGGGGTTCAAACGGAACGCCCTGTAAAACGTTAAGAACAAGGTTTAAACTCCATGGTGGAGCAACATTTTTAAACACAGGCTTAATCCTGGCCAAAGCCTGACAAAAAGCCTGAACGTCTGGAACTTCTGACAGACGTTTGTGTAACAAAATGGACAGAGCTGAGATCTGTCCCTTTAAAGAACTAGCGTATAAGCCCTTTTCTAAACCCTCTTGTAGAAAAGACAATATCCTAGGAATCCTAACCTTACTCCAAGAGTAACCTTTGGATTCGCACCAATATAGGTATTTACGCCATATTTTATGATAAATCTTTCTGGTAACAGGCTTCCTGTTTGATTCTGGCGATCAATCGAGGAAGCATCGGAAAGGGTGGAAACACATAAGCTCTCCCGAAGGTCCAAGGTGCTGTCAAAGCATCTACTAGGGCCGCTCCCGGATCCCTGGATCTGGACCCGTAACGAGGAAGCTTGGCGTTCTGTCGAGACGCCATGAGATCTATCTCTGGTTTGCCCCAACGTCAAAGTATTTGGGCAAAGACCTCCGGATGAAGTTCCCACTCCCCCGGATGAAAAGTCTGACGACTTAGGAAATCCGCCTCCCAGTTCTCCACTCCCGGAATGTGGATTGCTGAGAGATGGCAAGAGTGAGACTCTGCCCAACGAATTATCTTTGATACTTCCATCATCGCTAGGGAGCTTCTTGTTCCTCCTTGATGGTTGATGTAAGCTACAGTCGTGATGTTGTCCGACTGAAATCTGATGAACCCCCGAGTTGTTAACTGGGGCCAAGCCAGAAGGGCATTGAGAACTGCTCTCAATTCCAGAATGTTTATTGGCAGGAGACTCTCCTCCTGAGTCCATGATCCCTGAGCCTTCAGGGAATTCCAGACAGCGCCCCAACCTAACAGGCTGGCGTCTGTTGTTACAATTGTCCAATTTGGCCTGCTGAATGGCATCCCCTTGGACAGATGTGGCCGAGAAAGCCACCATAGAAGAGAATTTCTGGTCTCTTGATCCAGATTCAGAGTGGGGGACAAATCTGAGTAATCCCCATTCCACTGACTTAGCATGCACAATTGCAGCGGTCTGAGGTGCAGGCGTGCAAAGGGGACTATGTCCATTGCCGCTACCATTAAGCCGATCACCTCCATACATTGAGCCACTGACGGGTGTTGAATGGAATGAAGGACACGGCAGGCGTTTTGAAGTTTTGTTAACCTGTCTTCTGTCAGGTAAATCTTCATTTCTACAGAATCTATAAGAGTCCCCAAGAAGGGAACTGTTGTGAGTGGAACGAGAGAACTCTTCTTTTCGTTTACCTTCCACCCATGCGATCTTAGAAATGCCAGTACAAACTCTGTATGAGACTTGGCAGTTTGAAAGCTTGAAGCTTGAATCAGAATGTCGTCTAGGTATGGAGCTACCGAGATTCCTCGCGGTCTTAGCACCGCCAGAAGAGCCCCCAGAACCTTTGTGAAGATTCTTGGAGCCGTAGCCAACCCGAATGGAAGAGCTACAAACTGGTAATGCCTGTCTAGGAAGGCAAACCTTAGATACCGGAAATGATCTCTGTGAATCGGTATGTGAAGGTAAGCATCCTTTAAATCCACTGTGGTCATGTACTGACCCTTTTGGATCATGGGTAGGATTGTCCGAATAGTTTCCATTTTGAACGATGGAACTCTTAGGAATTTGTTTAGGATCTTTAAATCCAAGATTGGTCTGAAGGTTCCTTCTTTCTTGGGAACCACAAACAGATTTGAGTAAAACCCCTGTCCGTGTTCCGACCGCGGAACCGGATGGATCACTCCCATTAGTAAAAGATCTTGTACACAGCGTAGAAACGCCTCTTTCTTTATTTGGTTTGTTGACAACCTTGACAGATGGAATCTCCCTTTTGGGGGAGAGGATTTGAAGTCCAGAAGATATCCCTGAGATATGATCTCTAACGCCCAGGGATCCTGGACATCTCTTGCCCAAGCCTGGGCGAAGAGAGAAAGTCTGCCCCCCACTAGATCCGTTCCCGGATCGGGGGCCCTCAATTCATGCTGTCTTAGGGGCAGCAGCAGGTTTTCTGGCCTGCTTGCCCTTGTTCCAGGACTGGTTAGGTCTCCAGCCTTGTCTGTAGCGAGCAACAGCTCCTTCCTGTTTTGGTGCAGAGGAAGTTGATGCTGCTCCTGTCTTGAAATTACGAAAGGAATGAAAATTAGACTGTCTAGCCTTCGGCTTGGCTCTGTCTTGAGGCAGGGCGTGGCCCTTACCTCCTGTAATGTCAGCGATAATTTCCTTCAAACCGGGCCCGAATAAGGTCTGCCCTTTGAAAGGTATGTTGAGTAACTTAGTAAAGGATTGCTCCCATTAGTAATGGATAACTAGCCCTTTAATAGCAGAAAAAAAGTACAGAATGTAACGTTTTTTTATCACAGTCAAGCACAATCTCACAGGTCTGCTGTGAGTGATTACCTCCCTCAAAATAACTTTTGAAGACCCCTAAGCTCTGTAGAGACGAACCGGATCACGCAGGGAAGAAGAACAGACTTGTGACTGAA
Source organism: Bombina bombina (assembly GCF_027579735.1). Lineage (NCBI taxonomy): Eukaryota > Metazoa > Chordata > Amphibia > Anura > Bombinatoridae > Bombina > Bombina bombina. Next base: position 116,729,623 of record NC_069503.1, read on the forward strand.
TTTTTGATGCGTAGTAAAAGCGCCAAATTCAGCCCCTCCCCCTCACACACAACAGTGAGGGAGATCAGTAAACTGTCATAAATCAAACAAAATGCCCGCCAAGTGGATAAAACTAATGCCCAAATAGGTTTTCACCCAGTACCTCAGAAAAATAAACGATTTCACATGCCAGCAAAAACGTTTAAGATCAATAAATGTATTTGTCATAAAAAGCCTGCTGCAAGCCGTTTTTACTGCAAAATAGGCTAAAGCTTTATGTAAACAGTATTATTTCAGTGAAATGCCATTCCCCAGAATACTGAAGTGAAAATATACATACATGACAGCCTGATACCAGTCGCTACTACTGCATTTAAGGCTGAACTTACTTTATATAGGTATTTGCAGTATTTTCTAGTCAATTCCATTATCAGAAAATAATATGCTGCTACATACCTCTTTGCAGGTGAACCTGCCCGCTGTCCGCTGATCTGAAGTTTACCTCACTCCTCAGATGGTCGAGAACAGCAACATGATCTTAACTACTCCGGTTAAAATCATACAGAAAAACTCAGGTAGACTCTTCTTCAAATTCTCCCTGAGAAGGAACAACACACTCCGGTGCTGTTTTAAAATAACAAACTTTTGATTGAAGTTATAAAAACTAAGTAAAATCACCACAGTCCTCTCACACATCCTATCTATTAGTTGGGTGCAAGAGAATGACTGGGTGTGACGTAGAGGGGAGGAGCTATATAGCAGCTCTGCTGGGTGATCCTCTTGCACTTCCTGTTGGGGAGGAGTTAATATCCCAGAAGTAATGATGACCCGTGGACTGATCACACTTAACAGGAGAAAGCAAAGATCACAACTCAAATGGGAAGAAAATTGGTAAAAGATCACATAAATGGGCAAATGGAAATGATACAAGCAAAGACTTTGGAATATGATTTGCCTTTGCAAGAATACTGGAAACAAAAGACATACAGAGAAAAAATGTGTTTTTCAACATTTGCACATTGCTATTATGTGGACTTTCAAGGGACAAGGAGATGGCCTGCAAATGAAATAAAGCAGATCAATGTCCACGTCCTGGGATTAAAATTGACAAAGTCAAGTATAAAGAATATCCTATTTTTTATCTAAACACAGGACAATTAACTCAAAAAGGCTTCTTTCCTGAAAATCACACAGATCCTCGCATTGCATTCTGGGAAAACGCAGAGGAGGAGGAATACAGGTTTCCTGGAGGAGTAAAATCATATAATGGAGCAGTGTTTTGTACTAACACACTTTATTCAGAATGGTGGACACCAGAGTTACATACAGATGAAGGATATCTGCAACTATTTGAGAAACTTCAGCTTGAAGTAGTGGATCAACAGACAGGAAGACTGCGAGAGCAAGCATTACCTACAGAATGGAATTAGAAAGGAAAGGATGAAATGTTTTTGAATCTAAAAGAATGGGATACATGTACAAAGCCAAGATATGCAGCTTTCCTGAATACAACATATTACAGTCACTCATGCAAAGAAAAGAACAATCTTTGTAGTATAACAGATGAAGATCTAATTAAAAAGGGCAAACTATCAATGTACATCCTGTTGTTTCTACCTTAAGGAATCAAGGACATATTTTTGTTTTTAACCTAAAGACATTGATAAGGGGTTCCTACATTATGTAGGCATACCTGGGTTTTGGTGCGTGACAAAACATCACATTATTAACAAAAATAATGTAATATATTCCCTGTTTCAGAAATGTCTCATAGATAAAATATCCAGTAAATGTAGTAATTGCAAGTATGAAACTACAAATGGATGTAAATATAACAGTTGATGACATACCATGTAAATATGCTAAATGTTATAAGCAAAATGTGACAGATATGACTTATGATGAAGCTGTTTGGGGAACAAATAATATATTTGATAATGTAACATATATTACAATAGAGAATATAATTCCAGATGATTGTAATACAGAAGAAAAAACAAATAAAAGGCAGTTAATGTCTAATGCTGAAGTTCAGATATTGACAGGGCATTTATTAAGTGATGCAGTATTAATTGTCAGTGAAATTTCAGATATTAATGATGAAGACGTAAAGAGAGGATTGATGATCTTAAGAGATCACATGATAAAAATGCTAACTGCAGAGATGTCTGATTTTACAATGGTAGATGAAGAAATGAAAGCAGTAACAATACTAAATTATTTGACAGCTATAAGGTTAACTTTACAAGAAGGACACATTGATATTACACTATTAAACGTTACAGAAATTTCTACACAATTAAGTCTAACGGTAAAACAAACAGAAATTTTGCTGCATATTTCAAAATCAATGATTTATAAGAGAATTAAAGCGTAGAATAACAAATAACCCAGAAGATTGTGTATGGGAAATATATATATATATTATGAGATTATAATAGCTGGGAATATGTTGAAACAGAAAATTGTGTTGATCTAGGATATTTAGTATGTAAAAATGTCTACAAACGAAAAACATGTGGTGTTGATAAACAAGACTCTGATTGTACTGTTAAAATTACGCCTCTACAATCACCATACACTCGCATAGAACCAATTCATAATGGGTCATATGTTGTGATTACAAGTCAAAATGATTGTAAAATCCCAATGCTGCAAGCTACAATGGTAACTGTTAATGAATCTGTAGAGTGTTATAATACAATTTTAACACCACCAGTGATTAAGAATATACATGCTAGATCACATTTAACAATGCAGGTACCCCATATTACATTGCAAATTCCATACATGACAGCACTCTGGGCTCATTTACATAACATGCAAGTGAGATTGGGCTCCTCCCATAAAGCAATTGAGAATTTGATTAAAAGGGCACATGCAGACCTCTTAAGAATTGACTTGCATAAAGGGGACTTTCCTACCTGGATTAGAACTTTAGGTAAATCATTGATTCCAATAATGCCAGCATTGGGTAATGTTATTTCAAAAATTGGAGAAGGTTTAGCTACAGTGGGGAATGGTATTTTTGGAGACATACTGGGAATATGTACTATGTATTAATAGCCATAGTATTGTGTATCAATTTATTTAGAATTTTTGTCCTTTCTTCCTAGGAGAAAATCTAAGTAAAAAAAAAAATAATAAGCAATTATTTGTCAACCTGTTTTCTTTTGAATAAAATAGCAGAAAAGAAACGGCAAGCTTATAATCATGTTATGCTATAATTCATATATGCTATATGTATATATCTTGTTAAGCTATAATTTATATGCCCATAACATCTGTAGAAGTAAAGATTTATTATTTTTATTATAAATGTATTTTTATTGTAAATGTAACCAGTATAAACTTATTGGTTAGAAACATTAATAATCCTTTATTTTCACGAAGAAAACCTGTGGATTACAATTTATTATCTACTTGACTTAAAAAACCTTGAATTACAAATTGTTATCAGTGTCTTTGCATAAAGCAGAATTAAGAATGAGGAATGTGCACGTTTTTTTGTTTCTTTTTCTCATTTAAAAGGAAAGTAATAAATTTACTCCTACGACACATATTTTTATGAGAATATTTCTCGAAGCAAGAAATACCATGCTAACTGGACATCTATAACTCATCCACTAATGAGTCATACACCAATTAACCAGTTTCTATCAAATGGATATTTTGGAGAATTTATTTACGACGTATTCCTAAATGGCAAGTCATCTTCCAATGAGGAGGATATAACCTTTGTTACTTAAGGATTTACAATTATTTAACGTTATAATCTTGTAACTTATAAAAGAAATACTAATATGCTTCAACAAAGCTTTATGGAGATTTCTTATTTGTATGAATCCGTCATACTTACATTCGCTGGGATCCAACTGTTTTTCTTACTGGCGCAGGAGTAAAACGTTTCTGTTCAACCAACAGTTTGCTTCAAACTTCCCATAATGGATTACAAACGAAATGTTGATTATCTTGTTGAGTGAAAAGTTTGCTGCAATAATTTCCATAATGGAATACAAACAAGATGTTCTATCTGGCTCAACGCTTCATGAATTAATTACAGATATACTCCTACTTGAAGAAGATTATGAAAAAGTTCAGTTTAAATTCCTGGATCATTAATGTCTGACTTTATTTTGTTTGCATTATTAAGGACACTTTGATTTCATGACCGTTACTCTGCTGAATCCCGGACATTAATGACGCATTTCTTTTTCTGTGGGAACGAAGAGCTGGACACTTTCTTATCTTTTCTTCAAGAATGTATTGGAGGGGCTGTAACAGGCTTTCATTAACCCTATGTTATACTTGTAATTTTTAGTTAACAATGCATAGCTTTGCAAATAAACTTTGTTTATAGCATGCTTGTCTCAATAAAAGCTGCTATTTTAATGTTAGATTGCAAATTAATATTGCTATCCACTTGATAAATATGCCAACAGTAAGAAATACATTCTTTCAGCAAGACACTTATAACTTATTATAAATGATAGATTTCTTTTAAATCTATCATGTACAGCTTCTATACATAAAGACTGTACCTTGTTATAAGAGCCTGTTCACATAAATTGTGAAAAATATAATCTTTAATATGCTTATTTTGCAATATATGTATGATTATATTCAAATATATGTTTAAATGATGTACAATGTGTACAATGTATAACTGAATACTTTTATATGTTTAAACAAAAGTCTTTTACAATATAAAAGGTTTTTATTATCTGTTTGCAAACATACTAACCAGCTAACTAGTCTTAACATAAGATGCTATGTGATTTAAAATGGAGGATTATTCAACCTTGAATTTATAGCTCTAAAATGGATGTTCCTTGCAATTTAAAGTGCGTATGTCGTAAACTTTTGTATAACAGATTATCAAGGCCACATTGTTGAAGATAGAAAAAGCTAGACAAGTTTTGTTGATGTTAAAATGATGCTAAAAATACATATAAAAAGAAAACAATAAATGATGACGTCATCCAAATAAAAAAACTATAAAACACCTTGTTGTAAACATGAGGAGGTGACTCTGACAGGATATTATAGAGCATTTCTAAGGATAAGATTTGGTTGCAAAGAAGTCATTTCGAGTGGTATGTAACAATTGTTATTGAAAGCAAGTTTAACTAAGTCTTTTAACTCTGTGTGTATATTGGATTTAAATGAATTTAATTTTATATTACTTCTGTAAGCTGATTTTTCTGTATAATAAAAATTTATTTTTAAACAATGTTATCTTCTCAAGTACCATTTCTTTATTGTACTCAAAACTTTATTTGTAAGAAATGAGACCTGTTTCACTGATATAATATTTAAAGTTCAGTGCTTGGAATTTATATTTCAATATAACTGTGCTTTAAGACCTTATAAGTGAATTAGGTGTGAACCACTACACTCTCTACCCATTTCATACTATGGTAGCCGATTATCATTATAATATTAGATTTCTCTCCTGGAACGTGGGGGGAATCACCTCCCCAATCAAAAGGAAGTTAATAGTGAGAAAACTGGGGAAATTGAATCCTGATATATCTTTTATACAGGAAACTCATTTAAAACTGGAAGAAGCAAGCAAAATTAAAAGTAAATGGGTCGGGGAGGTGATTGCCACCCACTGTTCCAGAAGAAAGAAGGGAGTAGCGATACTAATAAATAAAATAATGACATATAACATTATTAAAGTAGATGTAGACGCCAACTAAAGATGGTTGATAGTTGAACTACAGATTAAAGGAATTAAGTTAATTGTATGTAATGTATATGGTCCAAATAAAACAGATCCAATTTTTTGGAATAATTAAATTTTTCGGCTATCCGAATATATTGGACAAAATGTAATATTAGCCGGTGATTTTAATCTAATCCCTACTAGATTAGATAAAATTAGCCTTAAATGTGTTGCCTTCTCTAAACAAAAGGCTAAAATATTTCTACAAATATGTAAGAATCTAAAGATGCATGACGTTTGGCGTATACAATATCCGGATACTAAAATGTTTACTTGTGATTCGAAAGCCTTTGGTTCCCTCTCCAGGATAGATTTTTTTCTAGTATCCAAATCGCTACTTAATCTAGAAGTAATAACTAAAATACATGATATATGTATTTCGGACCATGCGATTATTGCACTAGAAATAGGATTCAGTCCAAACCTAAGAAGTGGTAGACTCAATTTCTTTTTTCCTAAATTCCTAATAAATAATGAGGACTTCTGTAAATGGTTGACACAAAAATGGAGAGTTTTCAATATTCTCAACAAAACATATAGAGAAAGAGTTGAATTTTTTTGGGAAATGGCAAAGGCATGGTTAAGAGGTGAGATTAAAGCATTTATGATAATTAGAAAAAAAAAAAGGTCAAGGCAAGTCAAGTACGCAATGTTTTCTGTAAATATATAAATGAGCCTAGTAAGGAACTATGGGATAGATATAATCAAGTAAAGCGGGATAGAGATTTATATATTAAACAGCAAAGCTCGTGGGAAGAATTGAAATTAAACGCAATCTATAAAGGCCATAATGGTAAATCCGCGAAATTTTTATCTAGACTGGACAAAGCTAGAAAAAAGAATAATACAATAGAAGCTTTGGAATGCAGACAAATTAGATATACAGATATCGCCAATATTAAAGAGATTCTCCTGAAATACTATCAAGAGATTTATAAACCGGTAGATGTGGATATAGTTAATAAGAATGATTTCTGGAATAAAGTGAAAGTACCCAAAGTCCCGCAAGATTGTATACATGATCTAAATAAATCTATTACCAGAGAGGAAGTGATAGAAGCTATAGATCACGCTAAAAGTAACAAAGCGCCAGGGCCAGATCAGATTCCCATAGAAATGTACAAAATCTTAAAATTAGAGCTAGTGGATATTTTAACTAAGTTGTTTAATTATTATTATATTGATGCACATAAAATGTCTAAATATTTTGCAGCATCAAATATCACGCTAATCCTAAAAAAAAGATAAAAATCATCTAGATCCAGGCTCATACAGACCCATCTCCCTCTTAAATATAGACTACAAACTACTAACATATATTATCGCTAATAGATTGAAGCAGTGTCTTGAATATATTATTCATCCAGATCAATCTGGTTTTATGACTGGAAGATCTTCTATTAAAAATATGCGTAAAGTTACATTAGTTCTTGAATATTATAGGGATAGACTAGATGGGAAGTTGCAAAATCCTCACGATATGGCTCTGATTGCAGTAGACGCAGAAAGGCGTTCGATTCTATTATATGGGATTACCTTTACACATCTTTAGATAAGTTTGGATTCTCTGGACACTTTATTCAATTTATTAGGACAATATATAATTATCCCATCTCGTCTATTCTGGTTAATGCCAGTCAGACAAACACCCTGTAAGGGTTAACTAACTTTGCCTGTTATTGTTACTGTTTCTTTAACTGAACCTGCCTATTTAAGGCACCTCTTCCCAGCTTCTATTGCTGGTTAATTGAGTTTCTCATGAACACTACGCCGCAACAGGTTCTCTGTTGTTCCTGCCTATTATCTAACTACTGTGTCAGATTTCCTTTCAGCTATCTACTTGTTCCTGGAGGTCAACTATCTATTTGCTGATTCCCCACAAGCACGAACTTCAACAACTGAGCAATTCCTGTGCATTCCTACCTGCTGCACTGGCAACTAACACAGTCATCCTCAGTTCTCAGGAGACACAGCTTTCTGACGATTACGTCATCAGCTGCAGCCGAGAGCTCCGCTCTGCTTCTCTCACACAAGCAGCTCCAGAGACGCCGGACTGTTCTCTCCTCTCCCCAGCTTAGAAGTTGCCACGCATAACACCAGGTCAGAGTTTATCTATCCGATCTCACTGATTGCTATAAATAGTTTGAACTGTCTGCATAGTGCTCTGTTTTATTACTGGGAACGCTGTATACTTCCTGCCTATCGTACCTCATTAACTGCTGTGACTCTTTGCTAACATTTATGTAGATTCCAGCCACCTGCCTTGGAGATTCAATGTTAACTTAAACTCTGTGAGCATAAGTATTCTGCTGGCACATATTAACACACAAAAGGCAACCTTACTAATAACTTGGTTTCCTATTGTGTAACAAAACCTCTAGAAAGTATGACCCTGTGCTATATTTAATTCTAATCCATTTTAAACTATAGCAACAGCTTCCAGATTCCTCCTGAATCTTACACACCCTGACTTTGAATAGGGGAACTAGGCAGGGCTGTCCACTTTCGCCTTTACTATTCAATATTTCAATAGAACCCCTAGCTATTAGGCTACGCGAAGAGTTAAAAGGTATCTATTTAGGAGAACAAAGACTAGTTTTATTATTATATGTGGATGATTTGTTGCTGTTTGTGGAAAATCCGAAACAGAATATACCAAAGGCTTTAGATTTTATGAAGTTATTCGGTTCCTTCTCAGGCTATAAAGTCAACACGAATAAATCAGAAATTCTATGGATTAAAAAAAATAGAAATAGTATAAAAGATTGTGTATTTAAAGAGACTTTAACTATTAAATATCTGGGAATACACCTACATGCAGATCCCAAACAATGGCACAAGCTGAATTATATACCTTTTTTCAGGAAAGCCGCTATGAAACTTGAAAGATGAAGAACTTTCCCTATTTCTCTTTCAGCTAAGATTATGATTATTAAAACTATTTTATTCCCGCAACTAATGCATATTATACAGAATGTCCCGCTACTTATACATAGTCAAGATATTAAAAACTTTTATAAAGAGTGTGCTATATATTTCTATGGGGAAAACGTAGACATATGCTATCAATAGTTAAATTAACATGTATGTTAGAAGATGGAGGATTAGCTCTACCTGATATAAAAAATTATAATATTGTAACGTTAGCTCGCTTTGCCGTGGATTGGATTACAGAAGCTAACTATCTGACATTCTTACCATTAGAAGAAGGAGTGATCTCTCCATTCTGTTTAAAGGCATTACTACATTGCCATGCTTCGCAACTACCAATAAATGTTAAAAATATGAACACACTTTATAGTGTTGTGGTTGCATGGCAAAAACTTAATATAGCGTTAAATGTTGATTATGAATTCTCTTCCTTTCTTCCGATAAGGGGAAATCCAAAATTTATACCAGCTTTACTATCAGAAATTTTTAAAAGCTGGGCACATAAAGGACTGAAATTTGTCCATCAGTGTTTTAACAATATGCAACATCTGAAATCTTTTGAAAATTTGGCGAGAGAGTCTAATATACCCAACAAAATGTTTTTTGCATATTTGCAGATCAGACATTTTATACAAGAGCTGAATAGACACAATAAGGTAGCCCTGGAAGGGTCTAATATTGAGTTATATATGACTGTCTATAAAACCGGAATCCATAATATATCTTTATTATATAAAATTATGCTTGCAAAACAGGGTCAGTTAATTCTGGATAGATTAGTAGAGACATGGAAAACAAATTATAGAGACATGACTGTAGATACAATTAAAAGTAGTTATAAATGGACACAGAAATCAATTATATCTGATCCCTGGAAAGAATCGCAGATAAAGCTGCTCAATAAAGTTTATATTACACCATGGAAAATTAATAAATGGAATCTAAGTGAGGCTGGCTCTTGTGCCAAGTGTAATAATTTAAAGGCAGATTTAATACATTGTTTCTGGTCTTGTCCCAAGATTTTGCAGTTTTGGGGCAGAATAGAATATTGGCTCATCCATAAACTAGAAGGTAGATTGAAACTCCAATCCAGGGATATATTTTTCTTACAAACAGAAAATTCAAATAGAGAAAATAATAACTTAATAAATACTGCTATAATGATAGGTCGCAGTTTGATAGTTACTAAAGAATTGGAAAAACAAAGTAGCTCCCTCAATAGAGAGCTTCACACAGTCTAAGTTTCACCAAATACTTTTTGAACAATTTAATATATCATCCACTCACAATAAAAAAGTTAAGATTTTTTTTTTTTTTAAATGGTTGAGGGTCATCTTATCTTACCCTATATCAACTCAGTTTATATTAACATCACATTATCATAAAACGGAAGAATTCGAACAACTAATTTTACGAAATATCTTCCCAGTTGAGTGGTATGGAGGCTCAGAGTCATAACAAATGGTAACTGAGGTTGAGTGAGGCTTTGTGGGTGGAGAGACATTGGGAGGATGAATCCGTTCCTCTTAGTCTTTTTTTTTTGTGTGTGTTTTGTTTTGATGTGTTTCGTGTTTGTTTTGTGTTTGTTTGTTTCTTTTACTCTCATCGTGGTTTGTCTGCTTGTGTATAAGTGTTTTAATAAGGGTTAAGACATAAAATATGCCAATGATGGATGTGGATGCTTTCTACGGGAATCAATTTGGGGTAGGAGAAGAGCTGTAAGGAAAGAAAGGGGAACTTTAAATAGGGTCATTAGGTCTTTGAAAATAAAGAAAGGGGAAAGGACAAAAGAAATAAGAGAACAATGAGAAAGGAAAAAGAAAGCGATATCCATATAAGTGATAAGTGATTAAAATAGAAAGAGGAAGACATAAGTCTTGGTAGGTCTTTATTTTTTTCTCTATTTCTAAATTTAGTCTGGCTAAGAAGCAGGATGAGATATGGATAGGTGTAGTAAAATATTTATTTATTCTGTCTGGGCTACAGAAAAGATTTGAATTTTTGTTTTTTTTCTGTTTTCCTATATGCTTTGCTGATGATTTACATTATAAAGTGTCCTATGTTTAATCTAATAATCTTCTTTTTTTTTTTCTTTTCTTTTTTTTGATACACCCTGCGTGGTGTGAAGGAATTATACCAGATGTTTGTGGCTCTGTTATTGGCTATACATAAATAAAATATATATTTTTTAAATTATCTTTCTGAGTGGCACTCAGCATAGCATCCCTTTATTTTAGAAGTTATTCAGGAATACAGTTTGTTCTCAGGATACAAAATTAATTTTGATAAAACTGATATCATGTGGATAACACTTTAAAGGGAAGTTATCTTAGTCAACCTGTTAAAGAGGTAGAACATATTAAGCAACTACAAATGATGCCAGATGTCTTTATGTGTACCTTAATAAAATAAATACTACTTTGAACAGGATTTAAAATCTTTATATTTTCCATCCTCTACTATAACTTTTAATCTTAAGAAAGACCCGGAATCCCCTTCATCTTTTAGATCCTTCTACTTAGTAAAAAAATATTACAAACTTTTAATGTAAAACATTGTAAAGAGATTGAAAAATGTTTTTAAACCTCTTGATTCATATTGCTCAATCTGGCATTATGCTTGGTTGAAATCCTGTGAAAAATATATGTAAAGCCTTTTTAGTTTTAGATCATCTTTGGAATAAACTAACTACTAAGAAGTCACATCATAAGTTTGATTCTGCTTTATTGACAGCTAACGCTGAAAAGTAATTTTACTCCATAGAATGGGATTATATGTATTATACTTTAAATTCACAGACCTGAATATTTCAGCTGTCCCACTGGCCTCTGCAATCAGCTGAATTTAAAGTATATTTGCCACAGTCTAAAGAAATTCACAGACCTGAATATTTCAGATGTCCCACTGGCTTCTGCAATCAGGTATTCTCTGGAAGATAGTTTCCCACCCACTCCGTCCCTTACCCCACCCACCCCAAGCTCATTTACTCATTTATAGATAGTCTCCCCCACAACTTTCATTCTCCTAAACTGACAGCTGCAAACACTGATCAGCACATCCTTTGTCAGGGTTTTCTCCCTTTTGTGTTTGCCATGTGCTGCTGGCAGCCATTTTACTCACCTCTCGTCCTGACTATGGTGCATTGTGGGGGATGCTGCTCATTTCCTGCACTTCCTTTTATGGCCAGACTGGTGTGCATCATCCATGTGAGACAGGATGCAGTCTCAGAATTGTGATGTCATCACTTATTATTTAAAGGGCCTCTCTTCAGTATGCTTTGCCTTTGCGATCTCAGACCTGTTTGTGAGAGTTCCTGTGTATTACCTGGCTGCCTGACATCCTTCCTGGTTCCTGACTCTGCTGTTTTCCTTGTTCCTGATTCCGGCTTGTCTGACTATTCGCTTTGGCTCCTGACTCGGCTCGTCTGACTACCAGCTCTGGTTTTGACTCCTGGCTTGTTATTTGACTTGTGGACTTTTTATTATTTTTTGCTATTAATAAAGGTGTCATTATTTTTGCACTTCTCGTCTCAGTCTGATTCCTGGCACCCTGACATTACGTAAAGGCCATGAATCCTGATGGTGCTAATAATCCACCTTTACCTGCCATCATTTCCAGGATGGATGAACAGGATCACCGCTTGGATCAATTTGCACTAGCCCTGCAGACCCTGCTGAGTCGCACTGCACATTTGGACAAAGTGTCCCGCAAGCTATGGCTGCTCCTGTTTACGCTGCTGCACCTATGCCTACCAGGAGCATGTCCGGTTCTGCACCTCTACCTCAGCGATATGGAGGCGATCCTATTTAGTGCAGAGGGTTTTTGAACCAGGTGGGCATTTACTTTGAGATGTTACCTCAGGCGTTTCCCTCTGACAGAACTAAGGTGGGATTTCTCATCTCGTTACTCTCTGACACAGCTCTTGCCTGGGCTAATCCCTTGTGGGCGACTAATAAACCTGTGATTTCAAATTACTCTGAATTTGTGGCCTCCTTTTGAAGGGTATTTGATGTTCCGGCTCGCTCCTCCTCTGCTGCTAAACGACTCATGTCCATTCAGCAAGGTACAAGATCTGTTGCTCAGTATGCTATTGAGTTCTGTACGCTTGCCGCAGAGGTAGGTTGGAACAATGAAGCCCTTGTTGCGCCTTCTTTCATGGGCTCTCTGATGCGATTAAACACGAAGTTGCTGCCAGAGATTTACCAGAGGATCTCGAGGTATTGGTGTCTTTTTTTATCCTAATTGACATCAGACTCAGAGAGAGGCCCTCTTTCAAGGAGCGCTTGCGGACGCCTCCTGTTCCGTTGTCTCCTACGTGTTCATTCCCACCCATGCCTCCCTCTCCTCCCATGCCTCCTGGTCCCAAGTCACCAGGTACTGCTGAGCCGATGCAGCTGGGATTCACGCGTCTCTCCGTGGCGGAGAGGGCCTTTAGGAGGAGGGAGGGGCTCTGCCACTATTTTGGGTTACAGGGCCACCTTTTAAAGTCTTGTCCTACACGGCCGGGAAACGCTCACCCCTAAGGTCCTGGCAGACCTTGGGTGGTTTATCCTCGTCCCCGGAACCGCTTAAGGAGAAACCTTTGGTCATGGTTGTCCTTTCCTGGGTGGACTTCTCCATAGTACCTCAGGCTCTTGTTGACTCCGGTGCTGCGGGCTATTTCATTGACAGTGCTTTTGTATCAAAGCACTCCATTGCTGTTTTGCCTCGGTCCATTCCGCTTGCTATTGAGGCCATTGATAGCAGGCCCCTTCAGCCTGCACTCATTGCTCACGAAACTGCTCCGTTGTCCATGGCTGTTGGGGCTCTCCATTTTGAAACCCTCCAGTTCCAGGTGATAAACTCTCCGCATTTTCCGGTTGTTCTGGGTTATCCCAGGCTCCAAAAGCACAATCCCAGTCTCGACTGGCGCAGGTCCGAAATTTTGTTGTGGTCCCCGCAATGTATTTCCACTTGTCTTCGGAAACCAGTTAAAGTCTTGTGCACTTCTTCGGTATCTCAATTGCCAGAGGAGTGCCAAGAGTTCCTAGACGTGTTTGACAAGGTGCGTGCCGGTACGTTGCCTCCTCACCCGTCTTACGATTGTACCATAGACCTGCAACCCGGAGCCATTCCTCCTCGGGGCCGGGTGTACCCTCAGAGAATTGTGCTATGGAGGAGTATGTTGCCGATGCTCTGTCGCGGGGGATCATCCCCAAATCCTGCTCTCCTGCAGGGGCTGGCTTCTTCTTTGTGAAGAAAAAGGGTGTTGAGTTAAGACCATGTATCAATTATAGGGGTCTTAATCGTCTTACCATTAAGAATGCTTACCCTATTCCGCTCATTACAGAACTCTTTGAGCACCTCAAGGGAGCTACGGTCTTTACTAAACTTGATTTGAGAGGAGCGTACAATCTCGTTAGGATTAAGGAGGACCACGAATGGGAAGCAGCATTTAACACCAGGAGTGGGCATTATGAGTATCTTGTAATGCCCTTTGGCCTATGTAATGCTCCTGCTGTTTTTCAGGAATTTATTAATGATGTCCTATGAGATATGTTGCAACAGTGTGTTGTGGTGTACTTAGACGACATCCTCATACACTCACCCACACTTGAGGCTCATCGTTCTGATGCTACACGGGTTCTTCAGAGACTACGTGTGAACATTCTGTTTTGTAAACTCGAGAAATGTGAGTTCCATCAGACTCAAGTAACCTTCCTACGTTATGTTCTCCAAGGATCCTGACAAGTTATCTGCAGTTCTGCAGTGGCCTCGCCCAGTTGGTCTTCGGTCTATTCAACATTTTTTGGAGTTTGCCAATTACTATAGAAAGTTTATTTAAAAACTTTTCTTCCTTGGTCAAATCTATCACAGACATGACCCGTAAAGAGAATGATCCACTCCATTGGTCACCTACTGCCATTAAGAACTTTGATAGTCTTAAGACTGCCTTTCTTTCTTGAGGTCGATGCGTCTGAGACTGGACTAGGTGCCCTCTTGTCTCAACGTCCTACGCCTGATGGTTCCTTGCATCTGTGTGGTTTCTTCTCTAAGAAATTGTCTCCAGCGGAGTGCAATTATGAAATTGGCAACAGGGAATTACTGGCCATAATTTTGGCACTTAAGGAATGGAGGCATCTTCTCGAGGGTACTAGCGTGTCAGTGCTTATTCTTACTGACCACAAGAATTTAACTTATCTATCTGAAGCAAAACGTTTGTCGCCCTGACAGGCCAGATGGGCACTATTTTTGTCTCGGTTTAATTATGTGGTCTCCTACCTGCCTGGTAGTAAGAATGTTAGGGCTGATGCCCTCTCTCGACAATTTTCGCCTCTGTCCAAGGAGGAGTCTGTACCTACTCCTGTTATTCCTCCTGACAATATTTTTACCATACGTACTAATTTAAATTCTCCCTTGGGGGAGGAGATCCTGGCTGCACAAATCAATGCACCTCCTGAGAAACCTAGTGGAAAGTGTTTTGTTCCTGAGAATCTTCAAACTAAACTTTTGCACACTTACCACTATCCTAAAACCGCAGGTCACCCAGGCAAGAACCAAATTATTTGGTCTGTCACTCGACAATTCTGGTGGCCAGGTCTTCATTCTGATGTTGCTGCGTATGTTGCCTCCTGCTCAGTTTGTGCACAAAATAAGACTCCTTGACGTCTTCCTGTGGGTCTTCTTCAACCTATTGCTAATGGTGAGCGTCCTTGGACACATCTTTCCATGGACTTCATTGTCAAGCTCCCTGTTTCCATTGGCAATACTGTTATCCTTATGGTGGTTGACCGTTTTTCTAAAATGTCACATTGCATTCTCTTGATGAAGCTGCCTACCGCTCAGGAGCTTGCTTCAATTTTTGCCCGGGAGGTCTTCCGTTTACATGGGTTACCCAAGGAGATAGTGTCGGACCGGGGTAGCCAGTTTGTCTCAAGATTTTGGCGTTCCTTTTGTGCTCAAATGGGGATCCAGGTTTGCTTCTCATCAGTATATCACCCTCAATCCAATGGGGTTGCGGAACGGTCTAATCAAGCTCTGGAACAGTTCCTCTGTTGCTATGTCTCAGATCACCACAATAATTGGTCTGAACTGTTACCTTGGGCAGAGTTTGCTCGTAATAGTGCTATTAATGCTTCCTCCAAGTTATCCCTGTTCATGGCGAATCATGGGTTTCAACAATCCTTGTTGCCCGATTCATTCATGTCTCAGGGTATTCCGGCTTTGGAGGAGCATCTCCGGCAACACCGGTCCACGTGGGTGCAGATTCAGGATTGCCTTCATCGTTCTATGCAGCGCCAAAAGTTCCAGGATGATCGTAGGCGTCTGCCCGCACCTTCCTACCAGGTTGGTGAGAGAGTTTGGCTGTCCTCCCGCAACTTGAACCTTCGTGTGCCTTCCAATAAATTGGCTCCCCATTATGTTGGTCCTTTTCGAATACTCCGACGGGTTAATTCTGTGGCCTACGCTCTTGACCTTCCTCCTGCTATAAGCATCTCCAATGTTTTTCATGTCTCCCTCTTGAAACCATTAATTTGTAATCGGTTTACCACTGTGTTGCCTCGTCCCCGTCCTATCTTTGTTGACAACCATGAGGAGTATGAGGTCAGCAGCATTATTGACTTTCGTATGTCCAGGGGCCGTGTACAGTATTTGGTTCACTGGAGGGGCTATGGTCCGTAGAAGCGTTCTTGGGTTCCCTCCTCTGATGTTCATGCTCCTGCCCTCCTCCGTGCCTTCCATGCCCATTTCCCCAATAAGCCTTTTGTCCTCCCGCGGGGGAGGGGTCGTTGAGGGGAGGGTACTGTCAGGGTTTTTTCCCTGTTGTGTTTGCCATGTGCTGCTGGCAGCCATTTTACTCACCTCTCGTCCTGACTATGGTGCATTGTGGGGGATGCTGCTCATTTCCTGCACTTCCTTTTATGGCCAGACTGGTGAGCATCATCCATGTGAGACAGGATGCAGTCTCAGAATTGTGATGTCATCACTTATTATTTAAAGGGCCTCTGTTCAGTATGCTTTGCCTTTGCGTTGTCTCAGACCTGTTTGTGAGAGTTCCTGTGTATTACCTGGCTGCCTGACGTCCTTCCTGGTTCCTGATCCCTGGCTTGTTCCTGACTCTGCTGTTTTCCTTGTTCCTGATTCCGGCTCGTCTGACTATTCGCTTTGGCTCCTGACTCGGCTCGTCTGACTACCAGCTCTGGTTTTGACTCCTGGCTTGTTATTTGACTTGTGGACTTTTTATTATTTTTTGTTATTAATAAAGGTGTGATTATTTTTGCACTTCTCGTCTCAGTCTGATTCCTGACAGTCTGACATCCTTCCATTCACTTAACCCTATAGAATACATACGCTCTCTCCCTACAAATAGCTATATATCCCACACTATATATACTTATTCTGTGAAGTCTTGTACATGCTCAGTAGGAGCTGGTGATTTAAAAAGTTTAAATATAAAAAGTATGTGCACATTTTGTTAATGGAAGTAAATTGGAAAGTTGTTTAAAATTACATGCTCTATCTTAATAATGAAAGTTTAATTTTGACTTGAGTGTCCCTTTAATCAGATCTCGCTTTGTGCTATCTTGTTGTGAATACTTGTTTAATGAAGATAACATCGTGACAAATTTAATAAGATATTGATTACCTAGAATATAATTTTATTAATTATCTGTTATTATTTAAAGTCATTTAAAGGTGCAAAAATGCTCTAATAAATTAGATCAGTTTATTATTTTACCACTGATTGTATATAACTATGTAGATGATACAAAGAAACAAGAAACCGCACATGGCCTAGAACCGTGTATACTGTTGTAAGATGATATATGAGAAATTTGCACTCACATTTGATGATGCACCCCTCTTGGTGCAAATGGAGCAGGCTGGAATCTAACGGTCATCCAGCAGACGGCCTCCGGTGTGACTCAAACTTTAATGGTTCAGGATGCAATATCACAGTATAAGAAGCACCAAATACCAGGTTTATAGTAGATAAAAACAACACCCTGTAAAGGATATAATGTAACAGAAGCCCACATGGCCACACACCCTCTCACTATATGGGACTTAAATATTTTTATTTTATTATATCATCCTGTTTATTGTATTCAGTTGTTCACCTTTGTTACAGAGTGTTATAATATATCACTGATTTCCATTAGCCCAAGGGCGCCCCCTATTTATTTATTCTTTTATATAACTATGTGTTTAACTCCTGCAACGTCAGCTCTGGAGCAGCACTGTAATACTGGGAGCTAGCCGATCATATCTTGTGAGCCAATGACAAGAGACAAATGTATGTAGCCACCTATCAGCAATCAGCTCCCAGTAGTACAGTTCTGCTGCTGGGAATATGTACATATTCTTTTTCAGCAAAGGATATCAAAAGAAAAAAGTAAATTTGATAACAGAAGTGAAATTAAAAGTGTCTTAAAAACATAATTTATGCTTACCTGATAAATGTATTACTCTTGTGATGTATCGAATCCAAGGATTCATCCATACTTGTGGGATATTCCCCTTCCTTACAGGAAGTGGCAAAGAGAGCACCCACAGCAGAGCTGTCTATATAGCTCCTGCCTTAGCTCCACCCCCCCAGTCATTCGACCGAAGGCTAGGAAGAAAAAGGAGAAACTATAGGGTGCAGTGGTGACTGAAGTTTTTTAAATAAAAATATACTGCCTGTCTTAAATAAACAGGGCGGGCCGTGGACTTGATACATCACAAGAGAAATAAATTTAACAGGTAAGCATAAATTACGTTTTCTCTTGTAAGATGTATCGAGTCCACGGATTCATCCATACTTGTGGGATACCAATACCAAAGCTTTAGGACACGGATGAAGGGAGGGACAAGACAGGTACCTTAAAAATGGAAGGCACCACTGCTTGTAGAACCGTTCTCCCAAAAATAGCCTCCGAAGAAGCAAAAGTATCCGATTTGTAAAATTTGGAAAAAGTATGATGCGAAGACCAAGTCGCCGCCTTACGAATCTGTTCAACAGAAGCCTCATTTTTAAAAGCCCATGTGGAAGCCACTGCTCTAGTAGAATGAGCAGTAATTATTTCAGGAGGCTGCTGGCCAGTAGTGATGTCGCGAACCTAAAATTTTCGGTTCGCGAACGGCGGACTCGAACTTCCGGTATTGTTCGCGAATGCGCGAACCGCCATTGAATTCAATAGGCAGGCGAACTTTAAAACCTACAAGGACTCTTTCTGGCCACAATAGTGATGGAAAAGTTGTTTCAAGGGTACTAACACCTGGACTGTCGCATGCTGGAGGGGGATCTCTGGCAAAACTCCCATGGAAAATTACATAGTTTATGCAGAGTCTGCTTTTAAGCCATAATGGGCCTAAATCAACTAACATTCCCAAAGTGGCTGTCTCAAAACATCCCGGACAGAAGATAGATTGATAGATAGGATAGATATACATAGATTGATAGTTAGATAGAATCATTAGAATAGAAATAGATAGATTTGTTAGATATATAATTACCCTAATAAAGTCTAATAATTAAACATGCGTTCTTGGACCCAACTAGCTTGTGTTAATTAGTACTTTTCTTAGCACTTTAATCCCTGTTCCCCCCCCCCCTATCGGGGGTGTTCTATATGGCCTGTCTGATTACCCTGAAAAAATATAATAATAACACATGCGGTCTGGTACCTATTTTAACTAGGTTGTGTTTTAAGTACTACCATTCTTAGCACTTTAATCTCTGTAACTCCCCCTATTTGGTGAGGTCTATACGGCCTGGATGATTACCCATACAAAATATAATAATAAGACATCTGCTCTTGGTCTGCGACCCATGGTAACTATGTTGTGTTAATTAGTAATGTCCTTCGCATTTTAATAGCTGTTACTCATACTCACCCTATCGGTGGAGGTCTATATGGCCTTGCATGATTACCCTTACAAAATATAATAACCAAACATATGCTCTGGGACCCATGGTAAGTAGGTTGTGTTACGTAGTACTGTTCTTTATGTTAAGAAGTGCAATGCACATATGACTCTATGAGTGGTCGCACTGGCTGGCTGCTACGTAGGGCAGCAATTAACAACAGTATGCTGTGTAAGTCAGATAGACAGTTAGACACAGGCCTGATAGAAAATACAATTAGATTACACTAGCATAATGATTTAAAGACTTTTTTTTGGCAATTTAAAGAAAAAGGTTAAGCACATACATATGAGTCGTGGCTAATAGCCTTGGAAGGGCAGCTATTAAAAACAGTAAGCTCTAAGTCGGATACACACACGCCTGATAGAAAATACTATTAGATTACACTAGAAAAATGATTGGGGGGGGGAATTAAAAAAAGGTTAAACACATATGAGTCATGGCTCATAGACTAGGGAGGGCAGCAAGTAAACACAGTAGGCTCTGTATGTCAGCAAAACATACAGGCCGGATAGAAAATTATATTAGATTACACTAGCAAACAAATTTAAACTTTTTTTTTTATATTAAAATTAAGGTGAAGAAGAAGAATAGATATGAGTGCTGGGTGGCTGCCTGGCACAGACCAATTAACCAAAAGACTGAAAAAAAATGAGGTATATTAATGCTGAGTGAGCCTGACAGACACAGGCCTGATAGTAAATGCAATTAGATTACACTAGCAAAATTTTTTTTTTTTTTATTTTTTTTTTAAATTTAAAATAATGTTATAAACGGATATTTACACTGGTGGCTGCTGGCTGGCACAGAGCAATGAACCAGAGTATATGCTGTGTGACACTGGCCTGATAGAAAATGAAAAAAAATTACACTAGAAAAATAATAAAATTTTTTGGTTAGTTAAATTTAAACTAATGTTGTTAGGTGGTGTTATCAGTGGTGGCAGTAGTCGCAGCATATGCTGTGAGCCTTAAACACACAGCCTGAAAGCCAAGCAAATGCTAATAAAAAGAAAAAGAAAAAAAAGGCACGAAATATAGCCCTAAAAAGGGCTTTTTGGGGTGCTGTGCTTGCAGCAGAGATGATTGGAGTCCTTCTGGACTGTAAATACACTAGCCTAGCTATGTTTTTACTATTAATGTCAGGAGCAAAAACACAACACGTCCTCTCATTAAGAAAGCAAGGTCGTTATGAGTCTAAAATGGCGGATTCCGAGTAGCTGGGAGGGTCTGTGAGGGAGTGTCTGATGTTGATTGGCTCTAATGTGTCAGGCGGCTGTGACATAAAGGGTCAAAGTTTCCACAATGATGACACATAGGGGCGGATCAAACATCGCCATGTGTTCGCCCACAAACGCGAACGCGAACAAGCTATGTTCGCTGTGAACCGTTCGCGGGACATCACAACTTGCCAGCAGTCTCATAAGCCAAACGGATGATGCTTTTCAGCCAAAAGGAAAGAGATAGCCGTAGCCTTTTGACCTCTCCGTTTACCAGAATAAACAACAAACAATGAAGATGTTTGACGGAAATCCTTAGTTGCTTGTAAGTAGAACTTTAAAGCACGAACCACATCAAGATTGTGCAACAGACGTTCCTTCTTTGATGAAGGATTAGGACACAGTGAAGGAACAACAATCTCCTGATTGATATTCCTATTAGAAACAACCTTAGGAAGAAACCCAGGTTTGGTACGCAAAATCACCTTATCTGCATGGAAAACAAGGTAAGGTGAGTCACACTGTAAAGCAGATAACTCAGAAACTCTTCGAGCCGAAGAGATAGCTACTAAAAACAAAACTTTCAAAGATAGAAGCTTAATATCTATGGAATGCATAGGTTCAAACGGAACCCCTTGAAGAACTTTAAGAACTAAGTTTAGGCTCCATGGTGGAGCAACAGGTTTAAATACAGGCTTGATCCTGACCAAGGCCTAACTAAATGCTTGAACGTCTGGGACATCAGCCAGACGTTTGTGTAAAAGAATAGACAAAGCAGATATTTGTCCTTTTAAGGAACTAGCTGAAAATCCCTTCTCCAATCCTTCTTGGAGAAAAGACAATATTCTAGGAATCCTAATCTTACTCCATGAGTAACCCTTGGATTTACAACAATAAAAATATTTGCGCCAAATCTTATGATAAATCTTCCTGGTGACAGGCTTTCTAGCTTGAATCAGGGTATCAATGACCGACTCAGAGAAACCACGCTTTGATAGAATCAGGCATTCAATCTCCAAGCAGTCAGACGCAGAGAAATTAGATTTGGATGTGTGAATGGACCTTGGATTAGAAGGTCCTGCCTCATTGGCAGAGTCCACGGTGGAACCAATGACATGTCCACTAGGTCTGCATACCAAGTCCTGCGTGGCCACGCAGGTGCTATCAGAATCACCGAAGCGCTCTCCTGCTTGATTCTGGCAACCAGACGTGGGAGGAGAGAAAACGGTGGAAATACATTGGCCAGATTGAAGGACCAGGGCACTGCTAGAGCATCTATCAGTACCGCCTGGGGATCCCGGGACCTGGACCAGTAACAAGGAAGTTTAGCATTCTGATGGGACGCCATCAGATCCAATTCTGGTGTGCCCCATAGCTGAGTCAGCTGGGCAAATACCTCTGGATGGAGCTCCCACTCCCCCGGATGAAAAGTCTGACTACTTAGGAAATCCGCCTCCGAGTTCTCTACCCCTGGGATATGGATTGCTGAGAGATGGCAAGAGTGATCCTCCGCCCATCGGATTATTTTGGTTACCTCCATCATCGCTAGAGAACTCCGTGTTCCTCCTTGATGATTGATATAAGCTACAGTTGTGATGTTGTCCGACTGAAATCTGATGAATTTGGCCGCAGCTAGCTGAATATCGTTCTCAGTTCTAGAATGTTTATCGGGAGTAGAGTTTCCTCCCGAGACCATAAGCCCTGTGCTTTCAGAGAGTTCCATACTGCACCCCAGCCTAGCATGCTGGCATCTGTCGTTACTATGAGCCACTCCGGCCTGCGGAAACACATTCCCTGAGACAGGTGGTCCTGAGACAACCACCAGAGAAGATAATCTCTGGTCTCCTGGTCCAGATGCAGTTGAGGAGATAAATCTGCATAATCCCCATTCCACTGTATGAGCATGCATAGTTGCAGTGGTCTGAGGTGTAGGCGGGCAAAAGGAACTATGTCCATTGCCGCTACCATGAGTCCGATTACCTCCATACACTGAGCCACTGATGGCTGAGGAATGGAATGAAGAGCTCGGCAAGTGGTTAAGAGTTTTGATTTTCTGACCTCCATCAGAAATATTTTCATTTCTTCCGAGTCTATCAGAGTCCCTAGGAAGGAAACTCTTGTGAGAGGGAAGAGAGAACTCTTTTTTATGTTCACCTTCCACCCATGAGATCTCAGAAAAGCCAACACGATGTCCGTGTGAGACTTGGCTAGCTGGAAAGTCGACGCCTGAATCAAGATGTCGTCTAGATAAGGTGCCACTGCTATGCCCCGCAGTCTTAGAACTGCCAAAAGGGACCCTAGCACCTTTGTGAAAATTCTGGGAGCCATAGCCAACCTGAAGGGAAGGGCCACAAACTGGTAATGCCTGTCCAGAAAGGCAAATCTGAGGAATTGATAATGATCTCTGTGAATAGGGATGTGTAGATACGCATCCTTTAAGTCCACGGTAGTCATATATTGACCCTCCTGGATCAACGGTAGAATAGTCCGAATAGTCTCCATCTTGAATGATGGTACTCTGAGGAATTTGTTTAGAATTTTGAGATCCAAGATTGGTCTGAAAGTTCCCCTTTTTTTTTGGGAACCACAAACAGGTTTGAGTAAAACCCTAGCCCTTGTTCCGCTATTGGAACTTGGCGGATTACTCCCATGGTATGTAGGTCTTCTACACAGCGCAATAACACCTCTCTTTTGTCTGGTTTGCAGACAATTGAGAAATGTGAAATCTCCCCCTTGGGGGAGAGTCTTTGAAGTCCAGAAGATATCCCTGGGACACAATTTCTAAGGCCCAGGAATCGTGAATATCTCTTCCCCAAGCCTGAGCGAAGAGAGAGAGTCTGCCCCCTACTAGATCCGGTCCCGGATCGGGGGCTACCCCTTCATGCTATCTTAGAGGCAGCTGCAGGCTTCTTGGCCTGTTTACCCTTGTTCCAAGCCTGGTTAGGTCTCCAGACTGGCTTTGCAGCAGGGGAAGCTGAAGCGGGACCACGCTTGAAGTTCCGAAAGGAACGAAAATTATTTTGTTTGGTCCTCATTTTATGTGTTCTATCCTGAGGGAGGGCATGGCCTTTCCCTCCAGTGATTTCTGAAATAATCTCTTTCAGTTCGGGCCCGAATAGGATCTTTCCTTTGAAAGGGATGTTCAAAAGTTTAGATTTTGATGACACATCAGCAGACCAGGACTTAAGCCATAACGCCCTGCGTGCTAAAGTGGCAAAACCTGAATTTTTTGCCGCTAATTTAGCCAGTTGGAAAGCGGCATCTTTAATGAAAGAATTAGCCAACTTAAGGGCCTTAATTCTGTCCATAATATCCTCTAATGGAGTCTCCATCTGAAGAGCCTCTTCTAGAGCCTCGAACCAGAAAGCAGCTGCAGTAGTTAGAGGAACAAGGCACGCAAAAGGTTGGAGAGGAAAACCTTGATGAACAAAAATTTTCTTCAGGAGACCCTCTAATTTTTTTATCCATAGGATCATTGAAAGCACAACTGTCTTCGATAGGTATAGTTGTACGCTTAGCCAAAGTAGAAATAGCTCCCTCCACCTTAGGAACTGTCTGCCACGAGCCCCGCATGGTGTCAGATATGGGAAACACTTTCTTAAAAACAGGAGGGGGAGCAAACGGAATACCTGGTCTATCCCACTCCTTAGTAACAATATTCACAATCCACTTAGGGACTGGAAAAACATCAGTGTAAACAGAAACCTCTAAGTATTTGTCCATTTTACACAATTTCTCTGGGACCACTATAGGGTCACAATCATCTAGAGTCGCTAATACCTCCCTGAGCAATAAGCGGAGGTGTTCAAGCTTATCAGAATCTGTCTGAGGGAGCGTCTTTCCTGAATCAGAAATTTCTCCCTCAAATAACCAATCCCTTACCCCTACTTCAGAACATTGTGAGGGTATATCGGATACGGCTACTAAAGCGTCAGACGGCTCAGCATTTGTTCTTAAGCCAGAGCTGTCACGCTTTCCTTGTAAACCAGGCAGTTTGGATAAAACCTCTGTGAGGGTTGTATTCATAACTGTGGCCATGTCTTGTAAAGTAAATGAATTCGACGCACTAGCGGTACTAGGCATCACTTGTGTGGGCGTTACTGGTTGTGACACTTGGGGAGAGCTAGATGTTAAACCCTCATTTCCTTCTGTCTGAGAATCATCTATTGCAATATTTTTAAGTGCTAAAATAAGCTCTTTATAATTTATAAGTTGAACAAAGAGGCAAGGATCCAGTAGAGAAAGTTCAATAAAAGTTGAAATTTATTAGACAAGCTTTAAAAACCAAACGTAGCTGGCAACAAAACCACGGACAAAGCCAGGGTGTGTGTGTGCGTGACACCTAACGGCTTACATGTTTCGGCATTCAGCCGTAATCATAGCCCTAGGTGTCACACTTGTGAACAGAGTTAAAAAGCAATTGATACAAAGTGATTGGTTAAAATAAGAAAGCACGCCCACACACTACTTAATAACGATTTAACCCTTAGAGACCTGCACAATTTAAACAATTTAAGTAATTTAAACAATTTAAAGTTCTGCACAATTTAAAGAACATTTTATATAGCATAATTGTATTAAAGGAATGCAAAATATAACTACTATCCTGTAAATAGATATGCTTACTCATAACATACAGAGGTAATGCAGAGTTCAGAGTATATGTCATAAATACTTCAAAATGGGGCAATATATGTTGAATATATCAAAATTTGCCAAAAACATATGTATATTTTCCAAAGTCATATAAGGACCTAGGACCAATGTTAGGAGATGCTTAAATACATATATAAATACATAAATAAAGGTATTACTGTTATCACTACCTGACATCTATGGTGACTTGGGTATGAAGGTAAAATTTCTGTAAAGTTTATTATGGCACACCATGGTCAGATAGCCTGTGTACACTGGGATATCATGGCCCACGAAAATGTTGGTAATAGGGAACATAATTAGCTAGAATGTTTAAGGGCATGGAGAGCTATCTGTGTATAAAAAACACAGAGATGTAGAACATATATATGTAACATATATATATGTAGATGTATACAAAATCTAGACACACTTATAAATGATTCTAACTGAAGTAGGTCAGATTATTCCCAGAAATTGATAAGGTCGTATTTGGAATTGAGACCCAATGGTAACCTTGTTTTGAGTGTGAATATCCAATATACTTCACGCTTGGCTAATATATTTTCTGGATTCCCCCCCCCCCCCCCCCCCCTTTTGGGCACTTTGACTTTTTCTATTGCGACCCATTTAAATGAGCTGAGGCTGCAATTATGTTTTTGTGCAAAGTGTTGCACCAAAGGTGTAGTGGAGGTACATCTACCTATCGTAGACATGTGTTCCCTGATACGGGTATTGATGTCTCTTGACGTTAGGCCTACATATTGGACTTTGCAGGCTGTACATATGATAAGATAGATTATATCAGTACTTTGACAGTTTAGGCAGTCTTTAATAGGGTAGATTTGGCCTGTGATGGAAGATGTAAATTCTCTAGTGACCAATACATGATCACAAGGCTTACATTTGCGATGCCCACATCTAAACATTCCAAAATGTTGTAGCCAAGAGCTGGATGAGGACGATGTCAGTTTCAATTGTGTGGGGGACAGTATTGATCCCAGAGTGGGACATTTTTTATATGAGCATCTCACTCCTTGTTTCACTGTCTCTACTAACTTGTCATCTGCAGCTAGTAGGGGGAAATGTTTTCTTATAATGTTACAAATTTGGGGATATTGAGCACTAAACGTGGTTACAAAATGTAGCCCCTTAAAGTGGTCTCCAGTATTTTTTGGTTTGTCAATTAGTAGATGTTTTCTATCAAGAGTATCAACCGTGTGTCTAGCTTCTGTGATATGACTGCGTGCATATTTTCTCTCCTTAAGTCTGTGTTCAAGTAAACTCGCCTCCTGCACATAATCAGCTTGTTTGCTGCAATTGCGTTTTAGTCGGACAAACTGTCCTTTCGCCACCGCGTAAGACGTATTTTCGGGGTGGCAGCTAGTTGCGTGCAGGAGGGTGTTGCCTGAAATGGGCTTACGATACACCCTAGAATGAATGTCACCATTTTGTTCTCCTTTTAGGCATAGGTCTAAGTAGTTGATAGTGACTGCATCAGTAGTATAAGTAAAGCTTAGGTTCCAATTGTTATTATTTAACATATCCATGAAACCTATGATCTCAGTGGAAGGGCCCGACCAGATAAACAGAAGGTCATCTATATCATCTTTAGTAACTGTTTAGCATATTGCTGTAGTTGCTTATTTGTTTAATTATATATTTTTTTCTCACATGTGTTCTATTTATCTCCACTTACATGTTTTCTATACATGTTACATCCCTCTTCTCTAATGCTTAGAGATACAATTGTGTTTTTAACTATGTTTCACTATACCACTCCCACTTGGGGAGTGGTTAACAGGTATATCAGGTGCTCTGTTCTGAACACCTGTTATCAGTCTATGACTACGGCCACTTGGTGCCGAAACCGGTCAGACCTTCTTTTATGTTCTCTATGCTAATATGATTTTGTGACTTGTTTTACCACTTGGAAATTTCTAAATAAAGGCTTTTTTACATTTTTTAATATGGAACTGGAGTAACTTTTTATCCCTTTCCTTGGATTAGCATTGGATACTCTTTTTTTTTTTCCTCATCTATATATCGTTTAAAAAACATATATGATGTCTATAGAGATTATTTTCTCCAAAAATATGGTCCAGTTCCCATTTTCCAAGGAACGAATTCGCATATGAGGGGGCGTATTTCGCCCCCATCGCCGTACCACATTTCTGGACAAAATAACGTCCTTCAAAAGAAAAAAAGTTATGTGTAAGCAGAAATTCAAGGATGCATGTTATATATTCCTGAAAATCTGTTGTATACTCTGTGGCAGTACTTAAAAAGTATTTGATGGCCTCAATACCTTTTTTGTGCGGAATTGTGGAATACAGTGATACCACATCAACTGAAAGCCAGTGATAATTAGATTGCCATTTTGTATGTGTCAACAGGTTTAATATATGCTTGGAGTCTTTTGTGTAGGAGGGTAGGGCACCGACCAAAGGTTGTAATATAGCATCAAACCATTGTGAGAGTCTTTCAAACAGTGAGTCTATGCCGCTCACTATAGGGCGGCCTTTTACATTAGTGAGCGATTTATCAATAAATTTGTACATAATATTACTCTTTACTTGAGTTTGTGTTTGCACTTTGGGTATGGTGTTGGCAACGATGTTAGTTTTTAGGATGCTTGTTTGTGCATTAGAAGTAGTATTAGTTTGAGTGACTATGTCTGTTTCATTTTCTGTACCAGAAGTGTACTCATCAGATGATCTGTCTGTGTCACTGTCTGAAAATGTTCCACATGTTCCCTAAGCTGCATAAATCGCTCACTAATGTAAAAGGCCGCCCTATAGTGAGCGGCATAGACTCACTGTTTGAAAGACTCTCACAATGGCTTGATGCTATATTACAACCTTTGGTCGGTGCCCTACACTCCTACACAAAAGACTCCAAGCATATATTAAACCTGTTGACACATACAAAATGGCAATCTGCAAAGTCCAATATGTAGGCCTAACGTCAAGAGACATCAATACCCCTATCAGGGAACATATGTCTATGATAGGTAGAGGTACCTCCACTACACCTTTGGTGCAACACTTTGCACAAAAACATAATTGCAGCCTCAGCTCATTTAAATGGGTCGCAATAGAAAAAGTCAAAGTGCCCAAAAGGGGGGGGGGGGGGGGGGGGGGGGGGGGGAATCCAGAAAATATATTAGCCAAGCGTGAAGTATATTGGATATTCACACTCAAAACAAGGTTACCATTGGGTCTCAATTCCAAATACGACCTTATCAATTTCTGGGAATAACCTGACCTACTTTAGTTAGAATCATTTATAAGTGTGTCTAGATTTTGTATACATCTACATATATATGTTACATATATATGTTCTACATCTCTGTGTTTTTTATACACAGACAGCTCTCCATGCCCTTAAACATTCTAGCTGAATATGTTCCCTATTACCAACATTTTCGTGGGCCATGATATCCCAGTGTACACAGGCTATCTGACCATGGTGTGCCATAATAAACTTTACAGAAATTTTACCTTCATACCCAAGTCACCATAGATGTCAGGTAGCGATAACAGTAATACCTTTATTTATGTATTTATACATGTATTTAAGCATCTCCTAACATTGGTCCTAGGTCCTTATATGACTTTGGAAAATATACATATGTTTTTGGCAAATTTTGATATATTCAACATATATTGCCCCATTTTGAAGTATTTATGACATATACTCTGAACTCTGCATTACCTCTGTATGTTATGAGTAAGCATATCTATTTACAGGATAGTAGTTATATTTTGCATTCCTTTAATACAATTATGCTATATAAAATGTTCTTTAAATTGTGCAGGACTTTAAATTGTTTAAATTACTTAAATTGTTTAAATTGTGCAGGTCTCTAAGGGTTAAATCTTTATTAAGTAGTGTGTGGGCGTGCTTTCTTATTTTAACCAATCACTTTGTATCAATTGCTTTTTAACTCTGTTCACAAGTGTGACACCTAGGGCTATGATTACGGCTGAATGCCGAAACATGTAAGCCGTTAGGTGTCACGCACACACACACCCTGGCTTTGTCCGTGGTTTTGTTGCCAGCTACGTTTGGTTTTTAAAGCATGTCTAATAAATTTCAACTTTTGGGGGCGGAGCCAGCAGCCGAAACAACAAGACGTCTTTTACCAGGGCTCCTGCAGTAGATTTTTTTAAAAAAGGAGTATTTACAACAAAAAATGGAATCCTAAACTGTTACTTAGGCAATACTTAAGTTCTAGAACTTGCAGCAGTTGACATAGACTTCCCTGTCAGAGTATTTGGCGATGTAACAGCATGGAGATCATTCTGGCCTGCTGAGATAAATACTTGGAGTAAGCCGCCATTATATGAAACATGTACGCATCTTAGATATCGGCGGAGCTGCCTTTATTTCTTCACACTCTAACCCAGATCTCACACAACCGATGGAGAAGCAAATTATACTGGCGTTACGCAAATTACTACTCTCCACCGAAACCCACTACCAAGAACTCACTGGGGAACTGAGGGCAGCTTTGATCCTAAAAAGAAACACATCGGTTCCATGGGGGACAGAGGAAACTACCAGACCAGACACCGTAGATATCCCTTACCATGGAGGAGAGGAATCTCAAGTTCTGAAGGAAGGGAGTTATGTGGATGTGCGGAGTGCTGAGCCTGATATAGTGATCAGAACGGATTACTATCAGCGGCCCACTGTCTCTGAAACGAAAGGCACACTGCAATTTGAAGAGCAACCGCAAGATCACTCAACATGGGCTGATGTAGTAGCAGCGGTGCCGCACCATACTACAGATGCGTGGCAGCTCCGGAGGCCTGTTACGCCGGATGATCGTTACTTTGGAGTGCAAAGTGGGAGCCCGCTTGCAGTATCCTATCCACTCAAAGCCAGAGGCAGTATGATTGACGTGCTAGTCGGCGATGCCGAGATAATTAAGAGACTATGGGCAGTACGACATATATCGATTCATGTGCTGAGAGGACTCAGATCTGGAGTGGGGTAACTCTATACTGGCAGCCTTGATATTCACAGAGCCCTACTCTTGCTTGTGAGTGACAGAACTTACAACTGTAGTGTGGTTTCTTGTGTGATTTATTCAAACCTTTCATTTGTCATTATCTACCCGCATTCTTGGACTATGAGTATATCCGTGTCATGTTGTTTTACTTAACTCTGTGCAATGTTTATGGTGGCCATTTGCTGAAGTGTTTGGTTCCCAGGTTGATGGGTATCTAGCCCATTTAGCAAGCTTTCCTATAGGTATCTAACTGTTGGCACTGCTCTCTATCTGGAGATATGTAGCTTCTCAGCAGGACATACGAACTCTGCCTCCTTTACAGACAATAACATAGATTTAACGATCTCCCTTGTCAATAAGATGCTACAGGTCATGTCTGAAGAGTTAAGCTGTGTGACACTGATTGCAAGTCCGGAACGTTCAAATTTTGTTATAGGCGTAAAGTTATATTTTACTATGTTTTTGCTAATTGCACACAGTTTATAATCTAATAGCTTCCAACATGTTACAGGACTGATCACAAGTTATTCAGGTGCGTTAGGTATAGTTTATTAATGTCTGTATTACTTGCCTAGCATAGTGTTGGTCCTAAATGTTCTGTTGTATAAATCCAGTTTTTATTATTGCTCATATGTAAGATATATAGATATGTGCTCATTCACACTGATACGGATGCATAACACTTTTCCACAGGTCTATAGCATACTAGAGGTGGGTTTACAGATCTATGTCTTAAGTAAGAGTGCTCTAATGCTCACATATAAACACTATGGAGGGAATTTCTTTATAGATGGATATTAACATGACTGGTCCGATTCATGGTAATGTCATTCCTATTTCCCACCTCTTTAGTTTAGTTTGTCAGAGGTGCTGTAATAGTCCAAGATAGCGCTATAATATGTTTAGAGATCATCATACCTGATAACTCAGATATGTTGTTTAGACCTATGTTTCATGTCTATGTATAAATACTTGTGCAGGGGTATTGAAAACTGAGTTCGACAACCCTTTTACCTCTCTAAGCACTACACTTTTAAGTCACAATTTCAGTGTATTTTTGCTTGAGTAACATCACTATATATCCTTAGCCAAGTCCTATGCATGTTATATGTGTCCCACATGTTTTTCTCAATGGCAGAATAGATGCTCTGTATATATGCACAAATCCATATGTTAAACAATTGCTACACACTCTTACTTCACCCCTATATGAGTCTCTCTTCTAACAGTGGATTAAGGGTTATGTACTAGACTCTGATGCACACCTTGCATACTTTAACTAGCAGAGTTGCAGCTTACTAAAGTCATGTAGAACCTACGCAGGGAGTCAGCATAGTATGCCTAATAAGCCCAATTTAAAGATTTATTGAGAATAGTTTGTTCTTTTGATATGTTTCAGCCTCATGAACTAAGGTTGAGATACATTTATTTTATTATTGTAATATCAGGAGTGTCTATCCCTTATAGATCAGGTTTAACGTTTACAAATATTACATTAGCACATAGATAAGCTGAGGTAAATTTATCTGCATTATATAGTCAGAGTTGAAAGATAGGTGCAGCTTTCATACATTTGAGTCATATGCATGTTATATGTGTCCCACATGTTTATCTTAATGGTAGAATAGATGCTCTGTATATACGCACAAATCCATATGTTAAACAATTGCTTTACACTCTTACTTCAACCCTATATGAGTCTCTCTTCTAACAGTGGAATAAGGGTTATGTACTAGACTCTGATGCACACCTTGCATACTTTAACTAGCAGAGTTGCAGCTTACTAAAGTCATGTAGAACCTACGCAGGGAGTTAGCATAATATGCCCAATAAGCCCAATTTAAAGATTACATTTAAATGCACTTCAATAGGGCTACTATTCCATAACATAAGCTTGCTCCAGGTAGGTAACCTTTTCTTAGTATATCATTGACATTTGTCAAGGTTATACTTTCTAATCATTCTAAGTTGGTAAGTTTGCTTTAGACACCCTAATTGTGAGTCAGGATGTTACAGTGTACATGGATAATGTATGTTTACTTAGAAGGGTTCGGTATACCTATCTAGGCTTGTTCTGCTGGTTGCGGCCGGACCAGTGGAATTGGCATTATACGTAAATGATACAGAAGAGACTCCTCTCCTCCCTTTCCCGTCGGTACTTGTTGCCTGCGGGTCATACGCCTTCTCCCTTTTCCCTTGTCGCCGGTAGATGGCACCTCCCCAGGAGAGGAGCTCCTCTAGAAGCCCTTTATATCTCGTTTTATACTATGTTTCATATTATCTACCTTATATCTCATGTTACATACACCCTGATACTCTGCTATGAGAATAATTGTTCCAGAATGTAATCTGACCCGTATTATACACAAAACCCAGGATACTTGAACAGGTCTCTACGTAAGCGTATATATAAAGTTCAGCTATAATGATGACAGCCTGGAAAGTCTGTAAACTCTAATAGAATCTATAGCTTCGTCCCCCCCCCCCCCGCCCTCATAGCTATAATCCACTCTTATACTAGGTGGATAAATAAGCGGTATTAACCCGCTACAGACATCATTTTGTCATAAGTTGCTCTTAGTCTTTTGTTTACCATGAAGATGAGGCTTTCTGCCTCCTGTTCACGTATATCTAATAGGAGCAACTTGTTTTGATTCCCTATAATTTGTCAATCCTTCAAAAACAAATACACCTCTATTATAATAAACGTATCACCCTATAGGAAGTATAATTTACCAGGGTTGTTTAAATTCTTTCATTATTATCTTTATGTTATGACATAGGAAACGAAATAGAAAAGAGGTAAACTCAGAATGTAAAAGTTGTACTTCGCATTTACAGCCAATGTCTTATAAATAACATATGTTATGTCTTATAGCAAGCTGCTGATTGTATACTGTCTGATGTTTTGTATCTTTGATATTGCCTCAATAAAAAACTTTGATTTAAAAAAAAAAATTCAACTTTTATTGAACTTTCTCTACTGGATCCTTGCCTCTTTGTTCAACTTGTCATTTTGCACCAGCTGTGGATCCACCTATACTCTTCTATGGATGTTGCAATCCCAAGTGAAGACTGAGTCCCGCCCCCCGACCGGAGTCCCAGGATACGTCAGGTCTGACGTCTGCAGTGACGAATCGGAGGAGCGAGCTACCCTGAGGCTACAGCCTGTGCCGGAAGTGTTGGAGCGAGACGCTCACCGACGAAAGGTTCGGTTGATCAGCACACAGGTTCCTGGTAAGCTCACACTGTATCCCTGGGAGGTCAGCAGAGGAAACACTTGGGGGCGAGTGCGGTCGCATTTGGTAAGTCCCGGGACCAACGTTTGTGTCTCAGACATTTATCTTATTATTTGGATGGTATTTTGGAGTGACAACCACTCCCCCTTTCACTGCTCTTTATAATTTATAGACATATCAGTGCAAGTGGGACACATTCTAAGAGGGTGTTCCACAATGGCTTCCAAACACATTGAACAAGGATTTTCCTTGGTGTCAGACATGTTAAACAGGCTAGTAATTGTTACGGTACCAACAGGATACCAAGGGTTAACACCAGATGAACAATGTCCTGAATATGGGATCAGCAACTCACAACCCAGCCAGTTTTCAGGATTAAAACAGAGTGACATTTATTAAAGGCTCTATGCCTAGTATTTATGCAGGTCTGCCCCCAGCTGGGGGGTTGAAAGAATATTGTACATTAGATAGAGAGCAAACGCCCTTTTACATGCCACAATACAGTAGAATTACATTACTTAAGCAGATAATAATGCAGTCCATCTTATCACTAGCAGTCTGACTCTGGAGATGATTAGACAATGGGAATGTTTATCACTAAACTTAATTAGAGCACACAATAGCTGAGGCCAGCAACCTTGTATTTAGAAAATAGCTTCTGAAAGCTGAACAAGGTTAACTGTTACAGTTCTGACCGAAGGGTCTGTCACATATACATAGCACACAATACAGCCTATAGACAACCTTTCTTACATTATAGTCCAGATGTCTTAGAGGAGAGAAGGGAAAGAGGTGATATGATAGCAACTTTCAAGTACATTAAAGGGTTTAGTAAAACTGAGGCTGTGGGTATTTTACATAAAATGGAAAATTCAAGAACAAGGGGTCATGAGCTCAAGCTAAAGGGTAGTAGATTCAGGAGTAATTTGAGGAAGCACTTCTTTACAGAAAGAGTGATTGATTTATGGAATAAACTTCCTCAAGAGGTAGTAGCAACAAACACTGTGGGGGACTTTAAAAATGCATGGGACAAGCATAGGGCTATCCTACGAACTAGATAAGTTTATACTGTTAGGTAAGGTGGGGCAGACTTGCTGGGCCTATGGCTCTTATCTGCCGTCAATATCTATGTTTCTATGTAGAAGTGGCTAGGTTTGCCACAATGCTCCCCCAGAACCAAGCCGGCATACACAGTCTGATCCCAACGGATCGGCTTGGGGATGTCTGGGGAAGTACTCACAGATCACTTTTCAAGTTCAGTTTGTCTGGATAACCCGTCAGCGTTACCGTTTTGTTTTCCTGGACGGTAATGGATTGTAAAGTCGAAGGGCTGCAGCGCCAAACTCCAGCGCAGCAACCTGGCATTGTCCCCGGCCACACGGTTCAGCCACACCAAAGGGGTGTGATCTGTGAGTAAGGAAAAAGGTTGTCCATACAGGTACGGCTGCAACTTTTTGAGGGCCCACACCACGGCCAGGCATTCTTTTTCGATGGCGGCGTAGCTTACTTCACGGGCAACAACTTTCGGCTCAAGTAAGCTACGGGGTGTTCTCCGCCATCTGCTCCAACTTGGCTCAGCACTGCCCCCCCCCTGTGGAACACTCCGGCAGACCCGGCTTGACCCTTTGGTGGGTCAACCTGGGGATGACCGGACTAGGAGGTGGTAGGCATGTCAGTTTGCCAGGACAATCCATCTGTATTCCCGTTATGAGAGAGAATTCCTGCCCGTATAAATAAGGGTTCAACTTCTTCAGTGCCCAGACCAGGGCTAAATAGTCCTTCAAAATCTCATCAGCTTCTTTACGAGTTTTTTTTTTTTGTACCTGCTCTTTATAGGTATCCACATACTGACATAGGGTGCCCTTGAGTTGCTGCACCTCACTATGAGCCAGCGTCAGCTTTTCCTCCAGTGTCACTAAGTTTGTCTTTAATGTTTCATGTTCCACTCTCAAGATGGTGTTTTCTGCAGTCTGTCGGTGCAGTTTGTCTAGCAGAGATTCCCGTTCTAAACGTGCTTTTTCCTCTGCACTCCTCTTCTCTCCCGCTAGCACTGTTACATGATTATTTAACGTGACCATTTCATCCTCTACGTGACTCTTCTCCTTCATCAGCGCATTGTAACGGGACTTCCACGTATCAATAGCGGATAGAGATTTACTGAGCTCAGCGTCCTGGGGCTTAGCAGCAGGTGGATCAGTCTCTGCTGCATGGATCTGGGCACGGGTAGTCACAGGGTTAACATCAGCGGGACCCATGGGAGCATAGGCAGAAACAAGGGGGGCCAAGTTATTTCCAAGGAGAACATCAGCAGGTAAGTCCTTCTTGACCCCCACATTCACAGGTCTAGCGCCCACTCCCCAATCCAAATGTACCCTGGCAACAGGTAGGCGGAACACAGTGCCCCCTGCTATCCTCACAGCCACAGTGTCTCCAGTGTGCTGTTTCTCAGACACCAAGTTCTTTTGAAGCAAGGTCATGGTAGCACCAATATCCCGTAGACCACTGACCTCCTTCCCATTCACTTTAACCAGTTGCCGGTTATTCCGGTGGACAGCTTGCACGGGGTCTGCTT
This sequence comes from Bombina bombina, assembly GCF_027579735.1. NCBI lineage: Eukaryota > Metazoa > Chordata > Amphibia > Anura > Bombinatoridae > Bombina > Bombina bombina. The sequence continues at coordinate 116,765,840 of NC_069503.1, forward strand.
CATGTAGGCTGCCCCAGCATTCTGGCGCCTCTACGTAGCGGGCCGCAGGCTGAGGATTACGTGGGATTCCGCCGGCAGGTCTTCTCCAGGACTGTGCTTGGTTTGCTGCATTTAGGGGACACTCTGGTCTTTTGTGCCCTAGTTGCTTACATCCAAAGCACCGAATAGGTTGTGAGTAGCCCCGCGAATTGAACCGGGCTCTCTGAGGGTAGTTCATGGCCTGGACCGACATCACCTCATGAAGAATTCCCAGGGGTTCCTCGGCTTGGGTGCTCAACACCTCATGAGCGGCTGGCTCCATTTGGTAATGGTGAGCAGCCGCCCTTGGGGCCAGGTTCTGTCTGACCTGGTTCCAAGCTTGTCTGCTCCGATTTTGGGTGCACTCACGTGCCATATGTCCCCACTGCTTGCAGGTGTGGCATAATATATATTCGCCCATCCGTTGTATCGTGAGGGGGGTGGTGGATTCCCTGGGGCTGGGTGAAAAGGTGTCGCTGTGGGGTTGTTAGGCTGTAAAGGACTGGGTTGTCCCGTGGTTCGAGCGTACGTCTTAGGCAGTAGTCCATGGTGCCTCCTGGCATCAAAATGCTGGTCTGCTAATATGGCTGCTTCGGTTAAGGTGAGGGGTTTTCGATCTCTCACCCATTCTTGGGCTTCTAGGGACAAGCCGTTAAAGAATTGCTCCAACAGCATCAGTTGTCGCAATTCTTCCATGGTGGTAGCTTGGCTGGCCTGTATCCACCCCTGAGATGCTTGATCCAGCTTGTGGGCCCACTCTGCATGGGAATCTCTTTCTGGCTTGCGCAGGCCTCTAAACTTGCGCCGGTATGCCTCTGGGGTAATGGCATATCTTTCCAAGATCGCTCTCTTCACTTTAGCGTAATCCTTGCTGTCCCCCCTGGGTACAGCGCGATACGCTTCCGCTGCCCTACCGGCTAGCTTGCCTGCTAGCACCGGCACCCATACAGACTGCTCCAAATCATGTAACTCGCACAGTCTCTCAAAATCCTGTAAATACCCATCAATCTCATCCTTCTCCTCACAAAACATTTTAAAGGCATGGTATGGGATTTTGGGTCTTACTGGGTTGCTGAGTGCTTCCGAAATGGATTCTGCTCGGGAGGATGCATTCCGCGGACTGTGTGCCATCATGTACTCCTGCACATCTGCCATTACCACGGATAGCATGTCCCGTGGTACAGTTTGGGGTAAAAATTCCAGCCTGGTCCTCATTTCCCTCTGGTATAGGGTCTCCTCCATGGCTGCTGGAGGCGTAGCACTGCGAGCTCTGTCTCCCTCCATCAGCTCGGCAATTAATATAGCCTTGGGTTTGCTGCTGGCTATCTTTCCCCTGGCTTGTGTAGTTGCTCTTCTGGGCGATAAGGTTCATCCCGTCGCTTGCCACCAATTGTTACGGTACCAACAGGATACCAAGGGTTAACACCAGATGAACAATGTCCTGAATATGGGATCAGCAACTCACAACCCAGCCAGTTTTCAGGTTTAAAACAGAATGACATTTATTAAAGGCTCTATGCCTAGTATTTATGCAGGTCTGCCCCCAGCTGGGGGGTTGAAAGAATATTGTACATTAGATAGAGAGCAAACGCCCTTTTACATGCCACAATAGAATTACATTACTTAAGCAGATAATAATGCAGTCCATCTTATCACTAGCAGTCTGACTCTGGAGATGATTAGACAATGGGAATGTTTATCACTAAACTTAGAGCACACAATAGCTGAGGCCAGCAACCTTGTATTTAGAAAATAGCTTCTGAAAGCTGAACAAGGTTAACTGTTACAGTTCTGACCGAAGGGTCTGTCACATATACATAGCACACAATACAGCCTATAGACAACCTTTCTTACATTATAGTCCAGAAGTGGCTAGGTTTGCCACAGTAATGTAACAAGCAAGCTTGGAAAACACTTTAATCAAAGCAAATAACACTTAGAAAAAAACGGTACTGTGCCTTTAAGAGAAAAAAAGCTGCACAAACTCTGCAAAACAGTGTAAAAAAGCAGTAAAATCAACAAAATTTTTACAGTAGCATCATAAAGCCTTAGTAACTTTGCACAGCTATGCAAATAAACAATTAACCCCTTAATGTAAAAACCGGATTGACAAAACGTCAAAAACCAGTAAAAACGTTCAGCACCTTGCCACAGCTCTGCTGTGGCGCCTACCTGCCCTTTAGGAACGATTTGTGGGGAAATAAACTTCTTTACAGCCCTCAAACACAGTAGGAACCTCTGGAGAAGCAGCTGGATGTCTCTGAGGAAAAGAAACTGCGCAACTGAGGCGCGAAAATAGGCCCCTCCCACCTCACTCAATGTTATGGGGCCTAAAAGAAACACCACAGAGTGTTTCTTAACCTAGCCATGTGGGTTAATAACCCTTAAACAAGCCACAATGACCCCTTAAAGTCCCTCAAAAAATGTTATATTTTGCATTTCTTATAAAAAACAAAAACGTTTTTTCCTATCAGTGTCACCAGTAACTAATGAGCCCTTTATGCAAGCTGGGATTCCTACTAAGTCTCTGAATACAGCTTACCCTTCCCTCATGGGGATATTGCCAGCCTTTTCTAGAATTAACACAGTCTGTCTAGAAAAAAATAGACTGAACTTACCTCAATGCAGTTTAGCCTGCAAACCGTTCCCCCAACTGAAGTTTTCCTGTACTCTTCAGCCTTTGTGAGAACAGCAGTGGATCTTAGTTACAAAGTGCTAAGATCATCATCCTCCTTGCAGAAATCTTCATCCCTTTTCTGCCAGAGAGTAAATAGTACACACCGGTACCATTTAAAATAACATTTTTGTCACCACACTCACTTTACCCTTCCTAGTACTTAGAGTAGGCAAAGAGAATGACTGGGGGGTGGAGCTAAGGGAGGAGCTATATAGACAGCTCTGCTGTGGGTGCTCTCTTTGCCACTTCCTGTAAGGAAGGAGAATATCCCACAAGTATGGATGATTCCGTGGACTCAATACATCTTACAAGAGAAATTACAAATTCTATCTGAATCATGAAAGTGTAATTTCCTATCCATTTAAGTATTATAAAGTCTTGCTGGTAATTAATAATCTGGGTTTGGTGTAAGTTGGGGGGTTAATTTGATATTGTTTTATGTACTGTTAAAGGGACAGTAAAGTGAAAATTAAACTTAAATGTATTGGAAAGAACATGACATTTGCAACAACTTTCCAATTTAATTATATTATCATTTGTGCTTAGTTCTCTTAGTATCCTTTGTTAAAGAGTAACCCTATGTGAACTCATGAGCGTGCACGTGTCTTCAGACAGCAGAGTTTGCAACAACATATATAGCATTGTTATACATAGTTACAAACACTGCTGCACAGAGTGCTAAATGCACGTGCATGCCCCTAAGCTCATATCAGCCTCCTAGGTTTACTCTTTAACAAATTATACTAAAAGAACAAAGCAAATTATATAACAGAAGTGAATTGGAAAGTTGGGTAAAATTGCTGCTCTGAATTATCAGCGTTTAACTTTCATTGTCAGATTTGGCTTCTGTATTTGATGATGTTTTCCTAATTATTCTGTGATATTTTGTTTTTAATTATACAAAAAACACAAAATACTGGTCTGGATTACAATCACTTTTTATTTGCAGGAAAAACCATTAAATCATTATATAGTCAAAAGGAGCATTACATGATATCTGCACACAATCGGCTAGATTTAGAGTTTGGCGTTAGCCGTCAAAACCAGCGTTAGAGGCTCCTAACGCTGGTTTTGGGCTACCGCTGGTATTTAGAGTCAGTCAGGAAAGGGTCTAACGCTCACTTTGCAGCCGCGACTTTTCCATACCGCAGATCCCCTTACGTCAATTGCGTATCCTATCTTTTCAATGGGATCTTTCTAACGCCAGTATTTAGAGTCGTGGCTGAAGTGAGAGTTAGAAATCTAACGACAAAACTCCAGCCGCAGAAAAAAGTCAGTAGTTAAGAGCTTTTTGGGCTAACGCCGGTTTATAAAGCTCTTAACTACTGTGCTCTAAAGTACACTAACACCCATAAACTACCTATGTACCCCTAAACCGAGGCCCCCCCACATCGCCGCCACTCTATTAAAATTTTTTAACCCCTAATCTACAGACCGCACACCGCCGCCACCTACGTTATCCCTATGTACCCCTAATCTGCTGCCCCTAATACCGCCGACACCTACATAATATTTATTAACCCCTAATCTGCCGCCCCCAACGTCGCCTCCACCTACCTACACTTATTAACCTTTAATCTGCCGACCGGACCTCGCCGCCACTATAATAAATGTATTAACCCCTAAACCGCCTCACTCCCGCCTCAAAAACCCTATAATAAATAGTATTAACCCCTAATCTGCCCTCCCTAACATCGCCGCCACCTAACTTCAAGCATTAACCCCTAATCTGCCGACCGTACCTCACCGCTACTCTAATAAATGTATTAACCCCTAAAGCTAAGTCTAACCCTAACACTAACACCCCCCTAAGTTAAATATAATTTAAATCTAACGAAATAAATTAACTCTTATTAAATAAATTATTCCTATTTAAAGCTAAATACTTACCTGTAAAATAAACCCTAATATAGCTACAATATAAATTATAATTATATTGTAGCTATTTTAGGATTAATATTTATTTTACAGGCAACTTTGTATTTATTTTAACCAGGTACAATAGCTATTAAATAGTTATAATAGCTACCTAGTTAAAATAATTACAAAATTACCTGTAAAATAAATCCTAACCTAAGTTACAATTAAACCTAACACTACACTATCAATAAATTAATTAAATACAATACCTACAAATAAATACAATTAAATAAACTAACTAAAGTACAAAAAATAAAAAAGAACTAAGTTACAAAAAATAAAAAAATATTTACAAACATTAGAAAAATATTACAACAATTTTAAACTAATTACACCTACTCTAAGCCCCCTAATAAAATAACAAAGCCCCCCAAAATAAAAAAATGCCCTACCCTATTCTAAAATTAAAATAGAAAAGCTCTTTTACCTTACCAGCCCTTAAAAGGGCCCTTTGCGGGGCATGCCCCAAAGAATTCAGCTCTTTTGACTTTAAAAAAAAACATACAATACCCCCCCAACATTACAACCCACCACCCACATACCCCTAATCTAACCCAAACCCCCCTTAAATAAACCTAACACTAAGCCCCTGAAGATCTTCCTACCTTGTCTTCACCATGCCAGGTATCACCGATCGCTCCAGGATCCGAAGGCTGGAGATCCATCATCCGGCTGAATTCTTCTATCAAGCGACGGCTGAAGAGGTCCAGAAGAGGCTCCAAAGTCTTCCTCCTATCCGGGCAGAAGAGTAGATCCGGACCGGCAACCATCTTCTTCAAAGCGGTGACAAGCGGCTCCATGTTGAAGACCTCCGGCGCGGATCCATCCTCTTCTTGCGACGTCCTAAGTCCGAATGAAGGTTCCTTTAAATGACGTCATCCAAGATGGCGTCCCTCGAATTCCGATTGGCTGATAGGATTCTATCAGCCAATAGGAATTAAGGTAGGGAAAATCTGATTGGCTGATTGAATCAGCCAATCAGATTGAGCTCGCATCCTATTGGCTGTTCCGATCAGCCAATAGAATGCGAGCTCAATCTGATTGGCTGATTGGATCAGCCAATCGGATTGAACTTGAATCTGATTGGTTGATTCCATCAGTCAATCAGATTTTTTTTATTGTAGCTTGCCAAGCTTATTTCACTACCAGCAGAGTTTTCCATCGAATTTGGCTCTGCCGAGGATTGTTTGCTTATTTCCACCTTGCAGCATTGATTACATACAAAGAGCAGCTGCACGCTGTTTCTTCTGACAGCACAGCTACTCAAGATTTGGATTCGATTCACTGAGGAGAGCCCACAGCCGTCCACCTGGGATCTCGGATGCCATCCGGCACAGCGTACTGACTGCTGCAAAAACGTCAGCCTGCCTATTCGCACCACTTTTAATAAGGGTGCCAATACTCTTGTGAGTATATTTCCATTTGTTTTCACCTTCACTGTGAATTTTGCATATGAAACCTACTTGCACAATGAGGCGCTGTCTTCTTTTTTACCATTTCTATTCATATAAAGACTCATTTATTCTGTAAATGTAATTATTTCCTCCCGTATGTAAATCAAACATACAACTCCTAACACTGGCATATTAATAAACAACACTGGGGGTACTTTGGTGGTGAATGGTTGTGTAAACTGGTCAGTATGAGGACAGATTTGTATATTCCTGTGTGGTGTTATTGGATTCTATCACATTGATATGAGCGAAGCTTAGGTGCACATATATAGAGGAACAAAGGACAGCAGGAGAGCACTTCCAATCTGGGGCTTTTATAACTGGGATTTAGAAAGTATTATTTACAATAACATCCTTTTTGATGCTTCTATTTAGAGAGTTTGTAAAGTTTATTTGTGTGTAAATATTTGGTGTTTTGTGATACCGGATTTCAATTTAAAAAAAAAAAAAATCCACTTTCTAAACATGTGAAAGGTTTCTTCCTTTGTGAATCCTTTCATGTTTATTCAGATCACTCTTTTCTGTAAAACTTTTTCCACACTCTGTACATGTGAAAGGCTTTTCTCCTGTGTGAATCCATTCATGAATTTTCAGACTATCCATTCGTGTAAAACGTTTTCCACACTTTGAACATGTGAAAGGCTTTTCTCCTGTGTGAATCCTTTCATGAATTTTCAATTACTCATTTGTGCAAAACTTTTTCCACACTCTGTACATGTGAAAGACTTTTCTCCTGTGTGACTCCTTTCATGATTTTTCAGATTACTCATTTGTGTAAAACTTTTTCCACACTCTGTACAAGTTAAATGCTTTTCTCCTGTGTGAATCCTTTCATGTTTTCTCAGACTACTATTTTCTGTAAAACTTTTTCCACACTCTGTACATGTGAAAGGCTGTTCCCCTGTGTGAATCCTTTCATGTTTATTCAGACTACTCTTTTCTGTAAAACTTTTTCCACACTCTGTACATGTGAAAGGCTGTTCCCCTGTGTGAATCCTTTCATGTTTATTCAGACTACTCTTTCCTGTAAAACTTTTTCCACACTCTGTACATGTGAAAGGCTTTTCTCCTGTGTGAATCCTTTCATGACTTTTCAGATAACTCTTTCCTGTAAAACTTTTTCCACACTCTGTACATGTGAAAGGCTTTTCTCCTGTGTGAATCCTTTCATGAGTTTTCAGATACCTCTTTTCTGTAAAACTTTTTCCACACTCTGTACATGTGAAAGGCTTTTCTCCTGTGTGAATCCTTTCATGAGTTTTCAGATGATACATTCGTGTAAAACTTTTTCCACACTCTGTACAGCTAAATGGTTTCTCCCCTGTGTGGGTCCTTTCATGAGCTATAAGTTTTGTCATTTGTATAAAACATTTGTTGCACTCAGTACATGTGTGCGACTTCTCACCTGTGTGAATTTTGTGGTGCTCTAGGAGATGAGACTTATATCTAAAGCTTTTCTCACATTCTGTAGATTTGAAAGGTCTCTCCTTTGTATGAATCATTTGGCTCGACTGTAGACATTTCTCTTCTTTAAAATTTTTTGAAAACTCAGTAAATGTTTGTGGCTTATCCTCAGGGATAATCATTTCACTAGATAAGGCATAAATGTTGTCCTCTTGTTTAGAAACATAGAAACATAGATATTGACGGCAGATAAGAGCCATAGGCCCAGCAAGTCTGCCCGACCTTACCTAACAGTATAAACTTATCTAGTTCGTAGGATAGCCCTATGCTTGTCCCATGCATTTTTAAAGTCCTCCACAGTGTTTGTTGCTACTACCTCTTGAGGAAGTTTATTCCATAAATCAATCGCTCTTTCTGTAAAGAAGTGCTTCCTCAAATTACTCCTGAATCTACTACCCTTTAGCTTGAGCTTATGACCCCTTGTTCTTGAATTTTCCATTTTATGTAAAATACCCACAGCCTCAGTTTTACTAAACCCTTTAATGTACTTGAAAGTTGCTATCATATCACCTCTTTCCCTTCTCTCCTCTAAGCTATACATACTTAGCAAAGGGATCAAACTAAAAAAGGATCAAATACATAAGGATATTTGAGTTATTTCAGAAAGGTATATAACATTTCTCTTTTAAATTGTTGTTACTTGAATAGTTTGTACTTTCAGATAATATATTTTGTATTTCTATTAACTTTATATTTTGTTTTTTTATAGGTGGTAGACCTGAACTGTGAATTAGTTTCACTACAGAAATTGAATAGTTAAAGGTGGTAGACCTGAACTGTGAATTAGTTTCACTACAGAAATTGAATAGTTAAAGGTTTGAGTTAATTTACATTCTTTTGTATTCTGGTTTTTAGTATTGCAATTAGATAACAATTAGATTGTTTGCATAGGTGAGCAATTAGGAGGGACCCCACCCTATCTTTCTGAGGGTATTTAAAGAGATCTGTTTAGCTCTGCTTCTTAGCAAAGGGATCAAACTAAAAAAGGATCAAATACATAAGGATATTTGAGTTATTTCAGGAGTTATTCAGGGTTATTCAGGCTTATTCAGTAGTAAATAATACTTATATTTTTCTAATTGTTAAAGTGTTGCATAGTTTAAAATGTCTCAGATACAGTGCAATGGGTGTTTTGCACTTTTTAATCGTTCTACTTTTTGGAGATTTAGGGGCTGTCCTGTTTGTAAGCAGTTTTCCCTGTTAAGGGAGGAAATAGCTAAACTTCAAGCTAAGGTAAGTAACATACCTGTTACCTCTACAAAGCTGCCTCAGAAAGAAGCCCCTCTACCCCAGAGATCAGCAAGGAGAGGCAGATGGATCACTGTAGGCTCTGGAAGTATTAGAACAGTAGACCAGAAGCATTGCCCACAACCTCTGCCATTGCAAAACTCCTATGCTGCTCTTGCCGAATACACTTGTGATGAGGAGATTGCTGTTTCTGAGCCCTCTGAAGCTGTAACAGGTAATTTAAATCTATTGGCACCTGATTCTCCAGGTAACATAACACAGGAAAGAACTGCAGATGTGTTTTTGAGAAAAAGACTGTTAGTGGGTGACTCTATTTTGAGGAATGTGTATTTAGGTGAAAGTAAAGGAGAAACAAGGGAGGTTAGATGTCTTCCAGGAGCTACTGCTCACAGGGATAAGAATCGTATTTTGAGAATTGTTAAGGCAGCAGGAAAGGGAAGTGAGTTAGATGTGATTGTTCATTTAGGAACAAATGATCTGGCTAGTAATCATGTTGCTGCTGTTCAGAAAGAGTTTTGTGACCTAGGTAATCATTTAGAGAATGTGGCATCAACTCTATCATTTTCTGCTATTTTACCTGTGTATGACCAGGAAGCAGGAAAGATGGAGCGGATAACAACATTTAATTCTTGGTTAGATAAGTGGTGCAGGGAACGAGGATTTGGTTTTATTGGCCATTATAGCTCTGTTTGGAAAGATACTAGGTTATTTAGGAGAGATGGCTTGCATTTGGATGCTAAAGGAACAGAGTATCTGGGAGAGGAGTTCAAATACTTTATTAGAAATCATTTAAACTAATAAAGGGGGGTAGCATTAATATATCCACCTGTCCCCCACAGCATGCCAAAACTGTTAGTCCAAGTAACAATTCTAGAAATTCTAGTAGAAAAATTCTTCGTGCCATGAGCACAAATGCTCGCAGCTTAGGAAATAAATTACCTGAACTCATTTCAATAATGACTAGGGACAACTTGGATTTAGTAGCTATAACAGAAACATGGTACAGTGATTTGCATGACTGGGATATAGTCATACCTGGATACAGGTTATTTAAAAAGAACAGAGTAGGAAAGAAAGGTGGAGGAGTTGCTTTGTATGTTTGATGACTAAATTACTCTCTGTACATAATGATTGCTGCCCAGTTCCTGCCAATTCACCATCTCCTTTAAATATCTCATGTGATTTCCCCAATGTTTGTGAATATTCATTAGTGTCTAAAAATGTTGGAGTCTGTGGTATCATTCTGATGCTTCCTGTAGTGAGGGATGGATATGAACTATTCATGTGTTGGTCTACATAAAAAGAAATGAAATAAAGAAAAATAACATTTATTACTTATAATATAATCAATCTTAATAAAAAATCATATTCTTCAATATGCAACAAAATGTCTTCCATTTTGTGTTTATTTTTAAATGTATTTACCTGTAAATCACAAATTAAAAAAATGACGACAAAGAATGTTGCATGATGTTCTCAGCCAGGGAACAAGTACATCTGTATTCTGGGCAAGAGAGGTGGCACCGCCATCCTCATTTAACATTGCACAAGCAACTGCACATAGAGTGCTGCATGGCTCATGCTCAACAAGTTGGGTGAGAACATGATGTCTTAATTATCACAGACTATTAATCAGTGTGAGATCTTTTCAGAGGGTAAGGAGCAGTGATTTTACAATACTTTTAAGCTTTCAGCTGTGGTTGTTTAATTTATATAAACAACCAAAAACTTTATTAGTTTAATAATATTTACTGCAAAATTAAGCACACAAATCAGGGGCGGTTCTGGGGTGGGGAACACTTACTGGGAACAAGGTAGTCATTTAAGTGTAGTTATGGGTGTTCCATGAGCAAGGTCAGGGCAGGGGAAGTTGGAGTTGTAGGTGTTCTAAGTTCAGAAGTCTGAGGGCGAGGTTAGCCAGTTGTTGGACATGATCGGTCTAAAAGGACAGAGGGGGGAGTAGTATTTTCTTTCATGTAATTGGCAAGAGTCCATCATGAGCTAGTGAGGTATAGGATATACATTCCTACCAGGAGGGGCAAAGTTTCAAAAACCTCAAAATGCCTATAAATACACCTCCCACCACACCCACAACTCAGTTTTACAAACTTTGCCTCCTATGGAGGTGGTGAAGTAAGTTTGTGCTTGATTTTATCTTCTATGATAAGCGCTTCTCAGCATATTGAAGCCCAATTCCTCTCAGAGCACAGTGTTTGTCAGTGGGATGTGATGAGAGTATCGCCTATTGATTTTATGGTATATACACACGGGAAATCTTTTCAACGGTTCTATGTTATTGGTCGTAGGGATTCATCTCCTACCTCCCTTTTCAGATCAACAATATACTCTTATATAACATTACCTGTGCTGATAGTTTTCAGTACGGGTTTGGCTATCGGCTATATGTGGATGGGTGTCTTTCATAAGTATGTATCATTATTTAAGACACTCTCAGCTATGGTCTGGCGCTTTATGTATTAATATAAAGTTTTTTGTTTTTTTTAATAAATTTTATTTATTGCGATTCAAAAAGGATATACAAACATATATGTCTATGAATGTTACAGAGAAATAGGTAGGAACATGGGAACAATTGTTATGCATCCAATTATCACAAAGCATGAAGATCAGACATCAGCAAGCTAAATATGTATAATATATACCTTTTAAACTATATGCCATCTAGGAAGAAAAACTATAAGGCCACTCTTGGACCTCACATTGTTATAAAAAGAAAATACAATAGTATAGAAGGCAATCAGGATCAGGTAGAGACCACTTTTGGATCTCAGATTATGAATCAACAGTTTCTTATTTTTGTACTATAAAGCAAGCTCTTTGATCAACTTTAAATGTGACAAGGAAGATGGAACGGTAGATTAATTAGAGAATACTATGTCACGTGAAAATATATATAAGAACAACAATAAATATAACTATATTATATGTAGTAACGGATGGAATTGCTATAGGACTTATTTTCCTATGCTCACGATGTGAGCTCATTGGAGTATATGGGGGGGGAGGGAGGGATGGGGTAAACTGATCAAATATAAATGTTGTGGAGGTTGAATTACTAAGAACTAGATCAAATAAAGTAAGAGTTTTGTGTCCAATAAATGTATGAGTAATATATAGCCTAACATATTAAACTTTGAGATAAATCACCAACAGGAAATATGCAATGTCAATAGTAGGCGTTACAGTGGAATCTGAGTCTAGACATATAGCATGGCTCACAGATATTAATAATGTAATAATATATCCTGACTCTTTTAGGGTCTCCAGAATATATTAAAACCAATATGTAGAGTAGGTTATAGGGATAGAATACTAACATTTGAGAGCTATACAGCACAGGGACTTATATAAAAATAGGAGATTATTTATGAATGTAGTTTAGGTAGCTTTTATGGAGCAAACAGTATGATTTGTATAGTACTATAGAAAGATAAAAGTTAAGAGCATGTTGCTACATTTAATTAAATCAAAGGCCTTAAGCCTATACAAGAGATCCCCTGTGGGGGGCTATATACAGGGGGGAGCCTGGTACTAAATTTTAGGAACTAAACTTGCGTGTGTGTAAACTAAATCTACTCAAAAAGGAGAAAGTAATTGTGATTGCCCCTGGATAATATGTACCTCACTATATATATCCCTATATGTATGTATATAGATCAGACCTCTCCTTATGGTCTTGATGCAATGAGAGCTCGGTTACATGCATTCCTGCAAATAAAAAATAAATTATGTAGACATGCCGCTCCAGCCGCTGGAGGCATGCCACTTGGTATAGGTCAAGGGTTTGAATGGGAGAGGGCAGATAGAGAGACATATTAGAAATATGTTACTGGGTAGATAGTTTCAATCAACTGCAAAGTAAGTAGGGTAATGGAGAGGAAGATATAGTTACACACTCTAACACGCAACACTAACATCAACAGTATAAAAAAGTGTCCTCAATAATATAGTAAGACAATAAGGCATTATAGGAAACATCATATGGTATACTGTAGTAAGGAGACAAAACTTGTCATCACCTCAACGTTAATTACTCCTCAATGCGCATATAGGACACTAGACTGCTTAGACAAAAATTTCTTGACTTATCCTCTGACTTATAATTGCAATATAAATGACATTAGACTCATTATTACTTATTGCTAGGCTCCATAACTTGATTCCAATAGCTCCAGTCAAATCAGGATGGAAAACTGAGTACATATTATAAATTGCTAGCTAGCAAAACAGAATTTAAAATGCTACTTAACATGTTTAACTTACAATACAACTGCCGAATAACCTATTAACAGTCCATAGCTAAGAGTTTTGTCACATTAATCCACATAGTCTCTGCGAGGGGCTTAGCATTTTAACCCACTCCATCTTTTCGGGCAGTTTGTTGTAACCACATTACTATTAATACCTTCCATACCGCATGTTTGTCCTTTTCAGGGAACACAACTACAACTGAAGCCAGGATATATCTCCTTATCGCATCATGACTTCTGTCCCAAGCTCCCAAACTGTCGACAAGAAATGGTTCAGTGTAAAGCAGCTGCTCTATCTCCAAGGCTAGCCAGGATACAATCTGATCCCCACAGCACTTCGGTTCGCCAAACAAACCTGTCGACTTTACCCATCTCTGCAGTACTCCAGCTGTCGATGCATAATGGTCCTCTCCGCATATCTTGTCACAAGTACCTGCTCCGGTGTCTGTCACTTCTTCAGCCGCCCTCAGCAGACATAGCCAGCGGTTCCACAAAGGAGGATAGTTCCGTTTCTGGGCCTCAGCCCTCTCTCTCTGTTGGTAGACTAAAGTGAGAGGACCGACTTTCACCTCACTGCCAGGCTCAAGCGACAAGTCCCTAAGATCATCTGGGGTAAGTATATAGTCCGGCGGCTGCTGCTTATTGTTAGTACCGACCGTAGGGCTTGCGTCCTCTGTTACCTCCGAGATCATGGCACGATCAGTGCGGACTATCTGCGATAAGGAAATCCAGTTCTTGTAGGAGCAATGCTTCGAATTCTGAGAATATGATATGTATCGCTCTGACAGCAGCTTCCATTTTGAGGTTAGGATTGTTGTATGTCAGATCAGCTTACGTGCACCACTTAGATGGCCCCTTCTCAAATGCTAGAGCTGAAGGCTTCAGTAGTCTAGGCCTCAAGATTAGCCTCGTGGTCTATAAAGAGAGTTTAGGTCAAGCTGCGGGTCTGTTGCATAACTAAGACTCCAGACTGGTAGTAGTAGAAAATATTGTATTGGTGAGTCACAGATATCTTAATATTCAAAGGATTAGACCCTAAAAAGATTAGAAAAAGTCAGGAGCTCTCTTAACACACGTCTTTCCTCTTCAGCTGTTAACTCCGCCCCCTTAATATAAAGTTTCAAATATATGTATGTTACTTCTATTTGCCATGAGTCAGGTCTATGTATATTTCCCTTTGCAAACTATCAGTTTCAGTATGGGAATCATGTTTTAGGAAGTTAATGTTCTTACCTGGGGTATAGTCTCTTTTTCAAATGGACTTGTTTCTCTTTAATTTCGAGGGCAAAATTAGGCTCGTGAGGTCGCAAAATGTGTTAATTTATTGTGTTATTCTTGGCACGAATGTCTGTCTATGATGACGCAAGTTCGTAATTTCCTGCGTCTTTGTTGACGCCAGGTTGTTTGGCATGAAGTTGCGTCGGTCATGACGTCATTTCCTGATGTTTGTTGGAGCCAAAAAAAAAATGTTTCTACTTCATTATGCGCCATACTTGGTGCCAAAAAAATTGGTTTTATTTTACCCCACGTCCTATGTGCCTCTTGCCTTCTTTATGCTCAGAGGGCTATGCTGTTTGCATTTTTCCCCATTCCTAAAACTGCTATATGAGAAAATTGAATATTTTGTCTGAATGTTATTTTTTCTTTTACATTTTGCCCTGACCCTCATCCCAATGGGGGTTGCTCTTTCTTTATAATGTCACAAAATGTACTTAAAAGATGCAGATATAAATATAATAGTTTATATTTGTTTAATGAATTATTTATTCTATTTTCCCAGTAATTAAAGTCAGAATACTATCTATTTTACTCACCTAACACATATGAGTTCATGCTGATAAGAGGCTCCAATGTCTGTGCTCAGGAAGAAGGTTCCCTTATTCACTCCAGTTACATCAATACCTCTCTCAGTGCTCTGGCCGTGTCTGTAAAAAATATATTAAATGGTTTAGACAGATAATAATAAATAATGGTTCTGATTAACTGTACGTATGGTATAATTAAAGGCACACATAACAATTCATGCGATACAGATCAGCTGATTAGGTTATTACATATGTTCTATTGATTCACCACAAGCATTTAGTAGAGTTAACACTGTGTGTGTTATAATTGCCCCTTAAAGAGATATTAAAGTCCAAATTAATCTTTCATGATTCAGATAGGGCATGTAATTTTAAACAACTTTCTAATTTACTTTTATCATCAAATTTGCTTTGTTCTCTTGGTATTCTTAGTTGAAAGCTAATCCTAGGAGGCTCCTATGCTAATTTCTAAGCCCTAGAAGGCTGCCTCTTATCTAAATGCATTTGACATTTTTCACCGCTAGAGGGTGTTAGTTCATGTGTTTCATAAAAATAACATTGTGCTCATGCACGTGGAGGTATTTAAGAGTCAGCACAAACTGCCTGAAATGCAAGTCTGTCAAAAGATCTGAGATAAGGAGGCAGTCTGCAGAAACTTAGATACAAGGTAATTACAGAGGTAAAAAGTATATTTCTATAACAGTGTTGGTTATGCAAAACTAGGGAATAGTAAATAAAGGGATGATCTATGAAACAATATTTTCTCCTGAAATAAATGTTAAATATAATTTGTTTAAATATAAGTTAAATTGGATACTGCAGTATGGGTATTTTACTTACTACTAACTCTCACTGTCAGACATTTTGTATTTGTCATGTGCTCTACCCCCATCCTTTAAATTCTCTTGGTCAATACTGTGTTGTCTTAAATCACACTGCAATTGGGTATGAGAGAGATAGGCACTAAAATGTGTATTTCAATTGCTATCTTAGATATAGGAAGTGTTTGTGTTTACATAGAGTAATAACTAGAGCTGCAACAACTAATCGATATAATCAAAAATAATCTATTATGAAAATAGTTGTCAATGAATCTCATAATCGATTAGTTGGTTTGCACACAGCACCAGCTGCTTCACTCCATGGTTATGTCCTTAGTCTAAAGGATGTCTACAGACATTTACTTTTCACTTTTTATGGACAGTAAGGCCTAGATTTGGAGTTCGGCGGTAAAAGGGCTGTTAACGCTCCGCGGGTTTTTTTCTGGCCGCACCATAAATTTAACTCTGGTATCGAGAGTTCAAACAAATGCTGCGTTAGGCTCCAAAAAAGGAGCGTAGAGCATATTTACCGCAAATGCAACTCTCGATACCAGAGTTGCTTACGGACGCGGCCGGCATCAAAAACGTGCTCGTGCACGATTCTCCCATAGGAAACAATGGGGCAGTTTGAGCTGAAAAAAAACCTAACACCTGCAAAAAAGCAGCGTTCAGCTCTTAACGCAGCCCCATTGTTTCCTATGGGGAAACACTTCCTACGTCTGCACCTAACACTCTAACATGTACCCCGAGTCTAAACACCCCTAACCTTACACTTATTAACCCCTAATCTGCCGCCCCCGCTATCGCTGACCCCTGCATTACACTTTTAACCCCTAATCTGCCGCTCCGTAAACCGCCGCCACCTACGTTATCCCTATGTACCCCTAATCTGCTGCCCTAACATCGCCGACCCCTATGTTATATTTATTAACCCCTAATCTGCCCCCCACAACGTTGCCGACACCTGCCTACACTTATTAACCCCTAATCTGCCGAGCGGACCTGAGCGCTACTATAATAAAGTTATTAACCCCTAATCCGCCTCACTAACCCTATCATAAATAGTATTAACCCCTAATCTGCCCTCCCTAACATCGCCGACACCTACCTTCAATTATTAACCCCTAATCTGCCGACCGGAGCTCACCGCTATTCTAATAAATGTATTAACCCCTAAAGCTAAGTCTAACCCTAACACTAACACCCCCCTAAGTTAAATATAATTTTTATCTAACGAAATAAATTAACTCTTATTAAATAAATGATTCCTATTTAAAGCTAAATACTTACCTGTAAAATAAATCCTAATATAGCTACAATATAAATTATAATTATATTATAGCTATTTTAGGATTAATATTTATTTTACAGGCAACTTTGTAATTATTTTAACCAGGTACAATAGCTATTAAATAGTTAAGAACTATTTAATAGTTACCTAGTTAAAATAATAACAAATTTACCTGTAAAATAAATCCTAACCTAAGATATAATTAAACCTAACACTACCCTATCAATAAAATAATTAAATAAACTACCTACAATTACCTACAATTAACCTAACACTACACTATCAATAAATTAATTAAACACAATTGCTACAAATAAATACAATTAAATAAACTATCTAAAGTACAAAAAATAAAAAAGAACTAAGTTACAGAAAATAATAAAATATTTACAAACATAAGAAAAATATTACAACAATTTTAAACTAATTACACCTACTCTAAGACCCCTAATAAAATAACAAAGCCCCCCAAAATAAAAAATTCCCTACCCTATTCTAAAATACAAATATTACAAGCTCTTTTACCTTACCAGCCCTGAACAGGGCCCTTTGCGGGGCATGCCCCAAGAATTTCAGCTCTTTTGCCTGTAAAAAAAAAAATACAATACCCCCCCCCCAACATTACAACCCACCACCCACATACCCCTAATCTAACCCAAACCCCCCTTAAATAAACCTAACACTAATCCCCTGAAGATCTTCCTACCTTGTCTTCACCATACCAGGTTCACCGATCCGTCCTGGCTCCAAGATCTTCATCCAACCCAAGCGGAGGTTGGCGATCCATAATCCGGTGCTCCAAAGTCTTCCTCCTATCCGGCAAGAAGAGGACATCCGGACCGGCAAACATCTTCTCCAAGCGGCATCTTCTATCTTCTTCCATCCGATGACGACCGGCTCCATCTTGAAGACCTCCAGCGCGGATCCATCCTCTTCTTCCGACGACTAGACGACGAATGACGGTTCCTTTAAGGGACGTCATCCAAGATGGCGTCCCTCGAATTCCGATTGGCTGATAGGATTCTATCAGCCAATCGGAATTAAGGTAGGAATTTTCTGATTGGCTGATGGAATCAGCCAATCAGAATATAGTTCAATCCGATTGGCTGATCCAATCAGCCAATCAGATTGAGCTCGCATTCTATTGGCTGTTCCGATCAGCCAATAGAATGCGAGCTCAATCTGATTGGCTGATTGGATCAGCCAATCGGATTGAACTATATTCTGATTGGCTGATTCCATCAGCCAATCAGAAAATTCCTACCTTAATTCCGATTGGCTGATAGAATCCTATCAGCCAATCGGAATTCGAGGGACGCCATCTTGGATGACGTCCCTTAAAGGAACCGTCATTCGTCGTCTAGTCGTCGGAAGAAGAGGATGGATCCGCGCTGGAGGTCTTCAAGATGGAGCCGGTCGTCATCGGATGGAAGAAGATAGAAGATGCCGCTTGGAGAAGATGTTTGCCGGTCCGGATGTCCTCTTCTTGCCGGATAGGAGGAAGACTTTGGAGCACCGGATTATGGATCGCCAACCCCCGCTTGGGTTGGATGAAGATCTTGGAGCCAGGACGGATCGGTGAACCTGGTATGGTGAAGACAAGGTAGGAAGATCTTCAGGGGATTAGTGTTAGGTTTATTTAAGGGGGGTTTGGGTTAGATTAGGGGTATGTGGGTGGTGGGTTGTAATGTTGGGGGGGGGGTATTGTATGTTTTTTTTTACAGGCAAAAGAGCTGAAATTCTTGGGGCATGCCCCGCAAAGGGCCCTGTTCAGGGCTGGTAAGGTAAAAGAGCTTGTAATATTTGTATTTTAGAATAGGGTAGGGAATTTTTTATTTTGGGGGGCTTTGTTATTTTATTAGGGGGCTTAGAGTAGGTGTAATTAGTTTAAAATTGTTGTAATATTTTTCTTATGTTTGTAAATATTTTATTATTTTCTGTAACTTAGTTCTTTTTTATTTTTTTTACTTTAGATAGTTTATTTAATTGTATTTATTTGTAGCAATTGTGTTTAATTAATTTATTGATAGTGTAGTGTTAGGTTAATTGTAGGTAATTGTAGGTAGTTTATTTAATTATTTTATTGATAGGGTAGTGTTAGGTTTAATTATATCTTAGGTTAGGATTTATTTTACAGGTAAATTTGTTATTATTTTAACTAGGTAACTATTAAATAGTTCTTAACTATTTAATAGCTATTGTACCTGGTTAAAATAATTACAAAGTTGCCTGTAAAATAAATATTAATCCTAAAATAGCTATAATATAATTATAATTTATATTGTAGCTATATTAGGATGTATTTTACAGGTAAGTATTTAGCTTTAAATAGGAATTATTTATTTAATAAGAGTTAATTTATTTCGTTAGATAAAAATTATATTTAACTTAGGGGGGTGTTAGTGTTAGGGTTAGACTTAGCTTTAGGGGTTAATACATTTATTAGAATAGCGGTGAGCTCCGGTCGGCAGATTAGGGGTTAATAATTGAAGGTAGGTGTCGGCGATGTTAGGGAGGGCAGATTAGGGGTTAATACTATTTATGATAGGGTTAGTGAGGCGGATTAGGGGTTAATAACTTTATTATAGTAGCGCTCAGGTCCGCTCGGCAGATTAGGGGTTAATAAGTGTAGGTAGGTGTCGGCGACGTTGAGGGGGGCAGATTAGGGGTTAATAAATATAACATAGGGGTCGGCGATGTTAGGGGTAGCAGATTAGGGGTACATAGGGATAACGTAGGTGGCGGCGATTTGCGGTCGGAAGATTAGGGGTTAATTATTTTAAGTAGCTTGCGGCGACGTTGTGGGGGGCAAGTTAGGGGTTAATAGATATAATACAGGGGTCGGCGGTGTTAGGGGCAGCAGATTAGGGGTACATAAGTATAACGTAGGTGGCGGTCGGCAGATTAGGGGTTAAAAATTTTAATCGAGTGGCGGCGATGTGGGGGGACCTCGGTTTAGGGGTACATAGGTAGTTTATGGGTGTTAGTGTACTTTAGGGTACAGTAGTTAAGAGCTTTATAAACCGGCGTTAGCCAGAAAGCTCTTAACTCCTGCTATTTTCAGGCGGCTGGAATCTTGTCGTTAGAGCTCTAACGCTCACTGCAGAAACGACTCTAAATACCGGCGTTAGGAAGATCCCATTGAAAAGATAGGCTACGCAAATGGCGTAGGGGGATCTGCGGTATGGAAAAGTCGCGGCTGAAAAGTGAGCGTTAGACCCTTTAATCACTGACTCCAAATACCAGCGGGCGGCCAAAACCAGCGTTAGGAGCCTCTAACGCTGGTTTTGACGGCTACCGCCGAACTCTAAATCTAGGCCTAAAAGTTTCTTTTTAAGTTTACAAATACTTTTGGCTTATGTGCAACCCGGAAATAATAGCAGTCATCATTTGGATTGTTTATAAAAAATCCGGTGATTTGGGACTATGCATTGTATGATATAGTGCACAGCTTATTATTTACACCTAGCCCTAGATTGAAGGGAGTTATTTGAATTGATTTGCACTATTATCTGTGTGCACAATTATTAGCGGATCGCTTGCTATTGCTGATTTTAGGTACGGTATAGATAAATATGCAAGGCTTTTTTTAAAAAATATTTTTAATTAATTAATGTACAAAATTCAACCTCTAATTATATATATGTTATTTTAAGAGCAGACTAGATATTTTTTCCCTAACCTTGTAGCTGATTGTTTACCATTGCATATATATATATATATATATATATATATATATATATATATATATATTCAAGATATTTTTATGTTAGAACTTACTTTGTTAAGAGGCCACTTGCATTTGTGGAGCTAACAAAGATAAATAATCCCACCTTGGTGAAATTGGCAAAACCCTACTTATGCATCTCAACACCAACTAAGCGTCTCTTCTCTGCTGAAGGCAAAATAGCTTTGATATGATTTTAAATACAGGGAAAAAAATATTTTTTTAATTTTTATCCTATTAGTCGATTAATCGAAAAAATAATCGGCCGATTAATCGATTATGAAAATAATCGTTAGTTGCAGCCCTAGTAATAACAATGAGATTTTTTTGATAAGTTCAGTCCATTTAAAAAGGACCATAACATATAGAATTACAAAACAGATGCATAATAAAAATGCAATGCAATAAAACATACTATGAAAGTTAAAAGAGCAATAGATTGTTTTCTGATAAATGTAGTTCTGCCCCTGTACCATGTCAGGGTACAGGTAAATGACATTTTATATATATATATATATATATATATATATATATATATATATATATATATATATATATATATATATATAAATAATACAAAAGACCTGATAAATTTATTTCTTCTACGATATGACAAGTCCACGGATTTCATCCTTACTTATGGGATATTAACCTCCTGCCAGCAGGAAGTGGCAAAGAGCACCACAGCAGAGCTGTATATATAGCTCCTCCCTTCCCTCCACCTCCAGTCATTCAACCGAAGTTAGGAAGAGAAAGGAAAAGCCAAAGGTGCAGAGGTGACTGAAGTTTAACTAAAACATAAATTATATACCTGTCTTAAAAAATGACAGGGTGGGCCGTGGACTCGTCATATCGTAGAAGAAATAAATTTATCAGGTAAGCATAAATTTCCTTTTCTTCTACAAGATATGAAGAGTCCACGGATTTCATCCTTACTTATGGGATACAATACCAAAACTATAGGACACGGATGAAAGGGAGGGACAAGACAGGGACCTAAATGGAAGGAACCACTGCCTGAAGAACCTTTCTCCCAAAACTAGCCTCAGAAGAAGTAAAAATATCAAATTTATAAAATTTGGAAAAAGTGTGAAGAGATGACCAAGTTGCAGCCTTGCAAATCTGTTAAACAGAAGCATCGTTTTTAAATGCCCATGAGGAAGCCACAGCACTAGTAGAATGAGCCGTAATTCTTTCAGGAGGCTGCTGTCAAGCAGTCTCATACGCCAGACGGATGATACTCTTCAGCCAAAAAGAAAGAGAGGTAGCCACAGCTTTCTGACCCCTACGTTTTCCAGAAAAAACAATGAATAATGCAGATGATTGACGAAAATCCTTAGTCGCCTGCAAGTAAAACTTCAGGGCACGGACCACGTCCAAGTTATGCAACATACACTCCTTCTTAGAAGAAGGGTTAGGACATAATGAAGGAACAACAATTTCCTGATTAATATTCTTATTAGAAACAACCTTAGGAAGGAAACCAGGTCTGGTACGTAAAACCACCTTATCAGAATGGAAGATAAGATAAGGTGAATCACATTGTAATGCTGAAAGCTCCGAAACTCTACGAGCAGAAGAAATAGCAACCAAAAATAAAACTTTCCAAGATAACAACTTAATATCTATGGAATGCATGGGTTCAAACGGAACCTCTTGAAGAATATTAAGAACTAAATTCAAACTCTAGGGTGGAGCAATTGGTCTAAACACAGGCTTAATTCTGGTTAAAGCCTGACAAAAAGACTGAACGTCTGGAACATCTGCCAAACGTTTGTGTAGTAAAATTGACAAAGCAGAGATTTGTCCCTTTAAGGAAGTTGCTGATAACCCTTTCTCCACTGATGGCCGAGGATTGTACTGAAGGGCTCGGCATGTATTCAGAATCCTTAACTTTCTGACCTCTGTCAAGAAAATTTTTATGGATATGGAATCTATTAGAGTTCCCAGGAAGGGAACCTTGGTCTGTGGAATTAATGAACTCTTTTGTAGATTCACCTTCCACCCGTGAGTCCTCAGAAAGGACAGCACCATGTCTGTATGATACTTTGTCAGATGGCAAGACGACGCCTGGATCAGAATATTGTCCAGATAAGGCGCCACTGCAATACCCTGCGGCCTGAGAACCGCCAGGAGAGACCCTAGAACCTTCGTGAAGATCCTGGGTGCTGTGGCCAACCCAAAGGGCAGAGCCACAAACTGAAAATGTATGTCCAGGAAGGCAAACCTTAGGAACTGATGATGATCCTTGTGGATAGGAATATGAAGGTATGCATCCTTCAAGTCCACGGTAGTCATATATTGACCCTCCTGGATCAATGGCAGAATTGTTCGAATAGTCTCCATTTTGAAGGATGGGACTCTGAGAAACTTTTTTAGACTCTTTAGATCTAAAATGGTTTGAAATGTGCCCTCTTTTTTGGGGACCACAAATAGATTTAAGTAAAACCTCTGTCCCTGTTCCAGTCTTGGAACGGGATGAATTACTCCCATAGTAGAGAGGTCTTTTACAAAATGTAAGAACGCCTCTCTTTTTGTCTGGTCTGCAGACAATCGTGACAGAAGAAACCTCCCCCTTGGGAGAGAACTTTTGAATTCCAGCTGATACCCTTGGGACACGATCTCCAGTGTCCAAGGATCCTGAACATCTCTTACCCAAGCCTGGGCAAAGAGAGAAAGTCTGCCCCCTACTAGATCCGGTCCCGGATCGGGGGCCGCCCCTTCATGCTGTTTTGGTAGCAGCAGCGGGCTTCTTGGGTTGTTTACCCTTGTTTCAAGCCTGGTTGGGTCTCCAGACGGACTTGACCGAAGCAAAATTCCCTTCTTGCTTGGCAGAAGAAGAGGAAGAAGAGGGGACTCCTTTAAAGTTCCGAAAGGAACAAAACTTATTTTGTTTACCCCTCCTGAGGCAGGAGATGACCCTTCCCTGCCGTAATGTCAGAAATAATCTCTTTCAAGTCAGGCCCGAATAGGGTTTTCCCCTTGAAAGGAATAGCCAAAAGTTTTGATTTAGATGACACATCAGCAGACCAGGATTTTAACCATAACGCTCTACGCGCTAAAACAGCAAATCCGGCATTCTTAGCCGCCAACTTGGCAATCTGAAAGGCAGCATCTGTAATAAAAGAATTAGCCATCTTAAGAGCCCTAATTCTATCTAAAATATCCTCTATAGGAGTCTCAGTCTTAAGAGACTCTTCTAAAGCATCAAACCAGAAGGCCGCCACAGTGGTAACTGGTACAATGCAGGCCGCTGGTTGTAAGAGGAAACCCTGATGAATAAACAATTTCTTTAGAAGACCCTCCAATTTCTTATCCATAGGGTCTTTAAAAGCACAGCTGTCCTCAATAGGGATAGTTGTACGCTTAGCCAGGGTAGATATAGCTCCTTCCACCTTAGGGACTGTTTGCCAAGAGTCCTGAACAGTGTCAGATATGGGATACATCTTCTTAAAATTAGGAGAGGGTGAGAACGGATACCCGGTCTGTCCCATTCCCTCTTAAAAATCACCGAGATTCTCTTAGGAACCGGAAAAACATCAGTGTAAGCAGGTACCTCTAAGTATTTGTTCATCTTACACAATTTCTCTGGTGGTACCACAATAGAGTCACAGTCATCCAGAGTCACTAAAACCTCCCAAAGTAACAGGCGGAGATGATCAAGCTTAAATCTAAAGGACATGACGTCCGAGTCCGTCTGAGGTAATGCACTTCCTGAATTGGAAAGTTCCCCCTCAGACAGAAGTTCCCTGACCCCCACTTCAGATCCCTGTGAGGGTACATCGGAAATAGCTAACAAAGCATCTCAGTATTCAAATTGACCTCTGCCCTGCTGCGTTTACCCTGTAACACTGGCAACTTAGATAATACCTCTGTAAGGGTAGTTGACATAACTGCAGCCATATCCTGCAGAGGAAATGAATTAGACGTGGTAGAAGAACCAGGCGTTGCTTGGGTGGGCGTTAAAGGTTGTGACGCTTGGGGAGAATTTGGCGGGTTCACCCTGATTCTCCTCAGACGGAGAATCATCCTTAGGCACATTTTCTTTACATAAAATCTGTGCTTTACATTGTAAGGCCCTCTCAGTACACGAGGGACAAAAAAGTCAGAGGGGGTTCCACAGAGGCATCTAAACACATAGAACAAGTAGTTTCTTCCTCAGTGTCAGACATGTTAAACAGACTAGCAATAATCACAATAGTCGTTCTTTACTTAAAATATTGAACTCTGATTCAAATTATAGGTAAAAATGAAAATGCAACAAAAAACTGTACTGCGCCTTTAAATTTTAAACGCTCTGCTGTGGTGCCTACCTGCCCCCGGAACACACAGCTGTTGTCAAATAGCCTTAAAGACCCTTCTAAGGCCGATACAATTTAGGCCCCACCGGAGCCCCAGATACTGCCTCTTATGCGATCTGGATGAAACTGCTCGTCCTGAGCGCGCAAAAATAGGCCCCGCCCATCGTGGGCGTAACTCTACTCTGAATAAGACCCGCATGGGTCGCAAGTAACACAAACATGTCGACTGAAAATTTAGCCCTGTGCCCTCTTAATAAAAACATCATAAAACTGTACTCTCCCCCTTCAGGTCAGAGATTTAACAGTCCTTATAACCGCAAGTCCCAGCGTCCAGCCCTTGAATAAGCCAAAGAATATTTACCTACTTTAGCAATCAGTATAAAGGGATTCCAGGTACACCAAATCTCATCATATAGTGTATTCTGCTTACCCCTCCCCATATAGGGACAAAATGTCAGCCTGTTCTGATGCATCAAGTCTACCCAGAAACAAAAGACTGAACATATCTCAATGCTGCTTGTAGCAAGACACTGTTCTCCACACTGAAGATTTTTCTTTTTTTTTTTTTTAAATGATATATTTATTAACCATTTCAGTATGCAATTACATAAAGTTAGAGATATAAATAATCAATTACATTCAACGGCATTATTGGAAGGATCACAATGTACATCTGTGCAAGAAAAGAACAAAATAATGCTAGTATTGCCGTCAATAAGAAAAACATGTTAGGCATTGTAAAATGAACTATGCCAGACATTACAAATATAAACAACATATTAAGTACTCTAACTTAAAGTTAACAGACATATATTTGCTATCTAAATATTGCCATTAATTAACAATATTTGTGATTTCAAAAATAAATAAATACATTTGCATACCAAATGGTGATTTTCTTAATAAACTAAAACAAACAAACGAGGACGAAGGAAAGAAAAATAAAAGAAGAAAAGAAAAAAGGAAGAAAGAACAAACAGACCCCTTCCCCATCTCCATCCTCTCCTCACCCCCTCCAACTTCCTATTAATCAGGGTATTCCCTATTTGCAATGGCCATTTCCATATAAATAGAGCCCCTAAATGGAGAGATTATTTGCTTCTGTATTTCTTCAGGAAAGCTAAGAATTATACTTTTCCATTTATAGAAAAATTGTTTAATTTGAGATTCGGAATTTACTGAGGTATCCATTTGTTCCAATATTAATTGATTTTTGAGCTTCTGTATGAATTCCTTCAAACTTGGAACTTTATTGGATTTCCAGTATTTCAAAATTAGAAGTCTTCCCGTAATAATTATCAAGTTTAATTGACGGGTATTTTTAAGCATTTTAAATATATATTACTTTGATTAATTTTATTAATCCAGTTAGTTATTTTGTACTAAATTTTTTTTAATATTAGTGCAATTCCAAAAACAATGGTCTAGATCTGCATTTATGGTTTTACATTTATGACAGCGTGCCAGTGTTTTATCCCATCTGGCTTTCACCAGGGGTGTAATATAAATTCTATCTATAACTTTCGTATGAGATTCCCTCCATGAGGAGGAAATTGTTGTTCTGTCCATAAGATTAAAGCTTTCCTGTATTCTTTCTGGTGCAATCTGCCAGGTATCTGCTAATCTTTGCAGATTATTATGGCCATAGGAAGCAATAATTATTTTATATGAAGTTGAAATGCTGTATCTACCTGCCTTAAAAAGAGTTACCACAGGTTCTAATTTATTCCATTCCTCTGCCTCTATATTATTCTGTGAGATTCCTTGTATATAGTGCCTTATTTGTAGGAAGGCAAAGAATTCTCTATTTGTTACATCAAATTCCTGCTTAATTTTTATAAAGGTTTTACTCTCCCTTGACTCTTTATCTATTACTTGTGTAACCATCTTAATTCCTTTCAGCACCCATTTTTTTAAAATCTTAGATTCTAGGCCTGGAATAAAGTTAGGGTTTCCCTGAATAGGGAGATATTTAGAATAAGACACATTCATGTCTGTCTGAGTATTTTTTGCCATGCCATAATTATCGACTGAATAATAGGGTACCGTCTAATTTTATACGGGCATTTGTCCACAGGAGTGTGAAGAAGTGCACATAAAAAAAATGGATATACTAAGATTTCTTCTAGTGGTAGTACTACGTAATAGTCTGCTCCCGTTAACCAGTCTATGGCTACCTTCCCAGGACAGACTAGATTATAAACCTCTATGTTCGGTAATGCAAGTCCTCCTTCCCTTCTAAATAATGTAAGTTTCTTGTATGATATTGCCCTTCTTTTCTTACCCCCAAAAAATTGTGTACATGCTTGTTTAAATGTATTGAGCTCCTGCTTTTTTTATAAGAATTGGTAAATTTTGCATTAAATAGAGCAATTTAGG
This sequence comes from Bombina bombina, assembly GCF_027579735.1. Lineage (NCBI taxonomy): Eukaryota > Metazoa > Chordata > Amphibia > Anura > Bombinatoridae > Bombina > Bombina bombina. The sequence goes on from NC_069503.1 coordinate 116,793,216, forward strand.
AAATAACATTTTTATTAAGTTAATTTTGCCGGTTAAAGTACGCTTAAATTTTGCCCACTTTTCCATGTCATGTTTTATTTTAAGGAAAATTGGAGGGTAGTTAAAATCATACCATTTTTTTAAATTAATCGATAATTTAATGCCCAGATAAACAAAAAAATCTTTTGCCTCTTTGAAAGGGGGGGGGATTGCAATGAATTCTTATTTTTACTTAACCAATACATTTCTGATTTTAAGGAATTGACTTTGTAACCTGCAAAGGTCCCAAAGTCTTGTAATATTTGAGTTAAGACTGGTATATTCTTTTTTGTGTTAGATACTAATACTAATAGGTCATCAGCATATAGCAGTGTTGTTATTCTCCTTTTGCCCAACCTGATCCCATCCAGTTCTTTCCTTAACTGTATAGCAAGGGGTTCCAATGCCAAGCTAAACAAATAGGGGGACAATGGGCAACCCTGTCTTGATCCCTTATGTAAGGGAAAATAATCCAAAAGAGTGTCATTCACAATGACAGCCGCCGTAGATGAGTTATATATTGAACAAGTGAATTACAGAAAAGGACCCTCGACTCCATACTTTCTTAGTGCTGTAAACAAATGATCCCATATGGAGTTGAAGGCCTTTTCTGCATCAATTGAGACTATTGCTGTGTCTAGTCCTAGTGTAGTGTATTCCTTATCTGATTGGTTTTGAAAAAAATTAAGTATAACTGGAGTTTACGTAAGTTATGCAAAGAGTTTCTGCCTGGCATAAAGCCTACTTGATCTTTATGAATTAATGAGTCGACAAGGGATTTAAATCTATAAGCAATTATGGACATCCGTATTTTATAGTCGCTATTTAATAGCGAAATCGGTCTGTAAGAGCTGATCTCTTCTGGATTTTTATTTTTTTAAGGATCAAAGCTATAAGAGATGCAGCAAAATACTTTGAGCATGGAATATTCTCAATAAAGTATTGATTAAATAAGGATGCTAACAGGGGTGCAATATCTTCAGAAAGGATCTTATACAACTCCGTAGGAAGTTGATCTGGCCCTGCGGCCTTGTTTGCTGTCAATTTTTTAATTGCATTTGTTACCTCTAACACTGTAATATGCGAATTCAGTTAATCTAATCTAGCCCTTTCTAACCTTGGGACCTGTATTATTCCCCATAAGTGATTTCTGATTTGCATATTTACTGCAGTCTCTGCATATACTTCCTGAAAATACAAAAATATATAATTTTGAATTTCTTTAATATTGGTAATTCGGCCTGATAGGGTCTTAATGGGTCCAATTGTATCCCTCCTTTTTTTAAATTGGTTAGATTTACTAGGAATTTCCCGGCTTTCCCTCCATGTCTAAAGAAGAAGTACCTTTTCCTAAGATCATCTTGTGCTACCTTTTGCGCTAAGAATATTTCTCTTTCCTTTTTAACTTTTTGGTAGACTGTCCATAATACCCTTGAGGGGTCACTAATGTAAGAATTATATATATTACGCAACTGAGAAGCAAGTTCAATATCTCTAGACATGTATTTACGCTTTTGAACTACCAAGTATGCTTTGATTTTACCCCTTATCACAGCTTTAAAAGTCTCCCATAAAATTTCTAATTTGACCTCTGGTGTTGAATTGGTCTGAATAAAGTCTAACCATTTTATTCTTAGCCATGCCTTAAATTGGGTATTTGTGGTGAGATATCTGGGGAAGAAAAACCTATTAAAACTGCTTTCTTGTAAACTATTTATTTTAAGATTCAAAGTAATAATAGCGTGGTCTGATATGATTATTTCTTGTATTTCAGACTTCATCTCTAACTTTAACATTTTTTAACTTACTAAAAAATAATCTATCCTAGACATTGTACGATGTGAGTGAGACTCACATGAAAATTTCCTCGTATCTGGGTTTTGCACCCGCCAAATGTCTTTTAGATATAATGAATTACAAAAATTCCTAAGTAATTTAACTTCCTGTTTACTGTTTCTATTTAATGAGGGTTTTAATCTATCTAATGTAGGATACCTGGCTAGATTAAAATCACCTGCAACAATCAAGTTATCTGAAAAACTGGATATCAATTTGTACTGTAGATTTGCCCAAAAGACTTTGTCTATTTTATTAGGGCCATATACATTACACAGTGTGAGCTTTGCTCCTGCTATTTCAAGTTGAACAATAAGATACCTTTCTTCTGGGTCTAAATACTTTCTTAAAGTTTTATATTGAAGTTTTTTGTGAAACAGGAGTGCAACTCCCTTTTTCCTGCTTACACAAGGAGTACCAACCACTTCTCCCACCCAATCATACTTAAGTTTACTTAATTCAGTCTCATTCAGGTGCGTTTCTTGTAGAAAAGCAATGTCAGTTTTGTGTCTTTTTAACTGTGCCAGGATTTTTTTGCGTTTTTGCGGCGATGTAATACCCCCAACATTCCAGGAGACAAAATTAACCATGTGAACCATTTAAAAATATCATCAAGGTTCAAGCCACCTTACCAAATATGTAAAAGTTCTAGGTATTAATGTCAGTGAAGAGAAGCAGGAGGAAGTGGGAGAGAGGAGGAAGAGGAGGAGGGGGAGGGAGAAAAAAAAACAAAAAAACAAACAAACCCTGTCCCTTAAAAATAAAAGAAATATTGAAAAGCATCAAAATCTTTAGCCGAAGCCCATTCCATAGGCAGCTTATTCTCATAATCCATGTATACATGTCTGTAGTAATTTAAAACAGTTTTGTAAATCATCATTTCAAAGTGGGATGGTTTTCACCTTTGTAAATTCCCTGACTTCCTCAGGAGTATTAAGAATCTTATTTTCACCATCTGTTAATATCTTAATTTTTGCGGGGTAAATAACCGTGGCTTTTATGCCTGCCTGTATTAGCTTTGTACATAAGGGAGTAATTTCTCTTCGTTTTTGAGATGTCTCAGCTGAGAAGTCTTGAAACATTAACACAGATTTGCCTTCCATTATTAATGGGGCCTTCTGTCTATAATATTGCATAAGCTTAACCTTGTCCTGAAAATTGAGGAACCTGGCAATAATCGGCCTAGCCTGGATTGTTCCATCTGGTAGTGTTTTTAATGGACCCAGTCGATGTGCCCTCTCAACTGCTAATGGTAGTACATTAGGTGATATTCCTAGTCTCTGCGGTATTATTAAGGAGATAAGGTTAAGTAGGTCTTGATACTCATTTGTCTCTGGTATACCCAAAAATCTGACATTATTACGTTGTGCACAATCTTCTAAGTCATTTAGCTTATACTGTAAACTTGCTATATGTAAACCTTGATCTTTCACTATTTGCTCCTGTATTATCTTAGCGTCCTCCAAATCAGAGATACGCTGCTCTGCCTCATTTAATCTTAACGTAAACTGTTTAATTTCTACAGTCAGTCTACTTATATCCATTTTGATTTGATCAAACTGAGGTAGCATAAGTTCAGCTATCTGTTTAACTATATCTTGCGGTTCTAGTATAGCAGTATCTGTAATAGTAGCTATTGGAGGGGTGTTCCCTGTGTTTTCAATACTCACTCTATTTTTCCTGTCTCTAATTTTAACTGGCATATTTGGTGATTGAGCTTTATAGTTCGTAATGAATTTCTCCATGTGAATGACAAAAAAAATACCAAAAATACAGTGACAATACAGTGACATAAAAGTAAATCAATGTGGATAAATTTGGTTACACAATGAGTAGTGTTCTTGTGCTAAGTATATTGTCTATTACCAATACCTAAAAGTGTTTTTTTGCTTTTTTTCTTCCCTTTTTTGTTATTTTTTGGTTATAAGATTGCAATTATCGGAGGTCAGCTGACCTTACGTGAAAATTGTGAACAAGTGGTTCCTTTTACAAGAGTGCCCTATATAACTATTAACTCATATAACAACAATAAAGCAGTCTTAGATATCGGAGCTTAAATAGACTTAAGTTAACAGTAAAGCAATTTCAATATGTTATAAACAACATTTTACCACTTATCTGATACTAAATTCTACTACTAAATGCTTAAGCGAATGTACCAGTTAAGGTAGTCTATTCAATGATTATGAGTGCTTACTATCAGATTAAGAAGGCCAAGAATAAACATAGTGAATGACTATACAAGGTAAACCATTGCATTTTATCCCAATATTTTGTTGCTTTGCCCCTTTTAAGTTTACTTTCTTTTATAGTTAACTGCTACAGCACATGAAAAAAAGGGGAAAAGAAAAAGGAGTGAATATATAACACATATAACTTGGAAGGTAGGCACTGTCCTTATTATAGCAAACAAGCTAACGATGTTATATGGCCAGCAAGTTCATCCAGCTGTCTTCCAGAGAAAAAAGGAACAGAAAAACGTATATATGCCTTGCACACAGGGAGTAAATTGCCAGCTAAGGTGGGTTATCCCTTATTATTAGATTCTCTGCTGCTGGCTGCTTCAACACAAATAAATCTCCTAGAAACCGACTTTATGTGTTTTGCAATGATGTTTCAAACCCCTAGGACATTGGTAGATTAGTAACCCAGGAAAGTTCACTGAAACAATGCAGGAGACAGTGCAGTTCACAAGCCATGTCCCAAAGTAAGGGATAGAAAGTGTTATATGTGAGAATAAATTTAGACCAGACTTAGGCCACCTCTTTTTTTTTGTATTATGTCTCTCTTTTATGCTGGCAGCCTTCCATGGCAATACTGGTAAAGACAATACCTGGTCAGTAGATCGTGTGCGTAGATTACATGTGCTTCGTGGGTTCAATGTGAGCTATGCTCACCACACCTTCTGTTGGGACACTGAAGATTTTTCTTACACTGCCTTCAGCTGCGCTGTGGGAATCTTCATGGATCTTAGATAATGTTTGCTAAGATCATCAACATCAGGGCAGAAAATAAGATGTCTCCACTTCTGTTGTGAAGTAATAGACTGACGATTTCTCCCTGAGAAAAATAGTACTCACTGGCACCATTTTAAAATAAAAAAACTTCTTGATTGAAGAATCTAAACTAACACCTCACTTTACCTCTTCCTACTACTAACACAGGCAAAGAGAAGGACTGGGGGTGGAGGGAAGGGAGGAGCTATATATACAGATCTGCTGTGGTGCTCTTTGCCACTTCCTGCTGGCAGGAGGTTAATATCCCATAAGTAAGGATGAAATCCGTGGACTCGTCATATCTTGTAGAAGAAAAATTTACTTGAAACCCATATTCAATCCTCCCCCACTTCTGTTGATTACACAGGATGGGTCACAAAGTCACTTAAAAAGAAATGTTGTCAAAGTTATTTTGAGGAAGAGCAGAGGTTTATAGCTTGATATAGGATAGGACCATTGAACCATTTCAAAGAAAAGACAGATTGTCTCAAAAGATAGTCATCTGTATATTCTATGTATTCCACATCTGAGAACAAAGGATTGTTTCCAAAAGATATCCCGCTGAGGTGTGAAGTTAAAATCCCTTTCTACTCTGAAACCATCTATATTTTTTGGTTGTTATAAATCTCGGATCAAACAGGAAATCTCCCTTTCTTGATTTACAGAACATCTGAAAACAGAATGATCAGATAGATAACCTCATACAGTGTTACACAGACACAATGTCTGGGAAATGGCTGAGGCTACAAACGTCTTCAAGAAATTGTGGCTTTTGACAACCACTTGTAAAATGACCCCTGCTGTGTATTGAAGCCATGAAAGTTTGACCAGCAAAAACACGTTTACAATGTAGCCAATTGAATTAATTTTTTTTTAATAGAAATTGATATAATTTTGTTTGTGTATAACAATGTGTAATCAGCTGGATTTTATATGAATAAGGGAATACTCAAATGAGTGTATGTATATATATATATAAAATCAACAAACTTGCACTATTTTACTGCCAGTAAAATATTTCACAAAAAAGACCAGTGAGTGCAAGTTTGTTGCTTTTCTATATTGATCCCTACTAGCACCCTGGCAGTTGCTACAAAGTGAGAGTGCACATCTCTGCTACTGATATATATATATGTGTATGTGTGTGTGTGTGTGTGTGTATATGTGTGTGTGGGGTATATATATATATATATATATATATATATATATTATATATATATATATATATATATATATATATATATATATATATATATATATATATATATATATATATATATATATATATATATATATATAATACATAGAAACACCCAGCACTCACCAGCTAGCTCACAGCTAAGATAAAATCACAACTGGAAAGGTTAGTTACCGCATCTGGCCAAATGGGAAAGCTCAGGCACCACGTCAAGGTCCTTTCCATTGCCTGAGTCCCTAACACAGCCACACCATCATGCGAGCTCACAAAGCCAAACAGACTGAGAACAAAGAAGGGGTGCACAGGTGGATGTAATCACCCAGAGAAAATACAAAACATGGAAGGGAACTGCACTCCAAGACCGAACCAGGTACACATCCTGTGACTCAGCAACATCCAGCCCTGGGTGCTAAATAGCACTCCAAAAAAGCTGTGATGTCACCAGAGCCACAGGCAGTTAACCCCAGTCCGGAATGGGTGCAAGAAACAAGGGGGATTACAAACAAAAAAGTAATACAACACATAGAAACACCCAGCACTCACCAGCTAGCTCACAGCTAAAATAAAATCACAACTGGAAAGGTTAGTTACTGCATCTGGCCAAATGGGAAAGGAGAGAGAGAGGAGAGAGGAGAGAGGAGAGAAGAGAGAAGAGAGAAGAGAGAAAAGAGAGAGAAGAGAGAGAAGAGAGAGAAGAGAGAGAAGAGAGAGAAGAGAGAGAAGAGAGAGAAGAGAGAGAAGAGAGAGAAGAGAGAGAAGAGAGAGAAGAGAGAGAAGAGAGAGAAGGGAGAGAAGGGAGAGAAGGGAGAGAAGGGAGAGAAGGGAGAGAAGAGAGAGAAGAGAGAGAAGAGAGAGAAGAGAGAGAAGAGAGAGAAGAGAGAGAAGAGAGAGAAGAGAGAGAAGAGAGAGAAGAGAGAGAAGAGAGAGAAGAGAGAGAAGAGAGAGAAGAGAGAGAAGGGAGAGAAGGGAGAGAAGGGAGAGAAGGGAGAGAAGGGAGAGAAGGGAGAGAAGGGAGAGAAGGGAGAGAAGAGAGAGAAGAGAGAGAAGAGAGAGAAGAGAGAGAAGAGAGAGAAGGGAGAGAAGAGAGAGAAGAGAGAGAAGAGAGAGAAGAGAGAGAAGAGAGAGAAGAGAGAGAAGAGAGAGAAGAGAGAGAAGAGAGAGAAGAGAGAGAAGAGAGAGAAGAGAGAGAAGAGAGAGAAGAGAGAGAAGAGAGAGAAGAGAGAGAAGAGAGAGAAGAGAGAGAAGAGAGAGAAGAGAGAGAAGAGAGAGAAGAGAGAGAAGAGAGAGAGAGAGAGAGAGAGAGAGAGAGAGAGAGAGAGAGAGAGAGAGAGAGAGAGAGAGAGAGAGAGAGAGATGTATGTGAAGTTGAGCGGATGGCTGAAGAAGGAAATTGAATCCAGGATGAAGATATTATGATTTTATGTTGTTTAATAAAAGATATGGTTTTAAACGCATTTTATATATTATAAGTGGAATAAATTCACATGTGGTCTTAAAATAATCAGAATAAATAATGTGACATAGTACAGTACATTTGAACATGTAACTTATAAATATAAAGAAATTATAACATTTTATATTACACATTTTAAAGAAATGCTTTTAAATGTTAGAAATTATTAAATGAAACTGTTTGTTTGTCTGTTGCCCCCGATGGCCAAGATCCAGTATGACAGCCAGAAGGCCTTTGGCTGTTAAAAATGAAATTTCCCAGGGCCAATCCGATAAGACCTCCCAGATATCCAATGAGAAGGGACAAGCTAGAAGGGCCAATCCGAGACAAGCTTCCGTTGTGCATTTCCAATTTCACCAATGATTGAAACATATATAAGCTTAATGCAAGATAGGAGCAGGGCACATGCTGCTGAGCTAACTTGTAACTGGAAATTGGCTGCGTTTGAAATACTGTTACTATAAGCAAAGATGGGCTACCTTTTTCCTTATCCTTTGCAAAATACGCTTATTTGTATTCTGAGGTGAAACAAAAAAGTTTTTGAAAATTGGATATCGATTTGTTTATTTTTGGTAAAGTATAAAAGGTTGCTAATTACAGGTAAATGTCTAAAACAAAATATATGCATAGTCACTGCAGTTAAATTACAACTGATAGATTTAAAGAGCATATTTATATTTTAGAATTATATTCATAGTCCTGAATAGTTTTAAGCTTGCCTTTTTGTATGCAAAATATTTAAAACAAACATCCATTATTGATGTAGGTAGCAGACAAAGGAATAAATTGTGTTTTAAAACTAACATTTCATAGCCTGTGTATTTTAAACTAATTTATCTTTGCAAATATAGATATATATATCTCAGAATTTGTCTTAACTGTAGGTAACTAAGAATTTAATTCAGCTTAGATAAATTGGCATAGAAGTTTGATTATTGGCACAAATAATATATACTATCTTGATGCTTTAAATTATAATTGTATTAGAATCAAATTGTAGCTATAGAGCTGATTGTACTGTTTGAATGTTAGTCTTGGTTTCAGTGTGATATTTTAAATGTTTTGGGAGGCTATTGTGAATAAGGCAACTTTTATGATCTATGCATTGCATATTTTAATAATTCAAACGTGTATAGTATTGATTCATATTTTCGTTCTTACAAATATATTTCAATGTGTTTATAGATATTAACTAATAAAAAGAATTCAGGAATTTTATTTTAATTTTATGGTTTTTGGTATATGCATATTTTATTGGGGTTTAGTTTAAAGGATAATGATTAAATATATATAAATATATATTGTGTTATAACCCTGCCATATACTGACGACAACCACGTGACAGCTATCAACCAATAACAGGCTCATGTTTTTATATAATGTGAACTCCTGCATATGCTATGTAGGAGCCGCTGCCTCAGGTCATTTAAAAGGCTGTGAACAATTTAATAATGAAAATAAATTACAAACAGCAAACAGTTATTTTACATAAAAACTAAACTTAAAGGTGAAATTTCCCATACACTTTATACTATTTTATACACTGGTAAAACAAGTCATTAGAAACACATTAAAGGGACAGCAAAGTCACAATTAACCTTTTATAATTCAAATTAAAACAAATGTCCAATTTCCTTCTGCTTTATTAACTTGAAGACCTTTGTGACAAAGCATATAATGCACTATGGTGCGCTAGCTACTGATTAGTGGCACATACAATAAAATAATATGCAGATCACAAGATATTTATGATTAGATCAGTAAATGTGATGAGACTAATACAACAGGGCCATAAGCTGAGTGATATTTATTACTGGAGCAAATAGCAGCTTCAGACTAACATTAAATGAAAATGGTTTATCTAGGCTGTATAATTAATTATAAATCTATAGGGAAATACAGGATTCTAATTGGCTGATACTTAAAAATATATTGCTCATTGGATAACAGCAGCACCCCCCACAAATGTAGTATTGGACAGACCTCCTCAAGCTTGAAAACTGCTATAAATCATTAGCTTTTTGAATCAAAGAACTAACAATAAATTCATCAGCACAGCATGAAACATATAGAAAACAAATTAAATAAGTACAGTTGAGTTTTTTTGTTAACATAAACTCAGTTTCTAATATGAAGTAAAATTATTTATCTTTATCATAGCAAAATACATAACAATATTTTCTCATCATCTAATATAAAAGGCCAAGTGTGTTTGTCCGAAGTTGTCATGCGCAGTAGAGACAGCGCAAGGACAAACACACCTGGCCTTACCTGATTTGCTATATGCAGCACGGTGTGGCGAAAGTGGGCGTGGCCGGTCATGGCCACGAGAGAGGGGAGAGAAATAGAAAAAGAGGGGGAAAGACAAGAAGATATGGGAAAGAGCTAAAGAGAGGGGAAAGAGAGAGCAAAAGAGAGGGAAAAGAGCAAAATAGAGGGAAGAGAGAGAAAAAGAGACGGGGGAAAGAAAGCAAAAGAGAGGGGGAGAGAGAGCAAAAGAGAGGGATGGAGAGAAAGAGCAAAAGAGAGGGGAAAGTGACAGAGCAAAAGAGAGGGGGGAGAGAGAGCGCAAAAGAGAGGGGGGGGGGGAGAGAGCGCAAAAGAGAGGGGGAGAGAGAGCGCAAAAACAGAGGGGGAGAGAGAGCGCAAAAGAGAAGGGTGGAGAGAGAGAGTGCAAAAGAGAAGGGGGAGAGAGAGAGTGCAAAAGAGAAAGGGGAGAGAGAGAGAGCGCAAAAGAGAGGAGGAGAGAGAGAGAGCGCAAAAGAGAGGGGAGAGAGAGCGCAAAAGAGAAGGGGGAGAGAGAGGGGGATGGGAGAGAAAGGGGGGATGGGAGAGAGAGGGGGGGATGGGAGAGAGGGGGGGATGGGAGAGAGGGGGGGGGATGGGAGAGAGAGGGTGGATGGGGAGAGAGAGGGAGGATGGGGAGAGAGAGCAAAAGAGAGGGGGAGAGAGAACAATAGAGTGTGGAAGACAGAGAGCAAAAGAAGAGAGGGGTAGAGAGAGGGGGGAGAGAGAGCAAAAGAGAGGGGGAGAGAGAGAACAATAGAGAGGGGGAGAGAGAACAATAGAGAGATATGACGCCCACATTATTGGCGCCAAATACAACGCCCATACTTCTGGCGCCAAGTATGATGCCACATCCTCTGACGTCGAAACCGACGCCCACATTTTTTGCCGCAAAAAATGTCTGAATAGGCATGCGTCAAAAATGACGTTAACAGAATACAACTTCCGGCGTCAACTACGGCGCCGGAAATGACAAATTTTTGCGCCAAAAAAGTCAGCGCCAAGAATGACGCAATAAAAAGAAACATTTTCTGCCCCCGCGAGCCTAACAGCACGCAGGGAAAAATGGTCAATTAAAATTTTCAAGGTAAGGAAAAATAAATTGAATTGAAATGCATTATCCCAAATAATGAAACTGACAGTCTGAATTTTAAAGGAATACTGATTAACCTGAATCATGGCAAATATAAGTTTAAAGACATATATTTAGAACTTTATAAAGTGCCCAACCATAGCTTAGAGTGTCACAAAAAATAAGACTTACTTACCCCAGGACACTCATCTACATATAGTAGATAGCCAAACCAGTACTGAAACGAGAATCAGTACAGGTAATGGTATATAAGGAGTATATCGTCGATCTGAAAAGGGAGGTAGGAGAAGAAATCTCTACGACCGATAACAGAGAACTTATGAAATAGATCCCCTAGAGGAAGACCATTGAATTCAAATAGGCAATACAATCTTCACATCCCTCTGACATTCACTGCACTCTGAGAGGAAAACCGGGCTTCAACCTGTTGCGAAGCGCATATCAACGTAGAATCTAGCACAAACTTACTTCACCACCTCCACGGGAGGCAAAGTTTGTAAAACTGAATTGTGGGTGTGGAGAGGGGTGTATTTATAGGCATTTTAAGGTTTGGGAAACTTTGCCCCTCCTGGTAGGAATGTACATCCCATACGTCACTAGCTCATGGACTCTTGCTAATTACATGAAAGAAATGCAATTCTGTCAAAAGCACTGAGATAGGGGGCAGTTTACAAAGGCTTAGATACAAGGTAATCACAGAGGTAAAAAATGTATTAATATAACTGTGTTGGTTATGCAAAACTGGTGAATGGGTAATAAAGGGATTATCTTTTTTTTTTTTTTAAAACAATAAACTTTCTGGAGTAGACTGTACCTTTAAATTAACTTCTATTTTCAAATGAACTGTTTTTCTTTGTATCCTTTGTTGACATCAATATGTAAATATCCTATACTATTGGGGGCTATCTGGGGATTGGTGGGTACACACATATGTGTTTAGCTAACTGCTAGTTGTGCATTACTGCTCTGGAGCTGATTTTAACTAAGTTATATGTAAGCAATAGGGCATTCATTTCTTATTGTAGTTTTGTGTCCTTTTACTGATCAAAGATAAATGCATAGTATTTATTAACCCCTTCAGTATTGTTCTATTGATTCACCACAAGCATTTAGAAGAGTTAACACTGTGTGTGTTATAATTGCCCCTTAAAGGGATATTAAAGTCCAAATTAATCTTTCATGATTCAGATAGGGCATGTAATTTTATACAACTTTTTAATTTACCTTTATCATCATATTTGCTTTGTCCTTTTGGTATTCTTAGTTGAAAGCTAATCCTAGAAGGCTCCTATGCTAATTCCTAAGTCCTAGAAGGCTGCCTCTTATCTAAATGCATTTTACATTTTTCACAGCTAGAGGGTGTTAGTTCATGTGTTTCATATAAATAACATTGTGCTCATGCACATGGAGGTATTTAGAATCAGCACAAATTGCCTGAAATGCAAGTCTGTGAAAAGATCTGAGATAAGGAGGCAGTCTGCAGAAGCTTAGATACAAGGTAATTACAGAAGTAAAAAGTATATTTCTATAACAGTGTTGGTTATGCAAAACTAGGGAATAGTAAATAAAGGGATGATCTATTTTATCAAACAATAACATTTTGGGTGTTTACTATCACTTTAAATATGAATCTTCCCAGATCTGTACAACATAATGGTAGAAAAACATAATTTATGTAAGAACTTACCTGATAAATTCATTTCTTTCATATTAACACGAGTCCATGAGCTAGTGACGTATGGGATATACATTCCTACCAGGAGGGGCAAAGTTTCCCAAACCTTAAAATGCCTATAAATACACCCCTCACCACACCCACAAATCAGTTTAACGAATAGCCAAGAAGTGGGGTGATAAGAAAAAAAGTGCGAAGCATATAAAATAAGGAATTGGAATAATTGTGCTTTATACAAAAAAATCATAACCACCACAAAAAAGGGTGGGCCTCATGGACTCTTGTTAATATGAAAGAAATGAATTTATCAGGTAAGTTCTTACATAAATTATGTTTTCTTTCATGTAATTAACAAGAGTCCATGAGCTAGTGACGTATGGGATAATGACTACCCAAGATGTGGATCTTTCCACACAAGAGTCACTAGAGAGGGAGGGATAAAATAAAGACAGCCAATTCCTGCTGAAAATAATCCACACCCAAAATAAAGTTTAACAAAAAACATAAGCAGAAGATTCAAACTGAAACCGCTGCCTGAAGAACTTTTCTACCAAAAACTGCTTCAGAAGAAGAAAACACATCAAAATGGTAGAATTTAGTAAAAGTATGCAAAGAGGACCAAGTTGCTGCTTTGCAGATCTGGTCAACCGAAGCTTCATTCCTAAACGCCCAGGAAGTAGATACTGACCTAGTAGAATGAGCTGTAATTCTCTGAGGCGGAATTTTACCCGACTCAACATAGGCAAGATGAATTAAAGATTTCAACCAAGATGCCAAAGAAATGGCAGAAGCTTTCTGGCCTTTCCTAGAACCGGAAAAGATAACAAATAGACTAGAAGTCTTACGGAAAGATTTCGTAGCTTCAACATAATATTTCAAAGCTCTAACAACATCCAAAGAATGCAATGATTTCTCCTTAGAATTCTTAGGATTAGGACATAATGAAGGAACCACAATTTCTCTACTAATGTTGTTGGAATTCACAACTTTAGGTAAAAATTCAAAAGAAGTTCGCAACACCGCCTTATCCTGATGAAAAATCAGAAAAGGAGACTCACACGAAAGAGCAGATAATTCAGAAACTCTTCTAGCAGAAGAGATGGCCAAAAGGAACAAAACTTTCCAAGAAAGTAATTTAATGTCCAATGAATGCATAGGTTCAAACGGAGAAGCTTGAAGAGCTCCCAGAACCAAATTCAAACTCCAAGGAGGAGAAATTGACTTAATGACAGGTTTTATACGAACCAAAGCTTGTACAAAACAATGAATATCAGGAAGAATAGCAATCTTTCTGTGAAAAAGAACAGAAAGAGCGGAGATTTGTCCTTTCAAAGAACTTGCGGACAAACCCTTATCTAAACCATCCTGAAGAAACTGTAAAATTCTCGGTATTCTAAAAGAATGCCAAGAAAAATGATGAGAAAGACACCAAGAAATATAAGTCTTCCAGACTCTATAATATATCTCTCGAGATACAGATTTACGAGCCTGTAACATAGTATTAATCACGGAGTCAGAGAAACCTCTATGACCAAGAATCAAGCGTTCAATCTCCATACCTTTAAATTTAAGAATTTCAGATCCGGATGGAAAAAAGGACCTTGTGACAGAAGGTCTGGTCTTAACGGAAGAGTCCATGGTTGGCAAGATGCCATCCGGACAAGATCCGCATACCAAAACCTGTGAGGCCATGCCGGAGCTATTAGCAGAACAAACGAGCATTCCCTCAGAATCTTGGAGATTACTCTTGGAAGAAGAACTAGAGGCGGAAAGATATAGGCAGGATGATACTTCCAAGGAAGTGATAATGCATCCACTGCCTCCGCCTGAGGATCCCGGGATCTGGACAGATACCTGGGAAGTTTCTTGTTTAGATGAGAGGCCATCAGATCTATCTCTGGGAGCCCCCACATTTGAACAATCTGAAGAAATACCTCTGGGTGAAGAGACCATTCGCCCGGATGCAACGTTTGGCGACTGAGATAATCCGCTTCCCAATTGTCTACACCTGGGATATGAACCGCAGAGATTAGACAGGAGCTGGATTCTGCCCAAACCAAAATTCGAGATACTTCTTTCATAGCCAGAGGACTGTGAGTCCCTCCTTGATGATTGATGTATGCCACAGTTGTGACATTGTCTGTCTGAAAACAAATGAACGATTCTCTCTTCAGAAGAGGCCAAAACTGAAGAGCTCTGAAAACTGCACGGAGTTCCAAGATATTGATCGGTAATCTCACCTCCTGAGATTCCCAAACTCCTTGTGCCGTCAGAGATCCCCACACAGCTCCCCAACCTATGAGACTTGCATCTGTTGAAATTACAGTCCAGGTCGGAAGAACAAAAGAAGCCCCCTGAATTAAACGAAGGTGATCTGTCCACCACGTTAGAGAGTGCCGAACAATCGGTTTTAAAGATATTAATTGATATATCTTCGTGTAATCCCTGCACCATTGGTTCAGCATACAGAGCTGAAGAGGTCGCATGTGAAAACTAGCAAAGGGGATCGCGTCCGATGCAGCAGTCATAAGACCTAGAATTTCCATGCATAAGGCTACCGAAGGGAATGATTGAGACTGAAGGTTTCGACAGGCTGTAATCAATTTTAGACGTCTCTTGTCTGTTAAAGACAGAGTCATGGACACTGAATCTATCTGGAAACCCAGAAAGGTTACCCTTGTTTGAGGAATCAAAGAACTTTTTGGTAAATTGATCCTCCAACCATGATCTTGAAGAAACAACACAAGTCGATTCGTATGAGACTCTGCTAAATGTAAAGACTGAGCAAGTACCAAGATATCGTCCAAATAAGGAAATACCACAATACCCTGTTCTCTGATTACAGACAGAAGGGCACCGAGAATCTTTGTGAAAATTCTTGGAGCTGTAGCAAGGCCAAACGGTAGAGCCACAAATTGGTAATGCTTGTCTAGAAAAGAGAATCTCAGGAACTGATAATGATCTGGATGAATCGGAATATGCAGATATGCATCCTGTAAATCTATTGTGGACATATAATTCCCTTGCTGAACAAAAGGCAATATAGTCCTTACAGTTACCATCTTGAACGTTGGTATCCTTACATAACGATTCAATAATTTTAGATCCAGAACTGGTCTGAAGGAATTCTCCTTCTTTGGTACAATGAAGAGATTTGAATAAAACCCCATCCCCTGTTCCGGAACTGGAACTGGCATAATTACTCCAGCCAACTCTAGATCTGAAACACAATTCAGAAATGCTTGAGCTTTCACTGGATTTACTGGGACATGGGAAAGAAAAAATCTCTTTGCAGGAGGTCTCATCTTGAAACCAATTCTGTACCCTTCTGAAACAATGTTCTGAATCCAAAGATTGTGAACAGAATTGATCCAAATTTCTTTGAAAAAACGTAACCTGCCCCCTACCAGCTGAACTGGAATGAGGGCCGTACCTTCATGTGAACTTAGAAGCAGGCTTTGCCTTTCTAGCAGGCTTGGATTTATTCCAGACTGGAGATGGTTTCCAAACTGAAACTGCTCCTGAGGACGAAGGATCAGGCTTTTGTTCTTTGTTGAAACGAAAGGAACGAAAACGATTGTTAGCCCTGTTTTTACCTTTAGACTTTTTATCCTGTGGTAAAAAAGTTCCTTTCCCACCAGTAACAGTTGAAATAATAGAATCCAACTGAGAACCAAATAATTTGTTTCCCTGGAAAGAAATGGAAAGTAGAGTTGATTTAGAAGCCATATCAGCATTCCAGGTCTTAAGCCATAAAGCTCTTCTGGCTAAGATAGCCAGAGACATAAACCTAACATCAACTCTAATAATATCAAAAATGGCATCACAGATGAAATTATTAGCATGCTGGAGAAGAATAATAATATCATGAGAATCACGATTTGTTACTTGTTGCGCTAGAGTTTCCAACCAAAAAGTTGAAGCTGCAGCAACATCAGCCAATGATATAGCAGGTCTAAGAAGATTACCAGAACATAGATAAGCTTTTCTTAGAAAAGATTCAATTTTTCTATCTAAAGGATCCTTAAACGAGGT
Organism: Bombina bombina; assembly: GCF_027579735.1. Classification (NCBI taxonomy): domain Eukaryota; kingdom Metazoa; phylum Chordata; class Amphibia; order Anura; family Bombinatoridae; genus Bombina; species Bombina bombina. The sequence continues at coordinate 116,809,806 of NC_069503.1, forward strand.
ACCATCTGACGTAGGAATGGTAGTACGTTTAGCAAGGGTAGAAATAGCCCCATCAACTTTAGGGATTTTGTCCCAAAATTCTAACCTGTCAGGCGGAACAGGATATAATTGCTTAAAACGTTTAGAAGGAGTAAATGAATTACCCAATTTATCCCATTCCTTAGAAATTACTGCAGAAATAGCATTAGGAACAGGAAAGACTTCTGGAATAACCGCAGGAGCTTTAAAAACCTTATCCAAACGTATAGAATTAGTATCAAGAGGACTAGAATCCTCTATTTCTAAAGCAATTAGTACTTCTTTAAGTAAAGAGCGAATAAATTCCATCTTAAATAAATATGAAGATTTATCAGCATCAATCTCTGAGATAGAATCCTCTGAACCAGAAGAGTCCAAAGAATCAGAATGATGGTGTTCATTTAAAAATTCATCTGTAGAGAGAGAAGATTTAAAAGACTTTTTACGTTTACTAGAAGGAGAAATAACAGACAAAGCCTTCTTTATGGATTCAGAAACAAAATCTCTTATGTTATCAGGAACATTCTGCACCTTAGATGTTGAGGGAACTGCAACAGGCAATGGTACATCACTAAAGGAAATATTATCTGCTTTAACAAGTTTGTCATGACAATTATTACAAACAACAGCTGGAGGAATAGCTACCAAAAGTTTACAGCAGATACACTTAGCTTTGGTAGATCCAGCAGGCAGTGGTTTTCCTGTAGTATCTTCTGGCTCAGATGCAACGTGAGACATCTTGCAATATGTAAGAGAAAAAACAACATATAAAGCAAAATAGATCAAATTCCTTATAAGACAGTTTCAGGAATGGGAAAAAAATGCCAAACATCAAGCTTCTAGCAACCAGAAGCAAATGAAAAATGAGACTGAAATAATGTGGAGACAAAAGCGACGCCCATATATTTTGGCGCCAAATAAGACGCCCACATTATTTGGCGCCTAAATGCTTTTGGCGCCAAAAATGACGCCACATCCGGAACGCCGACATCTTTGGCGCAAAATAACGTCAAAAATGACGCAACTTCCGGCGACACGTATGACGCCGGAAACGGAAAATAATTTTTGCGCCAAAAAAGTCCGCGCCAAGAATGACGCAATAAAATGAAGCATTTTCAGCCCCCGCGAGCCTAACAGCCCACAGGGAAAAAAGTCAAATTTTTGAGGTAAGAAAAAATATGATAATTTAAAGCATAATCCCAAATATGAAACTGACTGTCTGGAAATAAGGAAAGTTGAACATTCTGAGTCAAGGCAAATAAATGTTTGAATACATATATTTAGAACTTTATAAATAAAGTGCCCAACCATAGCTTAGAGTGTCACAGAAAATAAGACTTACTTACCCCAGGACACTCATCTACATGTTTGTAGAAAGCCAAACCAGTACTGAAACGAGAATCAGTAGAGGAAATGGTAAATATAAGAGTATATCGTCGATCTGAAAAGGGAGGTAAGAGATGAATCTCTACGACCGATAACAGAGAACCTTATGAAATAGATCCCGTAGAAGGAGATCACTGCATTCAATAGGCAATACTCTCTTCACATCCCTCTGACATTCACTGCACGCTGAGAGGAAAACCGGGCTCCAACTTGCTGCGGAGCGCATATCAACGTAGAATCTAGCACAAACTTACTTCACCACCTCCCTTGGAGGCAAAGTTTGTAAAACTGATTTGTGGGTGTGGTGAGGGGTGTATTTATAGGCATTTTAAGGTTTGGGAAACTTTGCCCCTCCTGGTAGGAATGTATATCCCATACGTCACTAGCTCATGGACTCTTGTTAATTACATGAAAGAAATCTATTTATGATTGGGGCCATATCACAACTTTACAAATATATTATAATCTTTATTTTCTGTCATTTATATGAAACAATATTTTCTCCTGAAATAAACGTTAAATATAATTTGTTTAAATATAAGTTAAATTGGATACTGCAGTATTGGTATTGTACTTCCTACTGATTCTCACTGTCAGACATTTTGTATTTGTCATGTGCTCCACCCCCCATCCTTTAACTTCTCTTGGTCAATACTGTGTTGTCTTAAAGAGACAGTCAACGCCATAGATAATAATAAGATAGATAATCCCTTTATTACCCATTCCCCAGTTTTGCAAAACCAACAGTTATATTAATATACTTTTTACTTCTGTGACTAACTTGTATCTAAGCATTTTCTGACCACCCCTAATCACATGACTTTTAGTTATTATCTACTGACCTGCATTTTAGCCAATTAGCAAAGTGTCTGCCACTAGCCACGGGCGTGATCACAATGCTATCTATATGGCCTACATGAGCTAGCTCTCCCCTGCTGTGAAAAGTAAATAAAATAGAGGAGGCCTTCAAGGGCTTAGAAATTATCATATGTGCCTTCCTAGGTTTGCTTTCAACTAGAATACCAAGAGAACAAAGCAAAATTGTTGATAAAAGTAAATTGGAAAGTTGTTTAAAATAACATGCCCTATTTGAAAAATGAAAGTTTTTTTTGGACTTGACTGTCCCTTTAAATCACACTGCAATGGGGTATGAGAGGGATAGGCACTAAAATGTTCATTTCAATTGCTATCTTAGATATAGAAAAGAAAAGGAAGTGTTTGTGTTTACATAGAGTAATAACATAATGAGATGTTTTTTGACAAGTTCAGTCCATTTAACCCCTTAACGACCAACGACGTATGGGGTACGTCCTGCAAAAAAATGCAGTTAATGACCAAGGACGTACCCCGTACGTCGTTGGTCTTTGAAAGCAGTGGAAGCGATCCTGATCACTTCCAACTGCTTTCATGTTATAGCAGTGATGCCTCGATATTGAGGCATCCTGCTATAACATTTTTTAGCCGTCCGATGCAGAGAGAGCCACCCTGTGGCCCTCTCTGCATCGGCCATCAATGGCCATGTTCGTTGGTGGGTGGGAGCTGATCTAGGGAGGCGGGTGGGCGGCCATTGGTGGGAAGGGGGGCGGGATCGAGTGCGCGCACGTGCGCGGGTGCGCGCGCGTGCACGGGAGCGGGTGCGGGTGCGGGTGCGCGCGCGCGGGGGGGTGGGAAACCTACACTATGGAACAACAGGGGTACTTGGTGGGAGAGAGGGTGGCATCATAAAACATTTAAACGATCTGGGAGGGTGGGAGGTTGGGGGTTGAGGGGGGGCAGCTACATAATTGAGGGGGGGCAGCTAAATAATAAAATAAAAAAAAATTGATAAAAAAACATTTGAGTTCAAACTGGGTACTGGCAGACAGCTGCCAGTACCCAATATGGCGCATAATAAGGCAGAGAGGGGGGTTAGAGAGCTGTTTGGGGGGGATCAGGGAGGTTGGGGGCTAAGGGGGGATCCTACAGAGCAGAATGATTATTGTTTTTTTTTTTTTTAAATCCCCAAAAAACTCTTATTTTAGTACTGGCAGACTTACTGCCAGTACTTAAGATGGCGGGGACAATTGTGGGGTGGGGGAGGGAAGAGAGCTGTTTGGGAGGGATCAGGGGGTGTGATGTGTCATGTGGGAGGTTGATACCTACACTAAAGCTAAAATTAACCCTACAAGCTCCCTACAAGCTCCCTAATTAACCCCTTCAATGCTGGGCATTATACACGTGTGGTGCGCAACGGCATTTAGCTGCCTTCTAATTACCAAAAAGCAAAGCCAAAGCCATATATGTCTGCTATTTCTGAACAAAGGGGATCCCAGAGAAGCTTTTACAACAATGTATGCCATAATTGCACAAGCTGTTTGTAAATAATTTCAGTGAGAAACCTAAAATTGTGAAAAATGTAACGCTTTTTTTTATTTGTTCGCATTTGGCGGTGAAATGGTGGCATGAAATATACCAAAATGGACCTAGATCAATACTTTGGGTTGTCTACTACATTATACTAAAGCTAAAATTAACCCTACAAGCTCCCTACAAGCTCCCTAATTAACCCCTTCAATGCTGGGCATAATACACGTGTGGTGCGCAGTGGCATTTAGCGGCCTTCTAAATACCAAAAAGCAATGCCAAAGCCATAAATGTCTGCTATTTCTGAACAAAGGGGATCCCAGAGAAGCATTTACAACCATTTATGCCATAATTGCACAAGTTGTTTGTAAATAATTTCAGTGAGAAACCTAAAGTTTGTGAAACAATTTGTGAAAAAGTGAACAATTTTTTTTATTTGATCGCATTTGGTAGTGAAATGGTTGCATGAAATATACTAAAATGGGCCTAGATCAATACTTTGGGATGTCTTCTAAAAAAAAATATATACATGTCAAGGGATATTCAGGTATTCCTGACAGATATCAGTGTCCCAATGTAACTAGCGCTAATTTTGAAAAAAAAGTGGTTTGGAAATAGCAAAGTGCTACTTGTATTTATTTCCCTATAACTTGCAAAAAAAACAAAGAACACGTAAACATTGGGTATTTCTAAACTCAGGACAAAATTTAGAAACTATTTAGCATGGGTGTTTTTTGGTGGTTCTAGATGTGTAACAGATTTTGGGGTTCAAAGTTAGAAAAAGTGTGTTTTTTTCCATTTTTTCCTCATATTTTATAATTTTTTTTATAGTAAATTATAAGATATGATGAAAATAATGGTATCTTTAGAAAGTCCATTTAATGGCGAGAAAAACGGTATATAATATGTGTGGGTACAGTAAATGAGTAAGCGGAAAATTACAGCTAAACACAAACACTGCAGAAATGTAAAAATAGCCTTGGTCCCAAATGGACAGAAAATGGAAAAGTGCTGTGGTCCTTAAGGGGTTAAAAGGACCATAACAGAATTACAAAACAGGTGCATAATAAAAATACAATGCAATAAAACGTAGTATGAAAGTTAAAAGAGCAATAGATTGTTTTCTGATAAATGCAGTTCTGCACCTGTACCATGTGACAGCTATCAGCCAATAACAGACTCATATTTTTATATAATGTGAACTCCTGCATATGCTAAGTAGGAGCCGCTGCCTCAGGTCATTTAAAAGGCTGTGTACAATTTAATAATTAAAACGTTATGTGGGAAACGTAACAATATCTAATCAAGCCCCATAGCCATAATTAGAACCAATGCAATAAAGTGTCAGCAGATGCTGTCAATGTTATTGTTTTGGTAAAAAGACCCAATAATAGTAATTAGTAATGGGGGGTGCTCACTGTTTAATAAGTAACAGAAAAAGTGCAAAGAAAAAATATGACAGTAATAGAGCACTCACAGGAAATCTATCATAAGTGAACAATGACAGTAGAGGCTGTCCAAAGTTTGTGTAATTTAAAGATTAAAGGGACACTCAGGCTTTATTACATTTTCATGATTCAGATAGAACAGCAATTTTAAACAACTTTCCAATTTACTTCCATTAAAAAAAATGTGCACAGTCTTTTATATTTACACTTTTTTTGAGTCACCAGCTCCTACTTAGCATGTGCAAGAACTCAGAATATACGTATATGCATTTGTAATTGGCTGATTGCTATCACATGGTACAGGGGGGAGTGGAAACATACATAACTTTAAAATGTGTTAGAAAAGAATCTACTACTCATTTGAAATTCAGAGTAAATGCTATTGTATTGTCTTGTTATCTTGCATCTGTTGATTATGCAAATCTGCTGTGTTTACTGGTCCTTTAACATTTATTGAGATACAATAAAAATGGGTAGACACAAACTACTAGTGTAGATATAAATAAAACTTAAGATTAAAAATAATCAACAAGCTAGCTTATCCACAAAAACCCCTAGCCGTACCAGTCAATGATTGGGAACAAATTATTTTGTGCTCTCTCCCCCCTTCTCTTTTGCGCTCTCTCTCCCCCTCTCTTTTGTGCTCTCTCTCTCGCCCTCTCTTCTGCGCTCTCTCTCTCCCCCTCTCTTTTGCGCTCTCTCTCTCTCCCCCTCTCTTTTGCGCTCTCTCTCTCTCTCCCCCTCTCTTTTGCGCTCTCTCTCTCTCTCTCCCCCTCTCTTTTGCGCTCTCTCTCTCTCCCCCTCTCTTTTGCGCTCTCTCTCTCTCCCCCTCTCTTCTGCGCTCTCTCTCTCTCCCCCTCTCTTCTGCGCTCTCTCTCTCTCCCCCTCTCTTCTGCGCTCTCTCTCTCTCCCCCTCTCTTTTGCGCTCTCTCTCTCTCCCCCTCTCTTCTGCGCTCTCTCTCTCTCCCCCTCTCTTCTGCGCTCTCTCTCTCTCCCCCTCTCTTTTGCGCTCTCTCTCTCCCCCTCTCTTTTGCGCTCTCTCTCTCTCCCCCTCTCTTTTGCGCTCTCTCTCCCCCCTCTCTTTTGCTCTGTCTCTCACAACATGAAACATATAGAAAACAAATTAAATAAGTACAGTTGAGTTTTTTTTAACAAACTCAGTTTCTAAGATGAAGTAAAATCATTTATCTTTATCATAACAAAATACATAACAATATTTTCTCATCCTATAATATAAAAGGCCAAGTGTGTTTGTCCGAAGCTGTCATGCACAGTAGAGACTGCGGGCAAGGGCAAACACACCTGGCATTACCTGATCTGCTGTTTGCAGCATGGTGCGGCGAAAGTGGGCATGGCCGGGGCGGTGGGCAGGTCCGGTCGGCACGAGAGAGGAGAGAGCAATAGAAAGAGAGGGGGAGAGACAAGAAGATATGGGAAAGTAGGGATGAACCGAAATTTTGGCAGCCGAAATTTTCAGCCGAAAATTAGCCTATCCCATTCGGGTCGAAAGACGGACAAACCGGACGAAAATTGCATGCTCTATCTGCCCCACAACTTCACTTACTGGCCGCCTCTTACTGCATCCACTCGCACCTAAAATTAAGTCCGGTGCAGCAACTACATTTCCCAGAATACCACTCACTGCAGCACAGACTCCTCCCTCCTTTCCTACCTAGAGCGGTTCCTTCCTCTTTCTGTATAATCTGCACTTCCTGTTCTGAAGGCTCCGGTGTAGTTTGCTTAGTGCTGTGGAAGAAGAGTTGCTCCGGTTCAGCAGTTCAGCTCTGTGAGGGAGGTTTGATTTACAGCTGTGTAGTGTTAGGAGGTAGAGGGGGGTTGCTCTGTGTTAGGCTGCTGTAAATCAAACCTCCGTTGTCTCTAACAGAGCTAAACTGCTGAACCGGAGCAACTCTTCCTCCACAAAATGCTGAATAATTGCAGTAATAGACAAAGCTTCTACGTTTTAAATCCCTAGGAAACAGTTATGCAAGCAGGGCTTTTACTTAGTGTATTGAACAGATTTTGTTATGGAGAAATGCAGCAGAATAAAACCCTTTCCAACTTCATAACACCCATTAATACTTTACTATTTATAACCAGCCTACATACTGTTTAATTGTGTAGCAAAGAATAAATATACAGTGATTTATATAATAAGAATATGAATTTAAATAATAAGCATATTTATAAAAATGTTTTGTTCACATAAAAAAGGAACAAAATAATAAACTTTTAAAAGGGGATATTTATTTCTGCATTGAACATACTTCATGCCACCTTTGTTGTTTAACACACATGCAGTAGTCCTGGTCTGCCAATAAATATTAATACTGCAGTGTAAACCATTTCTTGCAAGTTTTAATTATCTAGCCCTTACTGTTTTGCATAGATAGAAAAGTTTTCTAGGACTATACTGAATTTGTATAACTAGTAAACCAAAAGAAAATCTCTTAAATCTGATTCTGTTACTGAATGAAGAATGTATATTGATATTAAATAATCAACAATATATTATTCTTCACTCAGTCACATATAACAGAAACAGATTTAACAGATTTTTATTTATATTGTTTTTTATTTTTCTGTCCAATTTCAGTGTGGTTAATGGTTATTTATTTATTGGCTTGTAGGTTTTTTATTTCAGATCCATTAAATTCATTAAAAACTCTAATATAATAAAATTATATAAAAAAACCTATTTTAAAATCATTTTTGAAAAAAAAGTCAGTTTCGGTTTTGGTTTTCGGCCAAGGGCATCCTGAATTTTCGGTCAGAGGGATGTGAAGAGAGTATCGCCTATTGATTTTATAGTATATACTCACGGGAAATCTTTTCAAGGGTTCTCTGTTATTGGTCATAGGGATTCATCTCCTACCCCCCTTTTCAGATCGACGATATACTCTTATATACCATTACCTCTGCTGATAGTTTTCAGTATGGGTTTGGCTATCTGCTATATGTGGATGGATGTCTTTCATAAGTATGTATCATTATTTAAGACAATCTCAGCTATGGTTTGGCGCTTTATGTATTAATATAAAGTTTTAAATATATGTATGATACTTCTATATGCCATGAGTCAGGTATATGTATATTTCCGTTTACAGACTATCAGTTCCAGTATGGGAATCATGTTTTAGGAAGTTTATTTTCTTACCTGGGGTATAGTCTCTTTTTTCAAATTGACTTGTTTCTCTTTAATTTCAAGGGCAAAATTAGGCTTGTGAGGTCGCAAAATGCTGTAATTTATTGCGTCATTCTTGGCACGAGAATTGTTTGGTGCGAATGTGCATCTACGATGACACAAGTTCGTCATTTCCTGCGTCTTTGTTGACGCCAGGTTGTTTGGCATGAAGTTGCGTCATTTCTGGATGTTTGTTGGCACAAAAAAAAAATGTTTCTACTTCATTTTGCGTCATGCGCCATACTTGGTGCCAAAAAAATTGGTTTTATTTTACCCCACTTCCTATATGCCTCTTGCCTTCTTTATGTTCAGAGGGCTATGCTGTTTGCATTTTTTCCCATTCCTAAAACTGCTATATGAGGAAATTGAATATTTTGTCTAAATGTTATTTTTTCTTTTACATTTTGCCCTGACCCTCATCCCAATGGGGGTTGCTCCTTCTTTATAACTGTAACAAAATGTACTTAAAAGATGCAGATATAAATATAATAGTTTATATTTGTTTAATGAGTGATCTAGTCTAAAGTCAGCATAATATCTATTTTACTCACCTAACACATATGAGTTCATGCTGATAACAGGCTCCAATGTCTGTGCTCAGGAAGAAGGTTCCCTTATTCACTCCAGTTACATCAATACCTGATATCTCTCAGTGCTCTGGCCGTGTCTGTAAAAAGTATATTAAATGGTTTAGACAGATAGTAATAAATAATGGTTCTGATTAACTGTACATATGGTATAATTAAAGGCACTTGTAACAAGTCATGTGATACAGATCAGCTGATTAGGTTATTACATATGTTCTATTGATTCACCACAAGCATTTAGTAGAGTTAACACTGTGTGTGTTATAATTGCCCCTTAAAGGGATATTAAAGTCCAAATTAATCTTTCATGATTCAGATAGGGCATGTCATGTTAAACAACTTTCTAATTTACCTTTATCATCAAATTTGCTTTGTTCTCTTGGTATTCTTAGTTGAAAGCAAAAGAGAGGGGAGAGAGACAGAGCAAAAGAAAGGGGGGGAGAGGGAGAGCAAATGAGAGGGATGGAGAGAAAGAGCAAAAGAGAGGGATGGAGAGAAAGAGCAAAAGAGAGGGATGGAGAGAGAGAACACAAAAAAGAGAGGGGAAAGAGACAGAGCAAAAGAGAGGGGGAGAGAGATCAAAAGAGAGGGGGAGAGAGAGAGAGCAAAAGAGAGGGAGAGGGAGAGAGAGCAAGGGGTGGGACTGCTGTACTGCAAAAAATGGCCAGTGTGAACCGGCTTTAGGGCTAGTCGTTATATAAAACACAACAGTGTGTTAATAAAGATTTATGTCAGGTTTTGCATATTACCGTTTAGCAGAAGCTCTGTAAGTATGAAGTCTCTCTGGTTCCTCCTTTGATATCACTGAGTGTTACACAGATATTTATACTAATGTGGGAGGGTCACCTTTCTCTGTGTGACTCACATGAGTACAACTTGTCAGTTGGGAGACAATGAGAGGGTCACACCTGGACTTTTGTTCTCATATAGATGTCTATTGTCCCCTCTGGTGTCACATGAGTCCCTGCCTCCCCCTCAGGGTGTGATTATCATATGGATAAGTAAGGAGGAAACAAACTGTTTATTTAAATGTGGGGGTATTTTCTGTTGTGTCCTAAAATATCTCAGTCTACAGCATTATATTATGTTTTTATTGATGGAAATTGATATTTTAACATAATTTAATTGAAAAAAGATTTTTATTATTTTGCTCCTCAAGTATACATCACAACAGTAATATAACAGTAAATTAATCTTACAGGTACAGGTCACAGTCATAGATAACAAGTCACAGCCAAGGGTGTATGGAAGGAAACATAGTTGGTCATTACAATATGCACTCCAGGTCAGAAAGTAAAGTGCTTCCTTCACATCATTGTTGTCCCAACCCAAAGGGGGTTTCCACTATATTTTAACAGAACTTAGTTGCAAACAGATGTATAATATTAACCTGTTATACATATGAGATACATATATAGGAGCAGCAATACACTACTGGGAGCTAGCTGAACACATCTAGTTAGCCAATCACAAGAGATAAATGTGTGCAGGCACCAATCAGCAGCGAGCTCCCACTAGTGTAGGATATGTGCATATTCTTTTTAAACAAGGGATACAAAGAAAACAAAGCATAAAAGAAGTTAATTTAAAGTGTTATAAAAAGAAATGCTCTTTCTGAATCATGCATATTTAAAGGGACACTGAAGTCAAAATAAACTTTTATGATTCAGAAAGAACCTGCAGTTTATAGACACTTTACTTCCATTATCAAAGCTACAGTTTTATACCCTGCTAAATTAAAAATATTTACTAAATATGAAACCCTAATATTTGACAATTTTAATTAAGCATCACTATTTCTTTTAACCCCTTCACCCAATACGACATATATATACGTTGTGCGGTACTTTGACTATCGTACCGCACAATGTACATATACGTTGTTGCTTCAGGAGGCTCCAGCAATCTCGGCTGTTAATTTACAGACGAGATCTGGAGCTCCTGAAGCTGCAGGCATCTCCCGCATATGGAGCCAGAGCACAATCAGTGCTCCGCCTCCAAATGAGGGCAGATGCCTGATCATTACAGACGATGACACTTTGTGTGTCACCGTCTGTAACGACCTTCTGCTGGAGCCTGCGGGAGGTGTGGGCGGCAGTCGGGTGGGCGGCCCAGCAGGAGAGGTGGGAAGGGGACAGGAGGAAGTGGGAGGGGCCCTACGCTGTGGAAACATTTAAGCAAAGGGAGTAGAGACAGTTAGGGATGGGGCAGCTATGCTACTGAAAATGTGATCTGGGGGTGTGGGGGGACCCCCTAACTAAAAATCACGGATGGGGGGAGCTGGTTAAAAACTACCTACAACAAATATTAAAAAAGCCTGATAAACAGAAAAAATTTATAAAAATGGTTTTATATGTAATGACAGGCAGCTGCCAGTACCTAAAATGGCGCCTAACAGTAAAAGGGGGGAGATTTAGAGAGCTGTTTAGGGGGATCAGGGAGGTTGGGGGATAAGGGGAGATCCTACACTGGAGAAAAATATTTTAAAAAAAGTATTTTTTCATACTGGCAGATTTCCAGAACCTAAGATGGGGGTTACCAGTGGGGGGTGAGAGAGGGAAGAGAGCTGTTTAGGAGGGTTCAGGTAGAGATCAGGGGGTGGGGAGTGTCAGGTAGGAGGCTAATCTCTACACTAAAGCTAACATTAACCTTTTAAGCTACCTAATTAACCCCTTCACTGCCGGGAATAATAGAAGTGTGGGGCACAGCAGCAATTAGCAGCCTTCTAATTACCAAAAAGCAATGACAAAGCCATATGTGTCTGTAATTAAAGGATCCCGGAGAAACTTTTACAAACATTTGTGCCATGATTGCACAAGCAGAATGTAAATAATTTCTGTGAGAAACCCAAAGTTTGTGAAAAAAGTACCAATTTCTTTTATTTGATGGCATTTGGCGGTGAAATGGTGGCATGAAATATACCAAAATGGGCCTGGATCAAGACCTTGAGTTGTCTATTTAAAAAAAATATATAGATTTGATAGGTAAATAAAATAAAACAAGGCTCTATTTCTGTTTATATGGAGTGATAGCAAAAATGCTAAAAATTCTCTGGTATTTTGGGCAAGTTTTGTCTGGAAGTCCCGGTAGTGAAAGGGTTAAAAGAATCTTCATAAGCCCAATAGCACTAGCTGATTCAATAGGTTAATAAAAGACATTAATGTATAGCAGCTCATTTTAAGAACAATAATCAAAATGTATTTAGCCCTATACAATATTATCACAGTACATAGCTAGAATGGCCAATGCTAGTGTGACTATTAGGCTGCCTGAGGGACCTTCAGCTATAATGGAATGTCTGGGATCATCAGTTTTGGAGGGTGAGATTATCTTTCTTTCTCCTCCTTCTCCCCCTCACACGCGCTCTCTTCCCTTTTCACCTATTGTCTTGTTAAATGCAAGGTCAGATATCCAGAGGAGTAAACATCTTATCGTGGAATGTGGGGGGTATTACGTCCCCATTTAAGAGGACTCTTATTATCAAACACCTAGGTAAAAATAATCCAGATATTGCTGGTATCCAAGAGAGCCATCTTAATTTACAAGAAATGGAGAAATTTAAGATGAAATGGGTGGGAGATGATATTGCAACCCCCGCAAATCTAGGAAAAAAGGAGTAGAAATACTTTTTAATAAAAACCTTAAAGGGACAGTATACACCAGAATTGTTATTGTTTAAAAAGATAGATAATCCCTTTATTACCCATTTCCCAGTTTTGCATAACCAACACAGTTATATTAAAGGGACAGTCTACACCAGAATTTGTATTGTTTTAAAAGATAGATAATCCCTTTTAACCTCTGTGATTATCTTGTATCTAAGCCTCTGCAAACTGCCCCTTTTTTCAGTTCTTTTGACAGACTTGCAGTCTAGCCAATCAGTGCCTGCTCCCAGATAACTTCTCGTGCACGAGCACAGTGTTATCTATATGAAATATGTGAACTAACACCCTCTAGTGGTGAAAAACTGTTAAAATGCAATCTGAAAGAGGTGGGCTTCAAGGTCTAAGAAATTAGCATATGAACCTCCTAGATTAAGCTTTCAACTAAAAATACCAAGAGAACAAAGCAAAAATGGTGATAAAAGTAAATTGGAAAATTGTTTAAAATTACATGCTCTATCTGAATCATGAAAGTTTATTTTGGCCTAGACTGTCCCTTTAATATATGTTTTACCTCTGTGATTACCTTGTATCTACAGGGAGTGCAGAATTATTAGGCAAGTTGTATTTTTGAGGATTCATTTTATTATTGAACAACAACCATGTTCTCAATGAACCCAAAAAACTCATTAATATCAAAGCTGAATAGTTTTTGAAGTAGTTTTTAGTTTGTTTTTAGTTATAGCTATTTTAGGGGGATATCTGTGTGTGCAGGTGACTATTACTGTGCATAATTATTAGGCAACTTAACAAAAAACAAATATATACCCATTTCAATTATTTATTTTTACCAGTGAAACCAATATAACATCTCAACATTCACAAGTATACATTTCTGACATTCAAAAACAAAACAAAAACAAATCAGTGACCAATATAGCCACCTTTCTTTGCAAGGACACTCAAAAGCCTGCCATCCATGGATTCTGTCAGTGTTTTGATCTGTTCACCATCAACATTGCGTGCAGCAGCAACCACAGCCTCCCAGACACTGTTCAGAGAGGTGTACTGTTTTCCCTCCTTGTAAATCTCACATTTGATGATGGACCACAGGTTCTCAATGGGGTTCAGATCAGGTGAACAAGGAGGCCATGTCATTCGATTTTCTTCTTTTATACCCTTTCTTGCCAGCCACGCTGTGGAGTACTTGGACGCGTGTGATGGAGCATTGTCCTGCATGAAAATCATGTTTTTCTTGAAGGATGCAGACTTCTTCCTGTACCACTGCTTGAAGAAGGTGTCTTCCAGAAACTGGCAGTAGGACTGGGAGTTGAGCTTGACTCCATCCTCAACCCGAAAAGGCCCCACAAGCTCATCTTTGATGATACCAGCCCAAACCAGTACTCCACCTCCACCTTGCTGGCGTCTGAGTCGGACTGGAGCTCTCTGCCCTTTACCAATCCAGCCACGGGCCCATCCATCTGGCCCATCAAGACTCACTCTCATTTCATCAGTCCATAAAACCTTAGAAAAATCAGTCTTGAGATATTTCTTGGCCCAGTCTTGACGTTTCAGCTTGTGTGTCTTGTTCAGTGGTGGTCGTCTTTCAGCCTTTCTTACCTTGGCCATGTCTCTGAGTATTGCACACCTTGTGCTTTTGGGCACTCCAATGATGTTGCAGCTCTGAAATATGGCCAAACTGGTGGCAAGTGGCATCTTGGCAGCTGCACGCTTGACTTTTCTCAGTTCATGGGCAGTTATTTTGCGCCTTGGTTTTTCCACACGCTTCTTGCGACCCTGTTGACTATTTTGAATGAAACGCTTGATTGTTCGATGATCACGCTTCAGAAGCTTTGCAATTTTAAGAGTGCTGCATCCCTCAGCAAGATATCTCACTATTTTTGACTTTTCTGAGCCTGTCAAGTCCTTCTTTTGACCCATTTTGCCAAAGGAAAGGAAGTTGCCTAATAATTATGCACACCTGATATAGGGTGTTGATGTCATTAGACCACACCCCTTCTCATTACAGAGATGCACATCACCTAATATGCTTAATTGGTAGTAGGCTTTCGAGCCTATACAGCTTGGAGTAAGACAACATGCATAAAGGGGATGATGTGGTCAAAATACTCATTTGCCTAATAATTCTGCACTCCCTGTAAGCCTCTTCAGACTGCCCCTTATCTCAGTGCTTTTGACAGACATGCAATTTAGTCAATCAGTGCAGACTCCTAAATAACTGCACAGGAGTGAGCACAATGTTATCTATATGACACACATTAACTAGTACCGTCTAAAAGTAAAAAACTTTCAAAATGCTCTGAGCTAAAGGGCAGTTTTCAACGGTTTAGAAATCAGTTTGAGCCTAGCTAGGCTTAGCTTTTCAAAAATACCACCAAGGGAACAATGCAAATTTAATGATAAAAGTCAATTGGAAAGTTGTTTAAAACTGCATGCCCTATCTGAATCATGAAAGTTTTTTTTGGACTTGACTGTCCCTTTAACTATGAAGTTTGTGAAAAAGTTAACGATTTTCTATTTGATCGCATTTGGGGGTGAAATGGTGGAAATAAATATAGCAAAATGGGCCTAGATCAATACTTTGGGTTGTCTACTAAAAATAAATATATAGTTTTAATAGGTAAAGAAGAAAAAAAAAACCAAGACTCTATTTCTGTTTAAATGGCAAAAATGCTCCATTCCGCACGAGCCTTCAACCTGGCCGGGAACAGAAGTTATGAAGGAGTGGTCTAAAGATCGCTGCTCCATAACTGATCTGCTGCCTCTGAGTCTGCGGTCTGCAATCCACCCGATCCTATACGATCGGACTGATTGATACCCCCTGCTAGCGGCCGATTGGCCACGAATCTGCAGGGGGCGGCATTGCACAAGTAGTTCTGGTGAACTGCTTGTGCAATGTTAAATGCCGTCGGCATTCAGCGATGTCTGTAGGACATGATAAGCTACAGCGTATCATGTCAGACAGACATTGATAAATTGCCCTTAAAGGGACATGAAACCCAAACATATATTTTTTTAGGATTCAGATAGAGAATACAATTTTAAACAACTTTCTAATTTACTTCTATTATCTCATTTGTTTCATTCTCTTGCTATCATTTGTTGAATTAGCAGCAATGCACTAATGGTTTCTAACTGAACTTATGGGTAAGCCAATCACAATCAATATATATATGCAGCTACCAATCAACAACTAGAACCTAGGCTCTCTGCTGCTCCTGAGCTTTCCTAGATAAAGCTTTCAGCAAAGGATAGCAAGAGAAGGAAGCAAATTAAATACTAGAAGTAAATTGGAAAGTTGTTTAAAATTGTATTCTCTATCTGAATCATGACAGAATTTTTTTTGGGTTTCATGTCCCTTTAAGTCTGAATTCCCCGTTTCTTAAGGGGTTAAAGTAAGTTTTTTTGCTAATGTATTATATATATATTCACATATACATACACATGACAATAGGAAACAGAGAGATATTAATAAAACACAGACCAGTAAAGTAACAAGAGATATAAAACAAATAACAGACAGAATATAAAACAAAAGACAATACTATCTGAGAATACACAAAACCACAGAGAATGTGACAATCAGCATAAGGTGGTGTGTATTAACCCTTCACTAGCACAGACAGCATCACAGTGTGTATTAACCCTTCACTAGCACAGAGAGCAGCACAATGTGTATTAACCCTTCACTAGCACAGAGAGCTGCACAGAGTGTATTAACTCTTCACTAACACAGAGAGCTGCACAGTGTGTATTAACCCTTCACTAGCACAGAGAACAGCACAGTGTGTATTAACCCTTCACTAGCAAAGAGAGCAGCACAGTGTGTATTAACCCTTCACTAGCACAGAGAACAGCACAGTGTGTATTAACCCTTCACTAGCACAGAGATCAGCACAGTGTGTATTAACCCTTCACTAGCACAGAGAGCAGCACAGTGTATATTAACCCTTCACTAGCACAGAGAACAGCACTGTGGGTATTAACCTCTCACTAGCACAGAGAGCTGCACAGTGTGTATTAACCCTTCACTAGCACAGAAAGCTGCACAGTGTGTATTAAACATTCACTAACACAGAGAGCAGCACAGTGTATATTAACCCTTCACTAGCACAGAGAGCAGCCCAGTGTGTATTAACCCTTCACTAGCACAGAAAGCTGCACAGTGTGTATTAACCATTCACTAACACAGAGAGCTACACAGTGTGTATTAACCCTTCACTAGCACAGAAAGCTGCACCGTGTGTATTAACCCTTCACTAGCAAAGAGAGCTGCACAGTGTGTATTAACCCTTCACTAGCACATTGAGCGGCACAGTGTGTATTAACACTTCACTAACACAGAGCCCCAAGGCAGAACACTGTGTGATCTGCGTTCTCATCACAGAAACTGAAGGGTCTCGACTCTGCAGAAAGAACGGCAGCTAAACAACATTTTTGCCTGCACTTTTAATTTCTGCCTGCAGGTGTCACTGTTCCGTTCTATCTCAATGGAAATATGTGCTATGTTCCTCTCTTTATATTTTCCTTCCATTTCCTGAACTCCAGTGCGGTACAAGGAACAGCACATTGCAGAAAAGGTAAGTCAGGGCTTAACAAATGTATTCTAGGACTCTAGGAGCCAACCAAAATACTTAGATTTTTTTGTTCTTTAATAAGTGTGTATATATGTTGTGTGTGTGTATATATATATGTTGTGTGTGTGTGTGTGTGTATATATGGTGTGTGTGTTTGTGTGTATATGGTGTGTGTGTTTGTGTGTATATGGTGTGTGTGTTTGTGTGTATATATGGTGTGTGTTTGTGTGTATATATGGTGTGTGTTTGTGTGTATATATGGTGTGTGTGTTTGTGTGTATATATGGTGTGTGTTTGTGTGTATATATGGTGTGTGTTTGTGTGTATATATGGTGTGTGTATATGGTGTGTGTGTGTATGGTGTGTGTATATGTTGTGTGTGTATATATGGGGGTGTGGGTAAAAGCCGGATCTTGCCGGATCCATGCCTAATTTAGACAAATACACACATATTTAATTGTTTTCCATACAAACACATCCAGACACTTCTGGATCCAACAACATTTTACTGCAAAACATTTGGGTCCTTTCAGAACCAGCACTTTTTTACAGAAAATAAGCTGGATCCATGCCTAATTTAGACAAATACACACATATGTAAATGTTTTCCATAAAACACATCCAGACACTTCTGGATCCAACAACATTATACTGCAAAACATTTGGGTCCTTTCAGAGCCAGCATTTTTTTACAGAAAATAAGCCGGATCCATGCCTAATTTAGACAAATACACACAAATGTAAGTGTTTTCCACACAAACACATCCAGACACTTCTGGATCCAACAACATTATACTGCAAAACATTTGGGTCCTTTCAGAACCAGCACTTTTTTTACAGAAAATAAGCCGGATCCATGCCGAATTTAGACAAATACACACAAATGTAATTGTTTTCCATACAAACACATCCAGACACTTCTGGATCCAATAACATTTTACTGCAAAACATTTGGGTTCTTTCAGAACCACCACTTTTTTACAGAAAATAAGCTGGATCCTGCCGGTTCCATGCCTAATTTAGACAAATACACACAAATTTAATTGTTTTCCATACAAACACATCCAGACACTTCTGGATCCAACAAGATTTTACTGCAAAACATTTTGGTCCTTTCAGAACCAGCACTTTTTTAGAGAAAAACAGCTGGATCCTAGCGGATCCATGCCTAATTTAGACAGATACACACAAATTTAAAGGGACATTCAACACTTACTGTAACATGTTTTGATATTGTAAATAAAAAAACGGAGGTCCGCTTACACTATACCCCTCCTCCCTTGCCGCCTTGCTTCTGTCCTAATCAGCGGCGCTAACTACTCTAATACCCGGTCAATATGGATGCCGAACTCCCCCCACTGTTACGTAGCTGCCTTCTTCTTCAACTGATAAGCAAATCAGAATCCAGTCCTCGGACAGAAATTGCACGCACTTATTTGTCTAAATTAGGCATGGATCCGGCAGGATCCGGCTGTTTTTCTGTAAAAAAGTGTTGGTTCTGAAAGGACCCAAATGTTTTTGAGTAAAATGTTGTTGGATCCAGAAGTGTCTGGATGTGTTTGTGTGGAAAACACTTACATTTGTGTGTATCTGTCGAAATTAGGCATGGATCCGGCAGGGACCGGCTGTTTATCTGTAAAAAAGTGTTGGTTCTGAAAGGACCCAGATGTTTTGGAATAAAATGTTGTTGGATCCAGTAGTGCCTGGATGTGTTTGTGTGGAAAACACTTAAATGTGTGTGTATCTGTTGAAATTAGGCATGGATCCGGCAGGATCCGGCTGTTTTTCTGTAAAAAAGTGTTTTTGTGCAAAATATTGATAGATCCAGAAGTGTCTGAATGTGTTTGTGTGGAAAACACTTACGCTTGTGTGTATCTGTTGAAATTAGGCATGGATCCGGCAGGACCCAGCTGTTTTTCTGTAAAAAAAGTGTTGGTTCTGAAAGGACCCAGATGTTTTTGAGTAAAATGTTGTTGGATCCAGTAGTGTCTGGATCTGTTTGTGTGGAAAACACTTAAATGTGTGTGTATCTGTCGAAATTAGGCATGGATCCGGCAGGATCCAGCTGTTTTTCTGTAAAAATTGTTGGTTCTGAAAGGACCCAGATGTTTTTGAGTAAAATGTTGTTTGATACAGAAGTGTCGGATGTGTTTGTGTGGAAAACACTTAAATGTGTGTGTATCTGTCTAAATTAGGCATGGATCCGGCAGGATCCAGCTGTTTTTCTGTAAAAAAGTGCTGGTTCTGAATGGACCCAAATGTTTTTGAGTAAAATGTTGTTGCATACAGAAGTGTCTGGATATGTTTGCGCGTGCAATTTCTGTCCGAGGACTGGATTCTGATTTGCTTATTAGTTGAAGAAGAAGGCAGCTACGTAACGGTGGGGGGAGTTCGGCTGCCATATTTACCGGTTATTAGAGAGGTTAGCGACGCTGATTAGGAAAGAAGCAAGGCGGCAAGGCAGGAGGGGTATAGTGCAGGCGCATCTTCGGTTCTTTATTTTCAATATACAATCATGTTAAATGAAGTGTTGACTGTCCCTTTAACCCTTCACTAACAGAGAACAGCACAGTGTGTATTAACCCTTCACTAGCACAGAAAGCATCACAGTGTGTATTAACCCTTTACTAGTACAGAGAGCTGCACAGTGTGTATTAACCCTTTACTAGTACAGAGAGCTGCACAGTGTGTATTAACCCTTCACTAACACAGAGAACAGCACAGTGTGTATTAACCCTTTACTAGCACAGAAAGCATCACAGTGTGTATTAACCCTTTACTAGCACAGAAAGCATCAGTGTGTATTAACCCTTTACTAGCACAGAAAGCATCACAATGTGTATTAACCCTTTACTAGTACAGAGAGCTGCACAGTCTGTATAAACCCTTCGCTAGCACAGAGAGCAGCACAGTGTATATTAGCCCAAGAGTTGAACAGCACTTTAGTATCCCATTGCCTGGCACAGGCATCTGAATAACATGCACTAAAAGAACAACATTTATAACTATTATAAACTTTTTAAGAAGACTAGAAAGTGACTAAAACCTTTAATCACACAACACACACAGCCTGACTCACTCACCCAGCAACAGCTCCACAGGAAGCAAAATGGGAGGAGAACAACAGTGAGTTCAATACTGGACTACATCTCCCAGAATACATGCTTAGAAGTCACATGTTAATCAGCAGCCAATCAGACAAAAGAAAATATGCAACCATTTCAAAGACAAATTGGGTGCTTTTTAAAATTGCTTAAATCTTCAAATTCATAAAATTTAGTAACTGAGCCAATTGTCACTGCCATATCCTCTACTAGTACATTACAGCTACACTATATACATAAAGCTACACAATATATATTAGCACTTTCACTAGTACATTACAGCTACACTATATACATAAAGCTACACAATATATATTAGTACTTTCACTAGTACTGAGACAGCTGCACTTTATATTAACCCCTTCACTAGCACAGTGCTCATATATAACCCCTTCACTAACAGAGTGAGGTGCACATGGAGTTATCTCTTTAAAGGGATAAGAAAGTTAAAGTAAAACTTACATGAGTCAGGTAGAGTATGTCATTATAAACACATTTCCAATTTACTTTTATCATTAAATTTGCTTTGTCTTCTTGGTATTCTTTGTTGAAAAACAGAATTTATGCTTACCTGATAAATTACTTTCTCCAACGGTGTGTCCGGTCCACGGCGTCATCCTTACTTGTGGGATATTCTCTTCCCCAACAGGAAATGGCAAAGAGCCCAGCAAAGCTGGTCACATGATCCCTCCTAGGCTCCGCCTACCCCAGTCATTCGACCGACGTAAAGGAGGAATATGCATAGGAGAAATCATATGATACCGTGGTGACTGTAGTTAGAGAAAATAATTCATCAGACCTGATTAAAAAAAACCAGGGCGGGCCGTGGACCGGACACACCGTTGGAGAAAGTAATTTATCAGGTAAGCATAAATTCTGTTTTCTCCAACATAGGTGTGTCCGGTCCACGGCGTCATCCTTACTTGTGGGAACCAATACCAAAGCTTTAGGACACGGATGATGGGAGGGAGCAAATCAGGTCACCTAGATGGAAGGCACCACGGCTTGCAAAACCTTTCTCCCAAAAATAGCCTCAGAAGAAGCAAAAGTATCAAATTTGTAAAATTTGGTAAAAGTGTGCAGTGAAGACCAAGTCGCTGCCTTACATATCTGATCAACAGAAGCCTCGTTCTTGAAGGCCCATGTGGAAGCCACAGCCCTAGTGGAGTGAGCTGTGATTCTTTCAGGAGGCTGCCGTCCGGCAGTCTCATAAGCCAATCGGATGATGCTTTTAAGCCAAAAAGAGAGAGAGGTAGAAGTTGCTTTTTGACCTCTCCTTTTACCAGAATAAACAACAAACAAAGAAGATGTTTGTCTGAAATCCTTTGTAGCCTCTAAATAGAATTTTAGAGCACGAACTACATCCAAATTGTGTAACAAACGTTCCTTCTTTGAAACTGGATTCGGACACAAAGAAGGCACAACTATCTCCTGGTTAATGTTTTTGTTAGAAACAACTTTCGGAAGAAAACCAGGTTTAGTACGCAAAACCACCTTATCTGCATGGAACACCAGATAAGGAGGAGAACACTGCAGAGCAGATAACTCTGAAACTCTTCTAGCAGAAGAAATTGCAACCAAAAACAAAACTTTCCAAGATAGTAACTTAATATCTACAGAATGTAAGGGTTCAAACGGAACCCCTTGAAGAACTGAAAGAACTAAATTGAGACTCCAAGGAGGAGTCAAAGGTTTGTAAACAGGCTTGATTC
Organism: Bombina bombina; assembly: GCF_027579735.1. NCBI lineage: Eukaryota > Metazoa > Chordata > Amphibia > Anura > Bombinatoridae > Bombina > Bombina bombina. Next base: position 116,831,788 of record NC_069503.1, read on the forward strand.
TAACCAGAGCCTGAACAAAAGCTTCAACATCTGGCACAGCCGCCAGTTTTTTGTGAAGTAAAACAGATAAAGCAGAAATCTGTCCCTTCAAAGAACTTGCAGATAATCCTTTCTCCAAACCCTCCTGTAGAAAGGATAGAATCTTAGGAATTTTTATCTTGTTCCATGGGAATCCTTTAGATTCACACCAACAAATATATTTTTTCCATATTTTATGGTAAATTTTCCTAGTTACAGGCTTTCTAGCCTGAACAAGAGTATCAATGACAGAATCTGAAAACCCACGCTTTGATAAAATCAAGCGTTCAATCTCCAAGCAGTCAGTTGGAGTGAAGCCAGATTCGGATGTTCGAATGGACCTTGAACAAGTAGGTCCTGTCTCAAAGGTAGCTTCCATGGTGGAGCCGATGACATATTCACCAGGTCTGCATACCAAGTCCTGCGTGGCCACGCAGGAGCTATCAAGATCACCAAAGCCCTCTCCTGATTGATCCTGGCTACCAGCCTGGGAATGAGAGGGAACGGTGGGAATACATAAGCTAGGTTGAAGGTCCAAGGCGCTATCAGTGCATCTACTAGAGTCACCCTGGGATCCCTGGATCTGGACCCGTAGCAAGGAACCTTGAAGTTCTGACGAGACGCCATCAGGTCCATGTCTGGAATGCCCCATAATTGAGTTATTTGGGCAAAGATTTCCGGATGGAGTTCCCACTCCCCCGGATGGAAAGTCTGACGACTCAGAAAATCCGCTTCCCAATTTTCCACTCCTGGGATGTGGATTGCAGACAAGTGGCAGGAGTGATTCTCCGCCCATTGAATTATTTTGGTCACTTCCTCCATCGCCAGGGAACTCCTTGTTCCCCCCTGATGGTTGATATATGCAACAGTCGTCATGTTGTCTGATTGAAACCTTATGAATTTGGCCTTTGCTAGTTGAGGCCAAGCTTTGAGAGCATTGAATATCGCTCGCAGTTCCAGAATGTTTATCGGGAGAAGAGATTCTTCCCGAGACCATAGACCCTGAGCTTTCAGGGGTTCCCAGACCGCGCCCCAGCCCACCAGACTGGCGTCGGTCGTGACAATGACCCACTCTGGTCTGCGGAAGCTCATTCCCTGTGACAGGTTGTCCAGGTTCAGCCACCAACGGAGTGAATCTCTGGTTCTTTGATCTACTTGGATCGTCGGAGACAAGTCTGTATAATCCCCATTCCACTGTCTGAGCATGCACAGTTGTAATGGTCTTAGATGAATTCGTGCAAAAGGAACTATGTCCATTGCCGCAACCATCAAACCTATTACTTCCATGCACTGTGCTATGGAAGGAAGAAGAACAGAATGAAGTACTTGACAAGAGCTTAGAAGTTTTGATTTTCTGGCCTCTGTCAGAAAAAACAAAATTTATGCTTACCTGATAAATTCATTTCTCCTGTAGTGTGGTCAGTCCACGGGTCATCATTACTTCTGGGATATTATCTCCTCCCCCACAGGAAGTGCAAGAGGATTCACCCAGCAGAGCTGCTATATAGCTCCTCCCCTCTACGTCACCTCCAGTCATTCGACCAAAGGACCAACGAGAAAGGAGAAGCCCAAGGGTGTAGTGGTGACTGGAGTATAATCCAAAAAAATTTTTAGCCTGCCATAAAAAACAGGGCGGGCCGTGGACTGACCACACTACAGGAGAAATGAATTTATCAGGTAAGCATAAATTTTGTTTTCTCCTGTTAAGTGTGGTCAGTCCACGGGTCATCATTACTTCTGGGATACCAATACCAAAGCAAAAGTACACGGATGACGGGAGGGACAGGCAGGCTCTTTATACGGAGGGAACCACTGCCTGAAGAACCTTTCTCCCAAAAACAGCCTCCGAAGAAGCAAAAGTGTCAAATTTGTAAAATTTGGAAAAAGTATGAAGAGAAGACCAAGTTGCAGCCTTGCAAATCTGTTCAACAGAAGCCTCATTCTTAAAGGCCCAAGTGGAAGCCACAGCTCTAGTAGAATGAGCTGTAATTCTTTCAGGAGGCTGCTGTCCAGCAGTCTCATAGGCTAATCGTATTATGCTACGAAGCCAAAAAGAGAGAGAGGTAGCCTAAGCTTTTTGACCTCTCCTCTGACCAGAATAAACGACAAACAGGGAAGACGTTTGACGAAAATCCTTAGTTGCCTGTAGATAAAATTTCAGGGCACGGACTACATCTAGATTGTGTAGCAGACGTTCCTTCTTCGAGGAAGGATTAGGACACAAAGATGGAACAACAATCTCTTGATTGATATTCCTGTTAGTGACCACCTTAGGTAGGAACCCAGGTTTAGTACGCAGAACTACCTTGTCTGAATGAAAAATCAGATAAGGAGAATCACAATGTAAGGCAGATAACTCAGAAACTCTTCAAGCCGAGGAAATAGCCATTAAAAACAGAACTTTCCAAGATAACAACTTGATATCAATGGAATGAAGGGGTTCAAACGGAACACCCTGTAAAACATTAAGAACTAAGTTCAAACTCCATGGCGGAGCAACAGTTTTAAACACAGGCTTGATCCTAGCTAAAGCCTGACAAAAAGCTTGAACGTCCGGAACTTCTGACAGACGTTTGTGTAAAAGAATGGACAGAGCTGAAATCTGTCCCTTTAAAGAACTAGCGGATAACCCCTTTTCTAAACCTTCTTGTAGAAAAGACAATATCCTTGGAATCCTAACCTTACTCCATGAGTAACTCTTGGATTCGCACCTATATAAGTATTTACGCCATATTTTATGGTAAATCCTTCTGGTAACAGGCTTCCTAGCCTGTATTAAGGTATCAATAACTGGCTCAGAAAAACCACGTTTTGATAAAATCAAGCGTTCAATTTCCAAGCAGTCAGCTTCAGAGAAGTTAGATTTTGATGTTTGAATGGACCCTGGATCAGAAGGTCCTGTTTCAGAGGTAGAGACCAAGGCGGACAGGATGACATGTCCACTAGATCTGCATACCAAGTCCTGCGTGGCCATGCAGGTGCTATTAGAATCACCGATGCTCTCTCCTGTTTGATTCTGGCAATCAATCGAGGAAGCATCGGGAAGGGTGGAAACACATAAGCCATCCCGAAGGTCCAAGGTGCTGTCAAAGCATCTATCAGAACTGCTCCCGGATCCCTGGATCTGGACCCGTAGCGAGGAAGCTTGGCGTTCTGACGAGACGCCATGAGATCTATCTCTGGTTTGCCCCAACGTCGAAGTATCTGGGCAAAGACCTCCGGATGAAGTTCCCACTCCCCCGGATGAAAAGTCTGACGACTTAAGAAATCCGCCTCCCAGTTCTCCACTCCCGGGATGTGGATTGCAGACAGGTGGCAAGAGTGAGACTCTGCCCAGCGAATTATCTTTGATACTTCCATCATTGCTAGGGAGCTTCTTGTCCCTCCCTGATGGTTGATGTAAGCTACAGTCGTGATGTTGTCCGACTGAAACCTGATGAACCCCCGAGTTGTTAACTGGGGCCAAGCCAGAAGGGCATTGAGAACTGCTCTCAATTCCAGAATGTTTATTGGAAGGAGACTCTCCTCCTGATTCCATAGTCCCTGAGCCTTCAGAGAATTCCAGACAGCACCCCAACCTAGTAGGCTGGCGTCTGTTGTTACAATTGTCCAGTCTGGCCTGCTGAATGGCATCCCCCTGGACAGGTGTGGCCGATAAAGCCACCATAGAAGAGAATCTCTGGTCTCTTGATTCAGATTCAGAGTGGGGGACAAATCTGAGTAATCCCCATTCCACTGACTTAGCATGCACAATTGCAGCGGTCTGAGATGTAGGCGTGCAAAAGGTACTATGTCCATTGCCGCTACCATTAAGCCGATCACCTCCATGCATTGAGCTACTGACGGGTGTTGAATGGAATGAAGGACCCGGCATGCATTTTGAAGCTTTGTTAACCTGTCTTCTGTCAGGTAAATCTTCATTTCTACAGAATCTATCAGAGTCCCCAAGAAGGGAACTCTTGTGAGTGGAAAGAGAGAACTCTTCTTTTCGTTCACCTTCCATCCATGCGACCTTAGAAATGCCAGTACTAACTCTGTATGAGACTTGGCAGTTTGAAAGCTTGAAGCTTGTATCAGAATGTCGTCTAGGTACGGAGCTACCGAAATTCCTTGCGGTCTTAGTACCGCCAGAAGAGTACCCAGAACCTTTGTGAAGATTCTTGGAGCTGTAGCCAATCCGAATGGAAGAGCTACAAACTGGTAATGCCTGTCTAGAAAGGCAAACCTTAGATACCGGTAATGATTTCTGTGAATCGGTATGTGAAGGTAAGCATCCTTTAAATCCACTGTGGTCATGTACTGACCCTCTTGGATCATGGGCAAAATTGTTCGAATCGTTTCCATCTTGAACGATGGAACTCTTAGGAATTTGTTTAGGATCTTTAAATCCAAGATTGGCCTGAAAGTTCCCTCTTTTTTGGGAACTACAAACAGATTTGAGTAAAACCCTTGTCCTTATTCCGACCGCGGAACTGGATGGATCACTCCCATTAATAAAAGATCTTGTACGCAGCGTAGGAACGCTTCTTTCTTTATTTGGTTTGTTGACAACCTTGACAGATGAAATCTCCCTCTTGGGGGAGAGGATTTGAAGTCCAGAAGGTATCCCTGAGATATGATCTCTAACGCCCAGGGATCCTGAACATCTCTTGCCCAAGCCTGGGCGAAGAGAGAAAGTCTGCCCCCTACTAGATCCGGTCCCGGATCGGGGGCCCTCGATTCATGCTGTCTTAGGGGCAGCAGCAGGTTTCCTGGCCTGCTTGCCCTTGTTCCAGGACTGGTTAGGTTTCCAGCCTTGTCTGTAGCGAGCAACAGCTCCTTCCTGTTTTGGTGCAGAGGAAGTTGATGCTGTTCCTGCTTTAAAATTACGAAAGGAACGAAAATTAGACTGTCTAGCCCTAGGTTTGGCTTTGTCCTGAGGCAGGGCATGGCCTTTACCTCCTGTAATGTCAGCGATAATCTCCTTCAAACCGGGCCCGAATAAGGTCTGCCCTTTGAAAGGTATATTAAGCAATTTAGATTTAGAAGTAACATCAGCTGTCCAGGATTTTAGCCACAGCGCTCTGCGTGCCTGAATGGCAAATCCGGAATTCTTAGCCGTAAGTTTAGTTAAATGTACTACGGCATCTGAAATAAATGAGTTAGCTAACTTAAGGGTTCTAAGTTTGAGTGTAATCTCATCTAGTGTAGATGATTCGAGTGTCTCTTCCAGAGACTCAAACCAAAATGCTGCTGCAGCCGTGACAGGCGCAATACATGCAAGAGGTTGCAATATAAAACCTTGTTGAACAAACATTTTCTTAAGGTAACCCTCTAATTTTTTATCCATTGGATCTGAAAAGGCACAGCTATCCTCCACCGGGATAGTGGTACGCTTAGCTAAAGTAGAAACTGCTCCCTCCACCTTAGGGACCGTTTGCCATAAGTCCCGTGTGGTGGCGTCTATTGGAAACATTTTTCTAAATATCGGAGGAGGTGAGAACGGCACACCGGGCCTATCCCACTCCTTAGTAACAATTTCAGTAAGTCTCTTAGGTATAGGAAAAACATCAGTACTCGCCGGTACCGCAAAATATTTATCCAACCTACACATTTTCTCTGGTATTGCAACTGTGTTACAATCATTCAGAGCCGCTAACACCTCCCCTAGTAATACACGGAGGTTTTCCAGCTTAAATTTAAAATTTGAAATATCTGAATCCAGTCTGTTTGGATCAGAACCGTCACCCACAGAATGAAGTTCTCCGTCCTCATGTTCTGCCGCCTGTGACGCAGTGTCTGACATGGCCCTAATATTATCAGCGCACTCTGTTCTCACCCCAGAGTGATCACGCTTGCCTCTAAGTTCTGGTAATTTAGCCAAAACTTCAGTCATAACAGTAGCCATATCCTGTAATGTGATTTGAAATGGCCGCCCAGATGTACTCGGCGCTACAATATCACGCACCTCCCGAGCGGGAGATGCAGGTACTGACACGTGAGGCGAGTTAGTCGGCATAACTCTCCCCTCGTTGTCTGGTGAAATATGTTCAATTTGTACAGATTGACTTTTATTTAAAGTAGCATCAATACAGTTAGTACATAAATTTCTATTGGGCTCCACTTTGGCATTAGCACATATAGCACATGAATCTTCCTCTGAATCAGACATGTTTAACACACTAGCAATTAACTAGCAACTTGGAAATGCTTTTTCAAGTAATTTGCAATAATATGAAAACGAACTGTGCCTATAAGAAGCACAGAAAAAATTATGACAGTTGAAAATAATTAAGTTATAGCATCAAATCTTTGTAAGAAATATACAATTTTAGCAAAGGATTGTTCCCATTAGCAAAGGATAACTAACCCTGGCAGCAGAAAAAATACACAAATAAACGTTTTTTATCACAGTCAACTACACTCTTCACAGCTCTGCTGTGATGATTACCTCCCTCAAAAAAGGCTTTGGAGATCCCTGAGTTCTGTAGAGATGAACCGGATCATGCAGGAAGAAAATGAACCTCTGACTGAGTTTTTTGATGCGTAGTAAAAGCGCCAAAAATGGCCCCTCCCCCTCACACATAACAGTGAGAGAGATCAGTGAACTGCTTTAATTTAAACAAAACTATTGCCAAGTGGAAAAAATAGTGCCCAAAACATTTTTTCACCCAGTACCTCAGAGAAATAAACGTTTTTACATGCCAGCAAAAAAACGTTTAACCTCAATAAATTAATTGTTATTTAAAACCTATTGCAAGTCCCTGCAAATTAGGTTAAGTCTATGCATACAGTATAAATCCAGTGAAGTACCATTCCCCAGAATACTGAAGTGTAAAATATACATACATGACAGCCTGATACCAGCTACATCTACTGCATTTAAGGCTGAGTTTACATTATAACGGTATGGCAGGATTTTCTCATCAATTCCATGTCAGAAAATAACAAACTGCTACATACCTCTTTGCAGATTAATCTGCCCGCTGTCCCCTGATCTGAAGTTTACCTCTCCTCAGATGGCCGAGAAACAGCAATATGATCTTAACTACTCCGGCTAAAATCATAGAAAAAACTCAGGTAGATTCTTCTTCAAATTCTACCAGAGAATGAATAACACACTCCGGTGCTATTATAAAATAACAAACTTTTGATTGAAGGTAATAAACTAATTAAATCACCACAGTCCTCTCACACATCCTATCTATTCGTTGGGTGCAAGAGAATGACTGGAGGTGACGTAGAGGGGAGGAGCTATATAGCAGCTCTGCTGGGTGAATCCTCTTGCACTTCCTGTGGGGGAGGAGATAATATCCCAGAAGTAATGATGACCCGTGGACTGACCACACTTAACAGGAGAAATCTTCATTTCTAAGGAGTCTATTATTGTTCCCAAGAAGGGAACTCTTGTTGACGGGGACAGAGAACTTTTTTCTATGTTCACTTTCCACCCGTGAGATCTGAGAAAGGCTAGGACAATGTCCGTATGAGCCTTTGCTTTTGACAGAGACGACGCTTGAATCAGTATGTCGTCCAAGTAAGGTACTACTGCAATGCCCCTTGGTCTTAGCACCGCTAGAAGGGACCCTAGTACCTTTGTGAAAATCCTTGGAGCAGTGGCTAATCCGAATGGAAGTGCCACAAACTGGTAATGCTTGTCCAGAAAGGCGAACCTTAGGAACCGATGATGTTCCTTGTGGATAGGAATATGAAGATACGCATCCTTTAAATCCACCGTGGTCATGAATTGACCTTCCTGGATGGTAGGAAGAATTGTTCGAATGGTTTCCATCTTGAACGATGGAACCCTGAGAAATTTGTTTAGAATCTTGAGATCTAAAATTGGTCTGAATGTTCCTTCTTTTTTGGGAACTATGAACAGATTGGAGTAAAACCCCATCCCTTGTTCTCCTAATGGAACAGGATGAATCACTCCCATTCTTAACAGGTCTTCTACACAATGTAAGAATGCCTGTCTTTTTATTTGGTTTGAAGACAATTGAGACCTGTGGAACCTCCCCCTTGGGGGTAGTTCCTTGAATTCCAGGAGATAACCTTGAGAAACTATTTCTAGCGCCCAAGGATCCTGAACATCTCTTGCCCAAGCCTGAGCAAAGAGAGAGAGTCTGCCCCCCACCAGATCCGGTCCCGGATCGGGGGCCAACACTTCATGCTGTTTTAGTAGCAGTGGCAGGTTTCTTGGCCTGCTTACCCTTGTTCCAGCCTTGCATCGGTCTCCAGGCTGGTTTGGTTTGAGAACTATTACCCTCTTGCTTAGAGGGTGTAGAATTTGAGGCTGGTCCGTTTCTGCGAAAGGGACGAAAATTTGGCTTATTTTTAGCCTTAAAAGACCTATCCTGAGGAAGGGCGTGGCCCTTTCCCCCAGTGATGTCTGAAATAATCTCTTTCAAGTCAGGGCCAAACAGCGTTTTACCTTTGAAAGGGATGTTAAGCAATTTGTTCTTGGAGGACACATCCGCTGACCAAGACTTTAGCCAAAGCGCTCTGCGCGCCACAATAGCAAAACCTGAATTTTTCGCCGCTAATCTAGCTAATTGCAAAGTGGCGTCTAAGATAAAAGAGTTAGCCAATTTAAGTGCTTGAACTCTGTCCATAACCTCCTCATACGAAGAGTCTTTATTGAGCGACTTTTCTAGTTCTTCGAACCAGAAACACGCTGCTGTAGTGACAGGAACAATGCATGAAATTGGTTGTAGAAGGTAACCTTGCTGAACAAACATCTTTTAAGCAAACCCTCTAATTTTTTATCCATAGGATCTTTGAAAGCACAACTATCTTCTATAGGGATAGTAGTGCGTTTGTTTAGAGTAGAAACCGCCCCCTCGACCTTGGGGACTGTCTGCCATAAGTCCTTTCTGGGGTCGACCATAGGAAGAAGAATAAAACTACATTTAAACACCAAAAAACTCTTAGCCATCTCCGTGGAGATGTTGCCTGTGCAACGGCAAAGAGAATGACTGGGGTAGGCGGAGCCTAGGAGGGATCATGTGACCAGCTTTGCTGGGCTCTTTGCCATTTCCTGTTGGGGAAGAGAATATCCCACAAGTAAGGATGACGCCGTGGACCGGACACACCTATGTTGGAGAAACTAAAGCTAGGTAGGCTCGTATGCTATTTTCTAAGCCCTTGAAGGCCGCCTCTTATCTTAGTGTATTTTGACAGTTTTTCACAGCTACACAGTGCTAATTCATATGTGCAATATAGATAACATTGTGCTCACTCCCATAGATTGGCTAAAATGCAAATCTGTCAAAAGCACTGAGATAGGGGGCAGTTTACAAGGGCTTAGATACAAGGTAATCACAGAGGTAAAAAGTGTATTAATATAACTGTGTTGGTAATGCAAGACTGGTGAATGGGTAATAAAGGGATTATCTATCTTTTAAAAAAATACAATTTTTGGTGTAGACTGTCCCTTAAATAGATTCCAGGAATTGATAGATTTCGTCTTTACTGCTAAAGATCTTTACCCTATCCTGTAAATAAGCTTTGACCTTATAGCAGGGAAAAATACAAAGGCTTTAAATCCTTTTTTATTTAACTCATTGCAGGCTGGGATCAGCTCTTTTCTTACTTTACCTGTCTCTACTGTGTAATCTTGATTGATAGTGATATTTTCTCCCTTGAACTGTAAGTTTGTAGTTTGTTTATAAGTACTAAAAAAAGTGATTTCATTTGAAAGTTCAAAGACTTTACTATCACTGGTCTAGGGAGGTCTCTGGTGAAGTTATTATTTGTCATTATATGGATTCTATGTACTCTTTCTAGCTAGGTACCTGGTTTTCTTTAAGTGTAATTAGTGCTTCTGGTTTAACTGTTTTAGCAATCGCTAGTACTCTTAGATTATTTTGCCTTGAGAGATTCTCTAGTTCTCAAGTTACAGTTCAGGCTGGCAAAGGTTAATCCAAAAGAGTTGTCAGGCAAAGCAGAGATCAAGTTAGAGTTCAGGCAAGCACAAGATAACATAGAAAAAATGTACCCAGGATACAGATGAATCCAACAAACAGGCAGTGAGGATCTGAGATGCTGGAAATTTGAAGACCCGTCTGACATTATCAGAATGGGCCGGCACAGAGAGACTGCATCACGTTGCTAGGCAACATGATGCAGCAAGCAGAGAACAGATCCAAGAGCGATGGCGGCATGGTTGGAAGCGGCAGATCGTGACAATACCTCTAACCCTACAAATGAGAAGTGGGACAGGTATATCCTAGCTAAATCAGAAAGAGAGCTATTTAAAAAGCAAGAGTTATATCAAGAAGATATAAGAGTTAGAGCACGTTAAAATTAAAGCACGTAAAGTCTGCCCAATATTGTTCTAGGATTATTAGAACTGAACAAAATAATAATATGATTGAGGCAAACAAAAAATCAAGGTGTAAGATATACTGATACTACAGATATTAGTAATATATTGCTTGAGTAATATAAATATATCTATACTACATGTGAGGTAAATGAACTGAATAGGAAGACATTTTGGGATAAAATATCTTTGTGTGATAGACATAGTTAAAGCATCAACTGTGCAAAATACATATAGATTAATATTTTTCGAAAAGTACATTTGTAAAAATATACTTTTACATTTGCCGCTCCTGTGTATTTTTACAACAATGCTGACACTCCCTAAAGAAAGGGCTGAGCTGAAAGAGAAGTTAGCGCGCCTCCCCCCTCCAATAACAAATTCTATATGTAAATAAGCCGTGCACAGATGTGAATAACTATGATGTGAAGCACTATGTGCTGAGGTGGACAAAATACTGGCTCTGAGCAGTCCAGGGCTCAGGGCTGATACCGGGAGAGCAGAGTGAGTGGAGGTTGCTACTTCAGTAGAGGCTGAGCTCCCGAGGTCTAGGCTAGTAAGCAGAGAGGCTGATTGGGCAGTGAGAGACAAGTGCTGTAAGTGCAGGGACCGCAAGACATCTGCTGTTTCCAGCTCCTACAAAGCCCCTGTATCCTAATGCTGCTGGTACACAAATCAATATAAGTGGGATTATCGCGGCTATCGCACCTAAGAGACCGGCAGGGTCAGAGTGTGGACATCCAGAAGCTAACTCTGCCTACACATCAATAATCTAACTATTGGAGAAAGCTTGCAGCAGCACTGTGCACCGCCACATCTATGAAAAAGCCTGCTAGTGGGCAAAGAATGCTGCCTGCGATGCGCTTCTTTCATAGATCCCACTTATATTGATTTGTGTACCAGCAGCACTAGGATTCAGGGGCTTTGTAGGAGCTGGAAACAGCAGATGTCTTGCAGTCCCTGCCCTTACAGCAGTTGTCTCTCACTGCTCAAGTGCTTCTGTTTACCATCTTGGGAACTCGTGCCATGGGATTACCACCACCGGTCTAACGTTTGTAGAAAATAAATGAGCAAAATGTAGCCTATAGGTTACCAGTTTGCTAAAGAACCCCAGGTAATTACATCTAGTTTTAGTAATTGCTTACGAAAATGTCGATCACACCTGTCAACTCTCCCTTAAACAGCATCTGTTAGCTACTAAAGGCCTGTTCTTATATGCAGAGTGCCTGTGTGTTTGGTACCCTTTACAAAGAATAACAGCAGAAAAGTAATCACTGCTGAACACGGATGCGCATTTATTGAGTGCTGGTCTGTGTTCACTCTAGCAGTGACGTCACCATGGGGGATGGAACAAGTGCTCCTGTGGCCGCACGGCCCAAAAAAAAACAAATAGGTACGGCAGGGATGGAGTGTGCAGCAGCTACCTGAATATAGCTATCTACATCGAGACTTTATACAAGACTCGATACAAGATTTCATCTTGGGTGCTCTGGAGGAGTCGACATATTGATTGGACCAATCCCTGTGACGCAAACAGCTCCAGCGTGTCTGTCGGGTGACCCACAACAGTCCCGACCTGCTACTACCGGCACTTTGATTGTGCTGCTTCATCTGTGAGTAGTTTGTGCATTTGGGGGGAGGGCTCTAATCTTTGCCTCTGGTTATCCCATACGATACTGCTCTATGTTTGGCGCCTCTCCTTTTTTGTCTTTACCGTCTGTAGGAGTCCATTCTGGATCATCTTTTTGGGAGTGCAGCCTGAATCATCTGGTTCCGTTTGAAGTCTAATCGCTGTACACAAGCGCACCTCTTTGGGGACTATCGATCCTTATTTGTTTGGTAATTGCTATGAGCGGCTTAAAACGGATCTTTACAAAAATAAAAGACTTAGTTATAAAACTATTTAGTAAAAAAGCCACATACACATAGGTTTAGTTTTGATTGTTAATTATATTAAAATTAGGACTTGATTTAGGTAAACTGTCCCTTTAACATAGTTTCATTTTATTCAGTCTTATCTTTTTAACAAGGTCAGCATTTCCCAGTTTTTGGTTCTTTACATAAACAATCTTATGTCTAAAGTTCTGTAACTTTCCACTGATTATGTTGCAATAAGGGGGCGTGTATGAAGCAATTTACAATATATGTGATGTATACTATATAACCACAGCACTGTTAATAATAAACAGAGCAGACTAGGGCTATATTATGTGTGCATGTCTGATTTTGCTCTCCAAGGCCTTGTATGGTGGATTATTCAGTTCCAGGTGAATACTGATTAGTGATAATTGGTATCCCGGCCCTGAGAGGTGTCAGGGTTTTTTCCCTGTTATCTTTGCCATGTGCTGTTGGCAGCCATTTTACTCACCTCTCTTCCTGACTATGGTGCATTGTGGGGGATGCTGCTCACTTCCTGCACTTCCTTTTATGGCCAGACTGGTGTGCATCATCCATGTGAGACAGGATGCAGTCTCAGAATTGTGATGTCATCACTTATTATTTAAAGAGCCTCTGTTCAGTATGCTTTGCCTTTGTGTTGTCTCAGACCTGTTTGTGAGAGTTCCTGTGTATTACCTGGCTGCCTGACGTCCTTCCTGGTTCCTGATCCCTGGCTTGTTCTGTTACAGAAGCATTAGTTATTTTGTTGTGAAGAGCTTATTTCCCAGCAGCAATGCCTGAACCAGCAAGCCAGCGCCTAAGAAGGGCTCCAAGAAAACCGTAACAAGTTTCATTTCATAAAGAGTTAACTCTTTTTTTTCAGCTTTTAGAAACTATTGTCTAATCACCTCTGGAGCCAGACTGCTAATTGATAAGATGAACTTATAAACTTGTTATCTTAAGTACTGTAATCCTATTGTGGCCTGTCAAAGGACAGTGCTCTCTATCTAAATGTGTGATGGGGGATTTTGTGCTTCCCCCCCTCTCCCCCTGGGAGTGCCCTGTGTGCATGTAACTTTAATAAAAAGCAGGCTGGGCATCCCAGTCCTGAGTTCTTGTTTGACCCTCAATCGCAGTGTTGACTCGTTTTTGTGGGCAGAAGGGTATCCTAGCTGTACTGCAGCTAAGGGAGATTATTCTATATTTGCGAGACTCATATAGAATACTATGGAAAGCAGCTTCTCCCCTCTTTAGCAATAGGGATCCAGGCTACTAAGCGGTCCATCTCTCAGCGAGACTAAGGGTAAGCGTAACATTTGGCGGCAGCGGCGGGATTTTCCTGGATTTCCTAGGAGAGGTACAGAACGGATGGAGAGCGCTTACGAAAAATTGAAGCGTACAACCCTAAAGGATTTACTTGAAAGCAGAGGGGGGTACGCCAGCAACCGGCCGAGGAGAGAGCTGATCGCAGAATTGACCGAACTGGATCAGAGCTTCACAATGGCGGAAACACCGACCACGATTAGTGACGAAAAAACCAGGATTGTTCGGGAAAGGCTCTCATTATACGGGCCGAACCCCTCCATGGAATTGGTACAGCAGTTGATGGCGGAGGCGGACGAGGATATACGAGAGACTCGAGCCCACGAACTCAACCTAGCGAACGCACACCGCAATGCTGAAGCCCCGCAGGTAATCATCCCTGTCGAAAATGCTGGGAGGCCCAAGATACCCTATGCGGCATTTCGACCCTTCCTAGAGAGCGAGACAGGGATTGATGAATATTTGGCGGACTTCGAAAGGCAATGTGCCCTGCACCAGATTCCCAACAGAGAGTGGCCCACGATATTGTCTGGGAAACTATCCGGGCGAGCCCTGGAAGCCTTTCGTACTCTGGGTGCTGAGGAAGTGACACAGTATGAGCTAGTTAAGGAGACACTGTTGCGACGGTACGCTGTAACTCCGGACACGTATCGCCGACAGTTTCGGGGCACGGAAAAGAAGCCTAACGATACCCATATGGAATGGGCGCACCGAATGCGGAGAGCGGCAAATCACTGGCTGAGCGGAAGTAAAGCGGTGACTGGGGAGGAAATTTTACAATTGTTTCTCTTAGAACATTTTTATAATGGCATGGAACAGCAAGGGAAGGAATGGCTGCGAGACAGGCGGCCTTCTACCTTAGAAGAAGCAGCCAAATTGGCCGATGAACATTATGACTCCCGTCTTCACGAACCCATGAACTACCGAGCTCCAGCACGGGTCGAACCCAGAGAGGTTTACCGTGCACCCCCTCGTGCTGAATTCCGAGCCCCGGTGCCCACAGGGCCCGTCCGACACTCAGGACCACCCAATAACAGCTCTGAGCGTCCCAGACCGACTTGCCACCGATGCAAGCAACCAGGGCATTTCATGGCTAGCTGCCCCCTTAATACGCACCAGACACCCAGGAATTACAATGACCCCTCTGGGTCCTATCGTCCGGCCCGGGCCCTCTGTGTTAACCAAGAGGCCCCTATGGAGGGATATGTGGGGCCGCTTCACGAGGCAGACCCTGTATATGCTGCCTCAGATAACCGCCAGCACCATCGGCAGAGGGTATGGCTCGAGGGGCGATCTACCGAGGGATTGCGAGACACAGGGGCTACTATCACGCTGGTACAGAGTCATTTGGTGCCAGAGCACAAGCGATCCGGACAGACTGTGGCCGTTAGAGTGGCGGGGGGGGATGTGTACAAAATTCCAACAGCTAAAGTGCATCTTGATTGGGGAGCGGGAAAGGGGGCTGTGAACGTGGGCCTAATGGATAATTTACCTGCCGAAGTACTACTGGGCAACGATTTGGGCCCCATGACTTCTGCCTATGCTCCAGTATGCAACAACGAGGCGGACCCAGTGACTACACGGGCCCAAGCCCGGACGGAGCGAGAGCTTTCACCAGTGCGGGAGACACAGGTAAGACCTACCCCGACCTTGCCTGACAGGTTAGGCCCCATACCCTGGGACACCCCAGATGCTTTCGAGGCAGAGTCTAAGACTGACCCGACCTTACAAAAGTACCGGGAACGAGCAGAGACCGGAGGGGGCGGGGCAGATAACGAAACATTCTTATGGGAAAAAGGGAAACTATACCGCTGGACAGAGAAAAGGGGACAGCGTAGGCGACAGCTGGTAGTGCCCCACAAATACCGTCAAGAAATCCTCAAAATAGGCCACGACATCCCCTTAGCAGGCCACCTAGCCGTTACCCGTACCCTACACCGCATTACTCACACGTTCTTTTGGCCAGGGGTGCACGCTGACGTTAGAACTTACTGTAACACCTGCGATGTGTGTCAACGAGTAGGAAGGCGAGGCGATCACCCTAAAGCCCAGCTAGTAAATATGCCCATTGTAGAGGAACCCTTCAGCCGGGTTGCTATTGACCTAGTGGGACCACTGGCTACCCCTAGTCCCTCCGGTAAGCGATACATTCTTACCGTAGTGGACTACGCTACCAGGTACCCAGAGGCTGTCGCCCTATCCAACATACAAGCGGATACGGTAGCGAATGCACTAGTACAGGTGTTCTCCCGGGTAGGATTTCCAAAAGAAATCCTATCCGACCGAGGCACCCAATTTACGGCTGAATTGACCCAACAACTCTGGCAGGTTTGCAAAATTAAGTCCCTCCTAAGCTCCCCATACCACCCCCAGACGAACGGGCTGTGTGAGAGGTTCAATGGGACCCTCAAGCAAATGCTCAAGACGTTCACTCAGGAATACCGAGACTGGGAACGCTTCCTGCCGCACCTCCTATTTGCTTATCGGGAGGTGCCCCAGGAAACGACAGGGTTCTCTCCCTTCGAGTTGCTCTACGGAAGAAAGGTACGGGGACCCCTAAACCTGATCCGGGAGCACTGGGAGGGAGAGATGGAGGCTGACGGTGTCCCAATTGTGCCATACGTGCTGGAACTCAGGGACCGAATGGAGCAATTAGCCAAATCCGTGCGGGCTAATCTCCAGTTGGCCCAGAGAAGACAGAAAGTATGGTACGATCGGGGGGCCCGAAAGAGAATCTTCACCATAGGACAAAAGGTGTTAGTACTTAAGCCGGTGAAGACAGACAAATTGCAGGCGTCCTGGCAGGGTCCCTACCAGATCGTAGAGAAAAGGGGAGACACCACTTATGTGATAGCTAGCTGCCACGACAACAATCTTAGAAAGACATTCCATGTAAACATGCTCAAGGAATATTTTGAGCGACCAGAGAACGTGACGGCCGTATGTTGTTCCCCTCAGGAAGACCCCGACAGTTTACCCATTCCAGACCTATTAGAAAAGAGCCTCCCCACAGGTATAGTGGCGCAGGTTCAGATAGGGGACCGACTTAGCCCCACTGAAAGGGAGCAGCTCAACCAACTCCTCCAGTCCAAACACCTCACCTTCTCCCCGAAGCCAGGGTACACTACTTTAACCACCCACCAGGTAGATACTCCGGGACAAGCTCCCTTGCGCCAGGCTCCGTACCGAATCCCCGAAGCAGTTAGGACAGGAATGAAGAAGGAGATCGATGAGATGCTCCAGCTCAGGGTAATTGAGCCCTCCGATAGTCCCTGGGCCTCCCCAGTTGTCTTGGTGCCCAAGAAAGATGGGACCACCCGGTTCTGCGTAGACTATCGGAGGCTCAATGAAAATACCGTGACGGACGCTTACCCTATGCCCAGGGTAGACGAGCTACTCGATCGTATAGCCAGGGGAAATTACCTGACCACTATTGACCTCTGCAAAGGTTACTGGCAGATTCCCCTGGCCCCGGAGGCTATCCCCAAGTCGGCATTCGTCACCCCATTCGGCTTATATCAGTTTAGGGTAATGCCGTTTGGGATGAAGAATGCCCCAGCTACATTCCAGCGCTTGGTGGATAGGCTCCTGGATGGCTTCCAGAGTTTTGCTTGCGCCTACCTGGACGACATAGCGATCCACAGTGAGTCCTGGGAGGACCACTTAGCTCATGTGGGAATGGTTCTGGATCAGATCCGGGCTGCTGGCCTGACTCTGAAGCCAGAAAAATGCCACTTTGGGATGGCCGAGGTACAGTACCTGGGTCACCGGGTGGGGTGTGGAAAGCAGCGACCAGAGCCGGCCAAAATAGAAGCTGTCGCCAATTGGCCCACCCCCATCACTAAGACTCAGGTCCTAGCCTTCCTGGGCACGGCAGGGTACTATAGACGGTTCGTACCAGACTACAGCACACTTGCCAAACCCCTGACTGACTTGACCAAGAAGAACTTACCTCGACAGGTCCTGTGGTCTCCCCACTGTGAAACGGCTTTCCAGGCTCTCAAAAATGCTCTAATTAACGCTCCTGTCTTGGCGGCCCCAGCCCTTAACAAACGTTTTATCGTCCATACCGATGCTTCCATGTTCGGGCTGGGAGCCGTCCTCAGCCAAGTAGGCGAAGATGGAGGGGAGCATCCAGTTGCCTACATCAGCCGGAAGCTCCTGCCCCGCGAAGTCAGCTATGCAGCGGTCGAAAAGGAGTGTTTGGCTTTGGTGTGGGCATTAAAGAAATTGACTCCCTATTTATATGGTCAGGAGTTCACTCTGGTCACCGACCATAACCCGTTGGTGTGGCTGAACCGGGTCTCTGGAGATAACGGCAGGCTATTACGTTGGAGCTTATCGTTGCAAACCTTCAATTTCACCATTACTTACAGACCTGGGAAACAGAATGGCAACGCCGACGGGTTGTCCAGACAAACCGACCTCAGCCCCGCATAACCAGCGGTCTGGACAGCCTTAGTCTGCCCCGAAAAGGGGTCAGACCGTGTCTGCCAGAGTGTTCCACAGAAAGGGAGCAATGTTACAGAAGCATTAGTTATTTTGTTGTGAAGAGCTTATTTCCCAGCAGCAATGCCTGAACCAGCAAGCCAGCGCCTAAGAAGGGCTCCAAGAAAACCGTAACAAGTTTCATTTCATAAAGAGTTAACTCTTTTTTTTCAGCTTTTAGAAACTATTGTCTAATCACCTCTGGAGCCAGACTGCTAATTGATAAGATGAACTTATAAACTTGTTATCTTAAGTACTGTAATCCTATTGTGGCCTGTCAAAGGACAGTGCTCTCTATCTAAATGTGTGATGGGGGATTTTGTGCTTCCCCCCCTCTCCCCCTGGGAGTGCCCTGTGTGCATGTAACTTTAATAAAAAGCAGGCTGGGCATCCCAGTCCTGAGTTCTTGTTTGACCCTCAATCGCAGTGTTGACTCGTTTTTGTGGGCAGAAGGGTATCCTAGCTGTACTGCAGCTAAGGGAGATTATTCTATATTTGCGAGACTCATATAGAATACTATGGAAAGCAGCTTCTCCCCTCTTTAGCAATAGGGATCCAGGCTACTAAGCGGTCCATCTCTCAGCGAGACTAAGGGTAACCGTAACATGTTCCTAACTCTGCTGTTTTCCTTGTTCCTGATTCCGGCTCATCTGACTATTCACTTGGCTCCTGACTCGGCTCGTCTGACTACCAGCTCTGGTTTTGACTCCTGGCTTGTTATTTGACTTGTGGACTTTTTATTATTTTTTGTTATTAATAAAGGTGTGATTATTTTTGCACTTCTCGTCTCAATCTGATTCCTGGCACCCTGACATTACGCAAAGGCCATGAATCCTGATGGTGCTAATAATCAACCTTTACCTGCCATCATTTCCAGGATGGATGAACAGGATCACCGCTTGGATCAATTTGCACTAGCCCTGCAAACCCTGCTGACTGGCACTGCACATTTGGACCAAAGTGTTCCGCAAGTTATGGCTGCTCCTATTTCCACTGCTGCACCTATGCCTACCAGGAGCATGTTCGGTTCTGCACCTCTACCTCAGCAATTTGGAGGCGATCCTATTCAGTGCAGAGGGTTTTTGAACCAGGTGGGCATTTACTTTGAGATGTTACCTCAGGTGTTTCCCTCTGACAGAGCTAAGGTGGGATTTCTCATCTTTTTACTCTCTGACACAGCTCTTGCCTGGGCTAATCCCTTGTGGGAGACTAATAAACCTGTGATTTCAAATTACCCTGAATTTGTGGCCTCCTTTCGAAGTGTATTTGATGTTCCGGCTCGCTCCTCCTCTGCTGCTAAACAACTCATGTCCATTCAGCAAGGTACAAAATCTGTTGCTCAGTATGCTATTGAGTTCTGTACGCTTGCCGCAGAGGTAGGTTGGAACAATGAAGCCCTTGTTGCCGCCTTCTTTCATGGGCTCTCTGATGCGATTAACGACAAAGTTGCTGCCAGATATTTACCAGAGGATCTCGAGGCATTGGTGTCTTTTTTCATCCTAATTGACATCAGACTCAGAGAGAGGCCCTCTTTCAAGGAGTGCTTGTGGAAGCCTCCTGTTCCGTTGTCTCCTACATGTTCGTTCCCACCCATGCCTCCCTCTCCTCCCATGCCTCCTGGTCCAGAGTGACCAGGTACTGCTGAGCCAATGCAGTTGGGATTCACGCGTCTCTCCATGGCGGAGAGGGCCTTTAGGAGGAGGGAGAGGCTCTGCCTCTATTGTGGGTTACAGGGTCACCTTTTGAAGTCTTGTCCTAAACGGCCGGGAAACGCTCACACCTAAGGTCCTGTTGGGAGCAGACCATGGGTGGTTTATCCTCGTCCCCGGAACCGCTTAAGGAGAAACCTTTTGTCACGGTTGTCCTTTCCTGTGTGGACTCCTCCATAGTCACTCAGGCTCTTGTTGACTCCGGTGCTGCGGGCTATTTCATTGACAGTGCTTTTATATCAAAGTACTCCATTCCTGTTTTGCCTCTGTCCTTTCCGCTTGCTATTGAGGCCATTGATGGCAGGCCCCTTTAGCCCGCACTCGTTACTCACGAAACTGCTCCGTTGTCCATGGCTGTTGGGGCTCTCCATTTTGAAACTCTCCAGTTCCAGGTGATAAACTCTCCGCATTTTCCGGTTGTTCTGGGTTATCCCTGGCTCCAAAAGCACAATCCCAGTCTCGACTGGCGAAGGTTCGAAATTTTGTTGTGGTTCCCGCAATGTATTTCCACTTGTCTTCAGAAACCAGTTAAAGTCTTGTGCACTTCTGCGGTATCTCAATTGCCAGAGGAGTACAGAGAATTCCTAGACGTGTTTGACAAGGTGCATGCCGGTACGTTGCCTCCTCACCGGTCTTACGATTGTGCCATAGACATGCAACCCGGAGCCATTCCTCCTCGGGGCCGGGTGTACCCTCCGTCTGTTGCAGAGAAATGAGCTATGGAGGAGTATGTTGCTGATGCTCTGTCATGGGGGATCATCCGCAAATCCTGCTCTCCTGCAGGGGCTGCCTTCTTCTTTGTAAAGAAAAAGGGTGGCGAGATAAGACCATGTATCAATTATAGGGGTCTTAATCGTCTTACCATTAAGAATGCTTACCCTATTCCGCTTACTACGGAACTCTTTGACAACCTGAAGGGAGCTACGGTCTTTACTAAACTTGATTTGAGAGGAGAGTACACTCTCATTAGGATTAAGGAGGGCCACGAATGGAAAACAGCATTTAACACCAGGAGCAGGCATTATGAGTATCTTGTAATGCCCTTTGACCTATGTAATGCTCCTGCTGTTTTTCAGGAATTTATTAATGATGTCCTACGAGATATGTTGCAACAGTGTGTTGTGGTGTACTTAGACGACATCCTCATACACTCACCCACACTTGAGGTTCATCGTTCTGATGTTACACGGGTTCTTCAGAGACTACGTGAGAACGGCCTGTTTTGTAAACTTGAGAAATGTGAGTTCCACCAGAATCAAGTTACCTTCCTAAACTATGTTATCTCCGTTGCAGGGTTCTCCATGGATCCTGACAAGTTATCTGCAGTTCTGCAGTGGCCTCGCCCAGTTGGTCTTCGGTCTATTCAACGTTTTTTGGGGTTTGCCAATTACTATTCAAAGTTTATTAAAAACTTTTCTTCCTTGGTCAAACCTATAACAGACATGACCCATAAAGAGAATGATCCACTCCATTGGTCACCTACTGCCATTAAGGCCTTTGATAGTCTTAAGACTGCCTTTGCTGCCGCTCCAGTTCTGGCTCATCCTAACCCTGTCCTGCCTTTCGTTCTTGAGGTTGATGCGTCTGAGACTGTAGTAGGTGCCCTCTTGTCTCAACGTCCCATGCCTGACGGTTCCTTGCATCCGTGTGGTTTCTTCTCTAAGAAATTGTCTCCAGCGGAGTGCAATTATGAAATTGGCGACAGGGAATTACTGGCCATAATTTGGGCACCTTCTCGAGGATACTAGCGTGCCAGTGCTCATTCTTACTGACCACAAGAATTTAACCTATCTATCTGAAGCAAAACGTTTGTCGCCCCGACAGGCCAGATGGGCGCTATTTTTGTCTTGGTTTAATTATGTGGTCTCCTACCTGCCTGGTAGTAAGAATGTTAGCGTTGATGCCCTCTCTCAACAATTTTCGCCTCTGTCCAAGGAGGAGTCTGTACCTACTCCTGTTATACCTCCTGACCATATTTTGGCTACCATATGTACTAATTTGACTTCTCCCTTGGGGGAGGAGATCCTGGCTGCACAAACCAATGCACCTCCTGAGAAACCTAGTGGTAAGTGTTTTGTTCCTGAGAATCTTCGAACTAAACTTTTGCACACTTACCACTATCATAAAGCCGCAGGTCACCCAGGCAAGAACCAAATGATTTGGTCTGTCACTCAACAATTCTGGTGGCCAGGTCTTCGTTCTGATGTTGCTGCATATGTTGCCTCCTGCTCAGTTTGTGCACAGAATAAGACTCCTCGACGTCTTCCTGTGGGTCTTCTTCAACCTATTGCTAATGGTGAGCGTCCTTGGACACAATCTTTCCATGGACTTCATTGTCAAGCTCCCTGTTTCCAATGGCAATACTGTTATCCTTATGGTGGTTGGCCGTTTTTCTAAAATGTCACATTGCATTCCCTTGATGAAGCTGCCTACCGCTCAGGAGCTTGCTTCAATTTTTGCCCGGGAGGTCTTCCGTTTACATGGGTTACCCAAGGAGATAGTGTCGGACCGGGGTAGACAGTTTGTCTCCAGATTTTAGTGTTCCTTTTGTGCTCAAATGGGGATCCAGCTTTCCTTCTCCTTGGCATATCACCCTCAATCCAATAGGGCTGCGGAACGATCTAATCAAGCTTTGGAACAGTTCCTTCATTGCTATGTCTCAGATCACCACAATAATTGGTCTGAACTGTTACCTTGGGCAGAGTTTTCTCGTAATAGTGCTATTAATGCTTCCTCCAAGTTATCCCCGTTCATGGTGAATTATGGGTTTCAACCATCCTTGTTGCCCGATTTATTCATGTCTCAGGGTATTCCGGCTTTGAAGGAGCATCTCCAGCAACTCCGTTCCACGTGGGTGCAGATTCAGGATTGCCTTCATCATTCTATGCAGCGCCAAAAGTTCCAGGCTCATCGTAGGTGTCTGCCTGCACCTTCCTACCAGGTTGGTGAGAGAGTTTGGCTGTCCTCCCGCAACTTGAACCTTCGTGTGCCTTCCAATAAATTGGCTCCCCGTTATGTTGGTCCTTTTCGAATACTCCGACGGGTTAATCCTGTGGCCTACGCTCTTGACCTTCCTCCTGCTATGCGCATCTCCAATGTTTTTCATGTCTCCCTCTTGAAACCATTGGTTTGTAATCGGTTTACCACTGTGTTGCCTCGTCTCCGTCCTATCTTTGTTGACAACCATGAGGAGTATGAGGTCAGCAGCATTATTGACTCTTGTATGTCCAGGGGCCGTGTACAGTATTTGGTTCACTGGAGGGGCTACGGTCCGGAGGAGCATTCTTGGGTTTCCTCCTCTGATGTTCATGCTCCCGCCCTCCTCCGTGCCTTCCATGCCCGTTTCCCCAATAAGCCTTTTGTCCTCCCGCGGGGGAGGGGTTGTTGAGGGGAGGATACTGTCAGTGTTTTTTCCCTGTTGTGTTTGCCATGTGCTGCAGGCAGCCATTTTACTCACCTCTCTTCCTGACTATGGTGCATTGTGGGGGATGCTGCTCACTTCCTCCTTCCTGCACTTCCTTTTATGGCCAGACTGGTGTGCATCATCCATGTGAGACAGGATGCAGTCTCAGAATTGTGATGTCATCACTTATTATTTAAAGAGCCTCTGTTCAGTATGCTTTGCCTTTGTGTTGTCTCAGACCTGTTTGTGAGAGTTCCTGTGTATTACCTGGCTGCCTGACGTCCTTCCTGGTTCCTGATCCCTGGCTTGTTCCTAACTCTGCTGTTTTCCTTGTTCCTGATTCCGGCTCGTCTGACTATTCACTTGGCTCCTGACTCGGCTCGTCTGACTACCAGCTCTGGTTTTGACTCCTGGCTTGTTATTTGACTTGTGGACTTTTTATTATTTTTTGTTATTAATTAAAAAGGTGTGATTATTTTTGCACTTCTCGTCTCAGTCTGATTCCTGGCACCCTGACATTACGCAAAGGCCATGAATCCTGATGGTGCTAATAATCCACCTTTACCTGCCATCATTTCCAGGATGGATGAACAGGATCACCGCTTGGATCAATTTGCACTAGCCCTGCAAACCCTGCTGACTCGCACTGCACATTTGGACCAAAGTGTTCCGCAAGTTATGGCTGCTCCTGTTTCCACTGCTGCACCTATGCCTACCAGGAGCATGTTCGGTTCTGCACCTCTACCTCAGCAATATGGAGGCGATCCTATTCAGTGCAGAGGGTTTTTGAACCAGGTGGGCATTTACTTTGAGATGTTACCTCAGGTGTTTCCCTCTGACAGAGCTAAGGTGGGATTTCTCATCTTTTTACTCTCTGACACAGCTCTTGCCTGGGCTAATCCCTTGTGGGAGACTAATAAACCTGTGATTTCAAATTACCCTGAATTTGTGGCCTCCTTTCGAAGTGTATTTGATGTTCCGGCTCGCTCCTCCTCTGCTGCTAAACAATTCATGTCCATTCAGCAAGGTACAAAATCTGTTGCTCAGTATGCTATTGAGTTCTGTACGCTTGCTGCAGAGGTAGGTTGGAACAATGAAGCCCTTGTTGCCGCCTTCTTTCATGGGCTCTCTGATGCGATTAACGACAAAGTTGCTGCCAGATATTTACCAGAGGATCTCGAGGCATTGGTGTCTTTTTTCATCCTAATTGACATCAGACTCAGAGAGAGGCCCTCTTTCAAGGAGTGCTTGTGGAAGCCTCCTGTTCCGTTGTCTCCTACATGTTCGTTCCCACCCATGCCTCCCTCTCCTCCCATGCCTCCTGGTCCAGAGTGACCAGGTACTGCTGAGCCAATTCAGTTGGGATTCACGCGTCTCTCCACGGCGGAGAGGGCCTTTAGGAGGAGGGAGGGGCTCTGCCTCTATTGTGGGTTACAGGGTCACCTTTTGAAGTCTTGTCCTAAATGGCCGGGAAAGCTTCCCCCAAAATGGTGCATTGTGGGGGATGCTCCTCACTTCCTCCTTCCTGCACTTCATTTTATGGCCAGACTGGTGTGCATCATCCATGTGAGACAGGATGCAGTCTCAGAATTGTGATGTCATCACTTATTATTTAAAGGGCCTCTGTTCAGTATGCTTTGCCTTTGCGTTGTCTCAGACCTGTTTGTGAGAGTTCCCGTGTATTACCTGGCTGCCTGACGTCCTTCCTGGTTCCTGATCCCTGGCTTGTTCCTGACTATGCTGTTTTCCTTGTTCCTGATTCCGGCTCGTCTGACTATTCGCTTTGGCTCCTGACTTGGCGCGTCTGACTACCAGCTCTGGTTTTGACTCCTGGCTTGTTTTTTGACTTGTGGACTTTTTAACATTTTTTGTTATTAATAAAGGTGTGATTATTTTTGCACTTCTCATCTCAGTCTGATTCCTGGCACCCTGACAAAAGGGACCTTAAAACAGGTCTGGCATTAGCAACTGGGATTCACACGGGGTAAGTACAGAGATTCTATCCCGCTTCCCTTCTGTGAATTGGAGCCAAGAGGTCTGGCCATTTAATATTATGAGGGGGTTGGAGTCCCTCCTCAGTTTAGAGTCTTGCTATCATGGGGATGACAGTCCCACCAAATGTAAGGGTTAAAGTCCCACATACATAGATATACTGTATTTATACTGTAGACAGACATAGATATCACTGGAGCTGAGTAATCACTGATTGATGCTTATTTATATTGTATTATTTTGTGTTATATTGTATTGTGCTGTATTTACAAGTATTGTTGTAGTTAAAAACTACAATTTTTTTTAAAGGTAAAGACATCTTTATGGTAAGATCATTCCTTTCACTGTCAAACACTTGGAATTACAAAACCCAAATAGCAGATACCATACAAGTTAAGAAAGGAAAAATGCATATGCTTTAGTAACACGGATCCAATAAGAGCCTTGGTAAGTAGATAATATACCATCATTACCATCATAAGTATTCCACTTCCAAAACTCATATTTATCTGTATAGTTGTTATAAATTTCTAGCTAAGGTGTGTCCTTAATCTCTTTATTTTGAGTAGTTTGATAATACACTATCGCCTAGATTTAGAGTTCTGCGTTAGCCGTCCAAACCAGCGTTAGGGGGTCCTAACACTGGTTTTGGCCGCCCGCTGGTATTTAGAGTCAGTCAGGAAAGGGTCTAACGCTCACTTTCCAGCAGCGACTTTTGCATACCGCAGATCCCCTTACGTCAATTGCGTATCCTATCTTTTCAATGGGATCTTTCTAACGCTGGTATTTAGAGTCTTGGCTGAAGTGAGCGTTAGAACTCTAACGTCAAAACTCCAGCCGCAGAAAAAAGTCAGGAGTTAAGAGCTTTCTGGGCTAACGCCGGTTCATAAAGCTCTTAACTACTGTGCTCTAAAGTACACTAACACCCATAAACTACCTATGTACCCCTAAACCGAGGTCCCCCCACATCGCCGCCACTCTAATAAAAAATTTTAACCCCTAATCTGCCAACCGCACACCGCCGCAACCTACATTATCCCTATGAACCCCTAATCTGCTGAACCTAACATCGCCAAAACCTACATAATATTTATTACCCCCTAATTTGCCACCCCCAACGTCGCAGCTACCTACCTACACTTATTAACCTTTAATCTGCCGACCGGACCTCGCCGCCACTATAATAAATGTATTAACCCCTAAACCGCCTCACTCCCGCCTCAAAAACCCTATAATAAATAGTATTAACCCCTAATCTGCCCTCCCTAACATCGCCGACACCTAACTTCAAGTATTAACCCCTAATCTGCCGACCGGACCTCGCCGCTACTATAATAAATGTCTAACCCTAACACTAACACCCCCCTAAATTAAATATAATTTTTATCTAACGAAATAAATTAACTCTTATTAAATAAATTAATCCTATTTAAAGCTAAATACTTACCTGTAAAATAAACCCTAATATAGCTACAATATAATGAATAATTATATTGTAGCTATTTTAGGATTTATATTTATTTTACAGGCAACTTTGTATTTATTTTAACTAGGTACAATAGCTATTAAATAGTTAATAACTATTTAATAGCTACCTAGTTAAAATAATTACAAAATTACCTGTAAAATAAATCCTAACCTAAGTTACAATTAAACCTAACACTACACTATCAATAAATTAATTAACTAAACTATCTACAATTATCTACAAATAAATCAACTAAACTAAATTACAAAAAAAAACAAACACTAAATTACAAAAAATAAAAAAAGATTACAAGAATTTTAAACTAATTACACCTACTCTAAGCCCCCTAAAAAAATAACAAAGCCCCCCAAAATAAAAAAATGCCCTACCCTATTCTAAAATAAAAAGTTAACAGCTCTATTACCTTACCAGCCCTTAAAAGGGCCTTTTGCGGGGTATGCCCCAAAGAAAACAACTCTTTTGCATTTAAATAAACATACAATACCCCCCCCAACATTACAACCCACCACCCACATACCCCTAATCTAACCCAAACACCCCTTAAAAAACCTAACACTAAGCCCCTGAAGATCTCCCTACCTTATCTTCACCACGCCGGGTATCACCGATCCGTCCAGAAGAGGGTCCGAAGTCTTCATCCTATCCGGCAAGAAGAGGACATCCGGACCGGTAGACATGTTCATCCAGGCGGCATCTTCTATCTTCATCCATCTGGCGTGGAGCGGGACCATCTTGAAGCAGCCGACGCGGATCCATCCTCTTCTTCCGGGGACTCCAGACGAATGAAGGTTCCTTTAAGTGACGTCATCCAAGATGGCGTCCCTCAAATTCCGATTGGCTGATAGGATTCTATCAGACAATCGGAATTAAGGTAGGAAAAATCTGATTGGCTGATTGAATCAGCCAATCAGATTCAAGTTCAATCGGATTGGCTGATCCAATCAGCCAATCAGATTGAGCTTGCATTCTATTGGTTGTTCCGATCAGCCAATAGAATGCAAACTCAATCTGATTGGCTGATCCAATCAGCCAATCGGATTGAACTTGAATCTGATTGGCTGATTCAATCAGCCAATCAGATTTTGCCTACCTTAATTTATTTAATAAGAGTTAATTTATTTTGTTAGATAAAAATTATATTTAACTTAGGGGGGTGTTAGGGTTAGACTTAGCTTTAGGGGTTAATACATTTATTATAGTAGCGGCGAGGTCCGGTCGGCAGATTAGGGGTTAATACTTGAAGTTAGGTATCGGCGATGTTAGGGAGGGCAGATTAGGGGTTAATACTATTCATTATAGGGTTTTTGAGGCGGGAGTGAGGCGGTTTAGGGGTTAATACATTTATTATAGTGGCGGCGAGGTCCGGTCAGCAGATTAGCGGTTAATAAGTGTAGGTAGGTATCGGCGACGTTGGGGGGGGCAGATTAGGGGGTAATATAACATAGGGGTCGGCAATGTTAGGGGCAGCAGATTAGGGGTACATAGGGATAATGTAGGTTGCGGCGGTTTACGGAGCGGCAGATTAGGGGTTAATAATAAAATGCAGGGGTCAGCGATAGCGGGGGCGGCAGATTAGGGATTAATAAGTGTAAGGTTAGGGGTGTTTAGACTTGGGGTACATATTAGGGTGTTAGGTGCAGACTTAGGAAGTGTTTGCCCATAGGAAACAATGGGGCTGCGTTTGGTTTTTTTTTTAACTCAAACTGCCCCATTGTTTCCTATGGGGATATCGTGCACGAGCAAGTTTTTGAAGCTGGCCGCGTCCGTAAGCAACACTGGTATTGAGAGTTGAAGTGGCGGTAAATATGCCTGCACGCTCCCTTTTTGGAGCCTAACGCAGCCCTTCAGAGAACTCTAAATACCAGCGTTGTTTAAAAGGTGCGGGGAAAAAAAAACACGCTTAGCTAAAGCACCCCTTCTAACGCAAAACTCTAAATCAAGGCGTAAGGAATGATTGTCATGGGAAATTCCTAATGCTAAAATATTGCAGCATTCTCTTTCAACTATAAAAGGTGCAAACATACTCTCTATACTCCGGGTGAATACTGATTAGTGATAAGTAGTATCCTGGCCCTGAGAGGACCTCTAACAACTGTGAACAGGATTTAAAATCTTTATATTTTCCATCCTCTACTATAACTTTAATTTTTAAGAGAAAGACCCGTAATCCCCTTCATTTTATGGACCCTTCTACTTAATAAAAAAATAATACAAACTTTGAATGTATAACATTGCAAAGAGATTGAAAAAAAAAGAAACCTCTTGATTCATATTTCTCAATCTGGGTTTATGGTGGGTAGAAATCCTGTGAAAAATATACGTAAAGACTTTTTAGTTTTAGATCATCATTGGAATAAACCAACTACAAATAAATCACATTATAAGGTCGATTCTGCTCTATTGACAACCAAGGCTAAAAAGGCATTCAACTCCATAGAATGGGATTATGTTTATTCTACTTGAGATCATGTTTTATTTAAAGGCCACTTCTGCAATTTTCTACACTATACAAAAATCCCTTTTCAAATTTATTGACTAATAGACTTGCCCTACCTAAAAAAATATTTTTATTGAAAGGGACAAGACAAGGGTGTCCACTCACTCCCTTCCTCTCCAATATTCATATTGAGCCATTAGCTATTTATCTATGACAGATAATGAAAAGTATCCGTATAAGGGGTTAGAATGTAGTATTATCTTTTTACACTGACAATTTAATGATCTTTCTGAGTGGCACTCAGCATAGCATCCCTTTATTTAGACGTTATTCAGGAATACAGTTTGTTCTCAGGATACAAAATTAATTTTGATAAAACTGATATCATGTGGATAACACTTTAAAGGGAAGTAATCTTAGTCACCCTTTTAAAGAGGTAGAACATATTAAGCAACTACAAATGATGCCAGATGTCTTTATGTGTACCTTAATAAAAAAAATACTACTTTGAACAGGATTTAAAATCTTTATATTTTCCATCCTCTACTATAACTTTTAATTTTAAGAAAGACCCGGAATCCCCTTCATCTTTTAGATCCTTCTACTTAGTAAAAAAATATTACAAACTTTTAATGTAAAACATTGTAAAGAGATTGAAAAAAAATAATTAAACCTCTTGATTCATATTGCTCAATCTGGCTTTATGCTTGGTAGAAATCCTGTGAAAAATATACGTAAAGCCTTTTTAGTTTTAGATAATCTTTGGAATAAATTAACTACTAAGAAGTCACATCATAAGTTTGATTCTGCTTTATTGACAGCTAATGCTGAAAAGTAATTTTGCTCCATAGAATGGGACTATATGTATTATACTTTAAATTCACAGACCTGAATATTTCAGCTGTCCCACTGGCCTCTGCAATCAGGTATCCTCCGGGAAGATAGTTCCCCACCCACCCCGTCCCTTACCCCACCCACCCCAAGCTCATTTCCTCATTTATAGATAGTCTCCCATACAACTTTCATTCTCCTAAACTGACAGCTGCAAACACTGATCAGCACATCCTTCCATTCACTTAACCCTATAGAATACATACTCTCTCTCCCTACAAATAGCTATATATCCCACACTGATAGTATATACTTATTCTGTGAAGTCTTGCACATGCTCAGTATGAGCTGGTGATGTAAATAGTGTAAATATAAAAAGACTGTGCACATTTTGCTAATGGAATTAAATTGGAAAGTTGTTTAAAATTGCTGCTCTATCTGAATAATAAAAGTTTAATGTTGACTTGAGTGTCCCTTTAATCAGATCTCGCTTTGTGCTATCTTGTTGTGAATCCTTGTTTAATGAAGATAACATTGTGACAAATTTAATAAGATAGTGATTACCTAGAATATAATTTTATTAATTATCTGTTATTATTTAAAGTCATTTAAAGGTGCAAAAATGCTGTAATAAATGAGATCAGTTTATTATTTTACCACTGATTGTATATAACTATGTAGCTGATACAAAGAAACAGAAGCGCCACATGGTCTAGCACTGTGCATACTGTTGTAAGATGATATATGAGAAATTTGCACTCACATTTGATGATGCACCCCTCTTGGTGCAAATGGAGCAGGCTGGAATCTAACGGTCACCCAGCAGACGGCCTCCGGTGTGGCTCAAACTGTAATGGTTCAGGATGGGATATCACAGTATAAGAAGCACCAGATATCAGGTTTATAGTAGATAAAAACAACAACCTGTAAAGGATATAATGGAACAGAAGCCCACATGGCCACACACCCTCTCACCAGGGACGTGCACTCATAAGAGGCAGGTGAGGCAGTGCCTCCCCCTGGCCAATCTATGTATTACACCCTTTTTGTAAAAATTTAAAAAAAAAAAAAATAATCCTTTTTTTTTTTTCAAATCTATATTTTTTTTAATAAACAGGTGACCCCCCCTACCCCCCCCACCCCTCCACCAAATTTATTTTATGTGCATGCATTGTGCAAAACTTATTATACTTATTATACAATCAATACTACACATACATTCATATTGCGCAATAATAAACTGGAGGCTAGCTATCCTTATATTGCGCAATATGAAATGTATGTATTGGGAACTATGGGCCGCTGAGAGACTGCTGCTGCCATCAAGAGGATAATCAGTGCAATGCAGCAGTGCTCTCAATGCGGCCCATGCTCCCACACCGGAGGCTCGCCTCGGGAGCAAGTTGGCCGTCTCAGCCAATCAGATCTCTCAGTATTGCCCGGCTGCCCGCAACTGTGTCTGAGTCTGTCTGGGCGGGCTGCCGGAATTGAGGCGCGCGTCGTCAGCGTCTGTCACGTGCCCGGCGTCGTCTCAGCCTCAGACTACTACTAGTGAGACGGAGAGTCGGACATCGAGCAGCAGCACTGAGTATTGATTCTTTTACAGCTACGTAGTAAAAAATCTACAGTCTTAGACGACGACGGATTTGATCATCTCTTAGGTAGGTAACCGTAGTAGGGAAAATGAAATATGTAAAACATTTATATTAATTTTGAATGAAGATCTTTGCAACAACTCAGAGATTAATTAATTTATGATTCACATTCAGCAAAATTCTTTTGCATCTAAATTTTTATTTAGCTCTACCTTTTTTTACTCAGTATTTTTTAACATTAAACTTCATAATGTATGAGGTGTATTGCCATAAATATACTAAATGTGGGGTGTGTTATTGAAACTATTCCACAGTGGAATAGTTTCAATAACACACCCCACATTTAGTATATTTTATGGCAATACACCTCATACATTATGAAGTTTAATGTTAAAAAATACTGAGTAAAAAAAGGTAGAGCTAAATAAAAATATAGATGCAAAAGAATTGTTAAAGGGACGTGGAGGTGATATATTTTTGCTGAATGTGAATCAGAAATTAATCTCTGAGTTGCAAAGATCTTCATTCAAAATTAATAAATGTTTTACATATTTCATTTTCCACTGGAAAATGAAATATGTAAAACATTTATTAATTTTGAATGAAGATCTTTGCAACTCAGAGATTAATTAATTTATGATTCACATTCAGCAAAAATATATCACCTCCACGTCCCTTTAACAATTCTTTTGCATCTATATTTTTATTTAGCTCTACCTTTTTTTACTCAGTATTTTTTAACATTAAACTTCATAATGTATGAGGTGTATTGCCATAAAATATACTAAATGTGGGGTGTGTTATTGAAACTATTCCACTGTGGAATAGTTTCAATAACACACCCCACATTTAGTATATTTATGGCAATACAGTACACCTCATACATTATGAAGTTTAATGTTAAAAAATACTGAGTAAAAAAAGGTAGAGCTAAATAAAAATATAGATGCAAAAGAATTGTTAAAGGGGCGTGGAGGTTATATTTTTGCTGAATGTGAATCAGAAATTAATCTCTGAGTTGCAAAAGATCTTCATGCAAAATAAATGTTTTAAAGATATTTAGAACTGTCATTTTGCTAGCAACATTTGTGTTGTTTTACAATTCAGTTACAAACTTCTTAAACAGCCTTTTGAGTATTGTTTATCTTACCTCAATAGGTACTAGTGGAAATATGTTTAAAACATTTATTAATTTTGCATGAAGATCTTTGCAACTCAGAGATTAATTTCTGATTCACATTCAGCAAAAATATAACCTCCACGTCCCTTTAACAATTCTTTTGCATCTATATTTTTATTTAGCTCTACCTTTTTTTACTCAGTATTTTTTAACATTAAACTTCATAATGTATGAGGTGTACTGTATTGCCATAAATATACTAAATGTGGGGTGTGTTATTGAAACTATTCCACAGTGGAATAGTTTCAATAACACACCCCACATTTAGTGTATTTTATGGCAATACACCTCATACATTATGAAGTTTAATGTTAAAAAATACTGAGTAAAAAAAGGTAGAGCTAAATAAAAATATAGATGCAAAAGAATTGTTAAAGGGACGTGGAGGTTATATTTTTGCTGAATGTGAATCAGAAATTAATCTCTGAGTTGCAAAAGATCTTCATGCAAAATAAATGTTTTAAAGATATTTAGAACTGTCATTTTGCTAGCAACATTTGTGTTGTTTTACAATTCAGTTACAAACTTCTTAAACAGCCTTTTGAGTATTGTTTATCTTACCTCAATGTGGCCAATACACAACATATATAAAAAGAGCTCCTACATATCACAAAACCACTGTGCATTATTTCGGAGGACAATGGTCCTTTTCAAATGACAGAAAAAGCAGTTGAAATAATGAATATTAACGAAAGTGCATTGTAAAGATTTTCCTTTAGTTTGCATAATTGAACATTTTAAGGGGAAACATGTTTTGAGTTTAATGTCCATTTGAATTTCACAATTGAACTAATCACAGATTGAATATACTAAGCTAAAAAAAAGCCATTTAGAGACAGTCTATAAAATATATGAGCAAATAATTAACAACTTCAAGTTGATTTAACAGTTTTATGTTGTTTGAAGTAGCAGTCTGTTTTTTCTCATTCACTGGCCTAAATTCAAGTTTTCCAATATATTTATCAAATTGGATGAGAATCCATTTCCCACTCATCCACTACCCAATTTTTGATCCAATTAAGCTTCAACTTATCATAGTTGAAGGGACAGGCTACACCTTATTCATCTTAAAGTCTTACCTTAGAGTAAGCTGCTAAATAACCTCATGCGCCCTTTTTTATACCATGCAGCAGGAACAGTAAAAAAAAAGTAACTTGAAAATGAATATTGTTTCTGGCCACTTTGAAATGGCTGCCAAGCTCTGTTAAATCCAACTAATGAGCCTTTTGTGATTGGACGCCATATGCAGCCCAGTGGTCGGAGCTTAGCAGCCATTTCAAAGTGGCCAGAAACAATATTAATCTTAAAATAACTTTTTTACCGTTCCTGCTGCATGATATAGTAAAGGTGCAGGAGGCTATTTGCAGCTTAATCTAAGGTAAGACTTTAAGACAACTAAGGTGTAGACTGATCCTCACCTGGGTTTTGACTTCAAATGCTTATAATGGGTGTTAATGGATCTGGAATTCTTGAACTATATTTTTGACCCTTTTGAGGGTTTTTCTTATTGAAACTTTATGTCCCATTCAAAATATTTTTTTTTTTTTGAGGATACACAAAAATATACATTTGATGCTAATAGAATCAGTATTCAAGAGACATATATGTGTATATTAGTAGAATGTCCTCTTTTTAATCCCTTTTAAATGTGGGATGGATCACTCTTGGACCCTTAGTGGTTGAACCTTAGGTAAGGGTAGGGATTATACAACAAGACAAGTACACAAAAACAAACACTTTTAGTTAAACTAACTAGAGGCCTTAGCCTAACCTTCCGGTTGCCATCAAGGGGAAACCTGTGTATTATAATTAGAGGGTAAAAAGACTACCCCTTAGGTTTTTTAAGGCCTGATGAATGTAAACCTCAATGGTATGTTAATATAAACTTAATTGCGCTTTCCATGTAAAGATTATATTCAACAGTTCTTTCTATGCATTCCAATCTGGAGTGAGTTATAGACAGGAAGATCTTGTTCCTTTGAAATCTGCTCGATAGCTCAGGTCTAGTTAAACTGATTAATTTCAGCTTGCTTGGCTTTGCTGCAACACAAGCGGACAGCCCCACCTAATGGCTATTTTAATAAATGCACTGCTTCTCAATGCTTTTCAATAGCAGTCACATGACTGGAAAAAAAGGTTGTTATTCTGAAATGGTGTAAATTGAACCGTTGTAAAACGAGGGCCACCTGTAAAGCTTTCTTTAAACGTAATGATGATTAATTCCACTTGGCAGTTTTGTTTTGATATATATATAATATTTTTTGCACACAAAATGTGAGACAATATGTAAACGATATAATAGGACAAGAAGTACCTGTAATTGAAGGTGCCCCTAGGCAGCTCTCAGCTTTGTGACAAACTTTACTAAAGTTTTTCCGGTGAGTAATGCCAGCAATGACAAGCATATCATGTGACAATTTCTATAGGGTCACTGTGTTAGTTTGGGGGTGAAAAGGTTAATCAAGGGGAGAGGAATATTTCATAATTGCAGAATAATAAATCACATTTTATTTGTATTGCACAGCAGATTTCAGGCAGTCAAATGGTTAAACATGCAGCTTTATTCTGCGTTCCTGTATAACTATTGTACTTTCCAAGGCTTAGCAAGCTGTGTGATGTATGTGTGATGTAACGCACAATCACACCTGACAATGCAAATGAGTATAATTATATGCTGTCTTGTGTTCCTGTATAACTATTGTACTTTCCAAGGCTTAGCAAGCTGTGTGATGTATGTGTGATGTAATGCACAATCACACCTGACAATGCAAATGAGTATAATTATATGCTGCGTTGTGTTCCTGTATAACTATTGTACTTTCCAAGGCTTAGCAAGCTGTGTGATGTATGTGTGATGTAATGCACAATCACACCTGACAATGCAAATGAGTATAATTATATGCTGTGTTGTGTTCTGTTGAATTATACTTGACAACGTTTGAAGGTCTGATTATTCTGATATATTGGGGAACAAAATCCACATTAGGGCTTTATTGATAATTTGACATTCTGTGTAAGTTAAAGTTACTACTATTGATATAATTCTCAAAACCTTTTACTCTTACTATTTTTGTAGTAACTGTTTTTGTCAGTGCTTAGTGCTATAATGTGTGTTTTTCACACCAATTTATAGCACTGACAAAAACAGTTACTAAAAAAATATTAATAGTAAAACGTTCTGAATCTGAACGTGGGACCAGGTGGCTTCCTTGCTTGCTATTATGGACTGTGTCACTGGACTGTCACCTTCACTTGGTTGATTTTTTTGAGTGGCCTCAGGGAATAGGGAAAGTGGACTCAGGACGGAGTCAAAACAGTAACTAAAATTATTAAGAGAGAGACTGAGTAACGTTCAATCACCCACGTGGGGTGGGACCGGGTGGCTTTATGGCTACAGGCCAGGGAGGCTTACTAGTCAGCTCAGGCTTGGCTTGTTGCGAGGTTGGCTGCGTATTAGTAAACTAAAATGAAAATATTAAGGCTGCTTGAAATTTTAAAAACATAAACACTTGACTGTTCACTTGATTTTTTGTGTGTGGCCTCAGGACAGGAGTGAGACAGTGAGTGAATGGTTGTTATTATTATTAAATCTATATTCACAATGCCCAACCCATGATTCTTCTATGAGATATCAGACAT
Organism: Bombina bombina; assembly: GCF_027579735.1. NCBI lineage: Eukaryota > Metazoa > Chordata > Amphibia > Anura > Bombinatoridae > Bombina > Bombina bombina. The sequence goes on from NC_069503.1 coordinate 116,868,076, forward strand.
GGATCTACATTTTTGTGTGTGACTGTTGCAATGTAATTTGAAGCATGTGTGAGAAATATCAGGGAATATAAATAGGATTAGGCATTAGGCACCAATTGACAGTGTCAATTCAATTAAAAATTATTTTTGCATGAAAGTAATTCAATAAAAGAAAAAAAACATACTTTGGTGCCTACTGCCTAATCCTATTTATATTCCCTGATATTTCTCACACATGCTTCAAATTACATTGCAACAGTCACACACAAAAAAGTAGATCCATGTCTGATATCTCATAGAAGAATCATGGGTTGGGCATTGTGAATAATATAGATTTAATACTATAACAATAAATATATACTCTGTCTCTGGATGAGCATTTTTGTGTTAGCATCATGAAACAGGTAATTGGTTTAGGATTTAGAATTGCCACTGTGGTTAAGGTTAATAGAGCCCAGGGACAGCAATAATATACCAAATTTGTTGACCAAAAATTTACAATCCTGTGATACTGGACAGTGACACAAGTCAGGGCACACTTTTGCAATGCACATGTGTCAAACCTTAACAAACAATAAAAACGTCCACATCAAAGGTAGAGCAGAACAGAATAGCCCTCTGTCATTGTTTTTGTTACACTGATTTTGATTTAAAGGGACAGTCTACCATAGAATTGTTATTGTTTCAAAAGATAGATAATCCCTTTATTACCCATTCCCCAGTTTTGCATAACCAATACAGTTATATTAATATACTTTTTACCTCCCCCTGATCACATGACTGTGACTGTTTATTATCTATTGTCTTAAATTTAGCATTGTTTTGTGCTAAATCTTAAATAACCCCCTGTGCCTGAACACAGTTTTATCTATATGGCCTAAGTTTACTTTGTCTTTGTGTTGAAAACAGATTTAAAAAGCATGTGATAAAAGGCAGCCCTCAAAGGCTTAGAAATTAGCATATGAGCCTACCTATGTTTAGTTTAAACTAAGAATACCAATAAAAAAAAAGCAAATTTGATGATAAAAGTAAATTGGAAATTTGATTAAAATTAAAAGTCCTATCTGAATAATGAAAGTTTAGTTTATACTAGACTGTCCCTTTAACATATTACACTGAATAAAAATAAGTACTTAAATATTATATATAGTACATTACTTTGTAATGTGTTATTGACTGTGGATTGTCAAGTATTAGTCTTTGGTCAGATGTAAAGAGAATTTTGTGACTATTTTCTCCTCACTATTTTTCATTCAAATGTATTAATCTAGATGGAGAATACAAAATCTCAGTAAAGTTATCAGGGTTGTAATCCACCATTAAGTAAATTTTGACCATTCTACCTACATATTTCATACCACTGATATTTATTTTATATAAGGTCTTAAAGGGACGCTGTACCCATTAGTTTCTTTCTTGATTCAGATAGAGCATGCAATTTTAGATAACTTTCTAATTGTCTCCTATTATCACTTTTTCTTCATTCTCTTGCTATCTTTATTTGAAAAGCAAGAATGTAAGTTTAGTAGCCGGCACATTTTTGGTTCAATACCTGGGTTGTACTTGCTGATTTGTGGCTAAATGCACCCACCAATAAGCAAGCGCTATCCAGGGTGCTGAACCAAACAATGGCTGTCTCCTTAGATTAGATGCCTTATTTTTCAAAAAAATATAGCAAGAGAGAAGAAAATTTGATAATTTTTTATTAGTATTGTACATTACATTGCCAGGTTGCCTATATTCTGCTGCTTGAGAATATCAAAGAATAAAAAATTACTCATGTCATCTGCTATCGTATGTCACAGTCTACAGATGTTTATCCATTTTAGTGTTTTTTAATGTAGTTTATTCAAATTCCTTTTGACCTTGCCCTCGTTTTGATGTTCCAGTTGTTGCGCATGCGTAGATAGTTATTCAGAATCTGACTGCAGTTTAAAAGATATCAGCTCCCATATCGCAATAAGGACAGGGCTACACTACACAGAGCATATCTAGATGTTCATTATGCAAGAAGGCAAGTAAGTTGTTTGTTGTTTTTTACACAATATGTATATTTTTAGATTTACTTTGATTAACTCTAGTTCTCTCCTTCTGATTTCTCTCATTTTTTTATCTGTTTCCAGGTGTTCAGTATTCTAATTTTTGGAAAATGGAAAACACTATATCCAACCTTAGAAATTTCTCAAGATTGGACTTTCCCGCAAAAAAAGAAGTAATAAATAAAGGAAGACCAATGCCTGAGCTGAAGGACTTACTTCAAAAAGACAAAACGATGACACGTACATTCCAAATTGAATGGTATCAAAGGAAAGAATGGCTGTGTGGCTGTGCTACAAAGAATCGCCTATACTGCTTTCCGTGTATTTTATTCTCCACTACAGATAATGTTTGGACAAATGCTGGATTTGGAGATTTAAAAAATCTATCAAGGGGCACTAACAAACATGAGAAATCGACCAGTCACATTCAAAACCAATTTGCTTGGAAAACCTTTGGATTAGCGAGAAGGATAGATACTGCTTTAAATGAACAGCGGAGATTAGATATCATCAACCACAATGCAAAAGTGACTGAAAACCGTGAGATTTTAAAAAACCTTATTCAAGCAACCTTCTATCTAGGCAAACAGGAAATAGCATTCCGTGGTAACGAGGAGGGTGCAAAGTCCTCTAATCGTGGCAACTATGTGGAGCTATTGCATATGTTTGCATGGAAAGATGCAACTTTTGCAAGACATTTGCAAACATCCACTGTGTTTTCTGGATGTTCAAATAGAATCCAGAATGACTTAATCGAAGCAGTAGCTGATATAGTGAGAGATGATATAAGAAAGGAGATTAATGCAGCCCCCTTTGTTGCTGTGGAAGTAGACGAGACAACCGATGTTACAAACATAACACAAATCTCTGTAATTTTGCGTTATGTGGCTAAAAGTGAGCTGAACAGTGAGATAATTGTGAAGGAGGCGTTCTTAGGATTTGATGAAGTGGTTGACAGACGAGCACCAGCTATTGCAGACTATGTATTGGGAGTGTTGGAGAAATATAATTGTCTTGAAAAGCTGGTAGCTCAGACTTACGACGGAGCCTCTGTGATGGCATCAGCTATTAATGGGGTGCAAGCAAAGATTAAAGAAAAAGTACCTGAAGCAACTTTTATTCATTGTTATGCACACAAGTTAAACCTGGTGCTCTCTAATTCTGCAAAATCTATAGAAGAGTGTAAAGTATTTTTTTCTACACTTGAGGGAATGGCTACGTTTTTCAGTAAATCGACAAAGCGCACCCACCTACTGGACGATATGGTGAAGAGACGTTTACCGAGAGCAGCACCCACCAGATGGAGTTCAAATTCCAGACTAGTGCAGACGGTCAACATGTATCAAAGTGATATACGTGCTATGTTCCTGTTTCTCAGAGAAAATCCAGATGGTTGGGATCATGAGACCTTGATGATGTCTGAAGGATATTACTTCTTTCTGAATAAAGCATCAACCTGCTTCTTGCTTATGACATATGAGGCCATTTTCATACAAACTGACGCACTCTTTCGATTGCTGCAGAGTAAAGTGATGGATGTTGGATTCTGCTGTCGGAGAATTGCTGATACCATGAAATTTCTTGAAAATCACAGACAAGAGTTTGACAATTTGTATGGTACATTTGAGGCGGATTGCATCAGAATGGGGCTGACAGACAATGTAAGGAGTAAACAGCCAATAAAAGATGTGAGGAGAAGGTTGTTTTACAACATTATGGACAATGTAAACGTTCAAATGAAAGCTCGGTTTGACCATTTTGCTGAGCTAGAATTCCTTTGTTTGGTCGATTGCACTAAATTGCTTGAGATGTCCAAACATATTGATGACCAAAAACTGCAGAGCCTAGCAAGATATGGCAAATACTTTGACTTAGTTCGATTAAAATCTGATCTAATTGGATGTTATAGTTCAGAAATGGTGAGAAATGATTGCAAATCACCTACAGATCTACTAAACTTTTTGGCCAACAACGATCTCATGAAGACTGTTCCAGAGGCAGTGAAATTACTGAAGCTGGTTCTCACAATACCAGCTACAACGGCCTCTGTTGAGAGGTCCTTCTCTGCTTTAAAGCGCATAAAAACTCATAGCAGGAATCGGACCAGTCAAGGACGACTTTCCTCTTTGGCTGTTTTAGCTATTGAGAGAGAAAGACTGGTACAGTTGCATGAAAAGAACTGTGAAGATTTTCTTAATAAAGTGATTGAAAACTTTGTTAAAAAAGATAGAAGGATTGACCTTGTCTACAAATGAGGGAAATGAACAAGACCAGTCACAGTAAAAAAGTTTTGATTGTTAATATGTTAATATTTGTTAGATGTTTTATAATATAAGTTATTAAAGACCTATTTTAAACATAACAAAATGTTTTTTTCTTTTCTTTAAAGTTAATTTGCAATACCATATTCTGGTATTGCAATATATGATCAAACTTTAAAAAAATGCTTTATTCTCAAGGTCAACAGATTGCAGTTGAACTGGTGCTTTAGTGCAACGTTTCTTAACCGTGGCCCTCAAGTAGCCTCAACAGACCAGGTTTTCATTATAGATGAACCAGTGCACAATTGAAGTGCTCAGCTTAGCAGCAGTAATACCATGGATGGATTGTTTTCTAACCTGCTATCAACCATCAGCTGATTATTTCACCAATGCAGCACTGGTTCGGCTATAATGAAAGCCTGGTCTTTTGGGGCACTTGAGGACTTCAGTTGAGAAACAATGCTTTAGTTGAAATGCCTAATTTTACATTTTAATTTCAAAGGGACTTGCAGAAAAATTTCATTATCATCATAGAAAGTGGAGAAATTGCTGTCTCTGAGAAGGTAAGACCATGCACTCTTATTTTTTCATTTGTATAAATAGTGACCTTGTTGTCCTTCACTACGGTCTTTACTTTGTAAAATGTCCACCACAGCCTTTGTCTGTGCCTATACCTGTTCACCAGCTGCCACTGGTTCACAACATTTTTATATTTACTGAATAATGAAGGAATCTATAAGCATAATTTGCAGCATTGAAGTAAAAAAGTATGTTTGAAACATATTTTAATGGGCCTGGATTTCTAGATCTCATAATCAGAGCAAGCATTTTGTTATCTGGCAAGAGTTTCTGTTACAATCCTTTAGACTAAAAACAGATGTTTACTAAGTTGACCAGTTTTCAAAGACACCATTGAAAGGGAGATGAAACCCATATGTTTTCTTTCATGATTTAGAAAGAGCATGCAATTTTAAATAACTTTCAAATTTACATCTAATATCTGATTTTTTTTCATTCTTTTGATATCCTTTGATGAAAAGCATATCTAAATATGCTTAGAAGCTACTGAGCTTATTTAGATATGAATTTCAACAAAGGATATCTGTTTTCTTCATTCTTTTGATATCCTTTGTTGAAAAGCATATCTAAATATGCTCAGTAGCTAGTGAGCATATTTAGATATGATTTTCAAAAAAGGATATCTGGTTTTCTTCATTCTTTTGATATCCTTTGTTGAAAAGCATATCTAAATATGCTCAGTAGCTACTGAGCATATTTAGATATGATTTTCAACAAAGGATATCTGGTTTTCTTCATTCTTTTGATATCCTTTGTTGAAAAGCATATCTAAATATGCTCAGTAGGTACTGAGCATATTTAGATATGATTTTCAACAAGGGATATCTGGTTTTCTTCATTCTTTTGATATCCTTTGTTGTAATTCATATCTAAATATGCTCAATAGCTTCTAAGCATATTTAGATATGCTTTTCAACAAAGGATATCTAAAGAATGAAGAAAACCAGATATCCTTTGTTGAAAATCATATCTAAATATGCTCAGTAGATACTGAATGGTGGCTGCATATAGATATTGGCTCGCCCATGTGCAATTGCTATTTCTTCAACAAAGGATATCTAAAGAATGAAGGCGTATCCGATTCCTAGACACTGCCTCACCAGCCTCTGAAGTCACCGCACATCACTGCCTCTCACTATATGGGACTTAAATATTTTTATTTTATTATATCATCCTGTTTATTGTATTCAGTTGTTCACCTTTGTTACAGAGTGTTATAATATCTATATCACTGATTTCCATTAGCCCAAGGGCGCCCACATTTATTTATTCTTTTATATAACTATGTGTTTAACTCCTGCAACGTCAGCTCTAGAGTGGCCCTGTAATACTGGGAGCTAGCTGATAATATATTGTGAGCCAATGACAAGAGGCAAATGTATGTAGCCACCTATCAGCAGTCAGCTCCCAGTAGTACAGTTCTGCTGATGGGAATATGTACATATTCTTTTTCAGCAAAGGATATCAAAAGAAGAAGGTAAATTTGATAACAGAAGTGAAATTAAAAGTGTCTTAAAATTACAAATTCTATCTGAATCATGAAAGTGTAATTTCCTATCCATTTAAGTATAATTTAAAGGGACAGTCTACCATATAATTGTTATTGTTTTAAAAGATAAATAATCCCTTTATTACCCATTCCCCAGTTTTGCATAACCAACACTGTTATATTAATATACTTTTTACCTTTGTGATTACCTTGTATCTAGGAACTGTCTTCCAGCCCCCTGATCACATGACTGTGACTGTTTATTATCTATTGTCTTAACCCCTTAATGACCGGACCATTTTTCAATTTTCTTACCCTTAATGACAATGGCTATTTTTACATTTCTGAAGTGTTTGCGTTTAGCTGAAATTTTCCTCTTACTCATTTACTGTACCCACGTATATTATATACCGTTTTTCTCGCCATTAAATGGACTTTCTAAAGATACCATTATTTTCATCATATCTTATAATTTACTATAAAAAAAATATATAAAATATGAGGAAAAAATTGAAAAAACACACTTTTTCTAACTTAGACCCCCAAAATCTGTTACACATCTACAACCACCAAATAACACCCATTCTAAATAGTTTCTAAATTTTGTCCCGAGTTTAGAAATACCTAATGTTTACATGTTCTTTGCTTTTTTTGCAAGTTATAGGGCAAAAAATACAAGTAGCACTTTGCTATTTCCAAACCACTTTTTTTAAAAATGAGCGCTAGTTACATTGGAACCCTGATATCTTTCAGGAATCCCTGAATATCCATTGACATGTATATATTTGTTTTTAGAAGACATCCCAAAGTATTGATCTAGGTCAATTTTGGTATATTTCATGCCACCATTTCACTGCCAAATGCGATCAAATAAAAAAATTTTTTGACTTTTTCACAATTTTTTTCACAAACTTTTGGTTTCTCGCTGAATTTATTTACAAACAACTTGTGCAATTATGGCATAAATGGTTGTAAATACTTCTCTGGGATCCCCTTTGTTCAGAAATAGCAGACATATATGGCTTTGGCGTTGCTTTTTGGTAATTAGAAGGCCGCTAAATGCCGCTGTACACCACACGTGTATTATGCCCAGCAGTGAAGGGGTTAATTAGGGAGCTTGTAGGGAGCGTTTAGGTTTAATTTTAGCTTTAGTGTAGTAGACAACCCAAATTATTGATCTAGGCCCATTTTGGTATATTTCATGCCACCATTTCACCGCCAAATACGATCAAATAAAAAAAACTGTTACATTTTTCAAAATTTTAGGTTTCTCACTGAAATTATTTACAAACAGCTTGTGCAATTATGGCACACATGGTTGTAAATGCTTCTCTGGGACCCCCTTTGTTCAGAAATAGCAGAGATATATGGCTTTGGCGTTGCTTTTTGGTAATAATAAGGCCGTTAAATGCTGCTGCGCACCACACTTGTAATATGCCCAGCAGTTAAGGGGTTAATTAGGTAGCTTGTAGGCTTAATTTTTAGCTTAAGTGTAGAGATCAGCCTCCCACCTGACACATCCCACCCCCTGATCCCCCCCTGACCCCCCTCAAACAGCTCTCTTCCCTCCCCCACCTCACAATTGTCACCGCCATCTTAAGTACTGGCAGAAAGTCTGCCAGTACTGAAATAAAAATATTTTTTTTATTTTTTTTTATTTTTTTCATATAGTCTGCAGTGATGGATCCCCCCTTACCCCACAACCTCCCTGATCCCCCCCATACATCTCTCTAACCCTCCCCCTCTTCCTATTTGCCGCCATCTTGGGTACTGGCAGCTGTCTGCCAGTACCCAATTTGCCCCCAAAAATAGTTTTTATTAACTTTTTTATATAAAACTTTTGTTTTCTGTAGTGTAGCTGGCCCCAATAAATAATCTACTTCCCTCCCCCTCCCAGATCCCTTACTAAACAATAGAGCTCCCCCTGCATCTGCCTCTGTATTTTTTTTTAATTTTTTTTACTTGCGGTCATTTTGCGTGCACGCGTATGCGCGTGCACCCGCCGCCGCCGCCTCCGCCCCCCCGGCCACAACCGGAACCGCGCAACCGCAGACAAACCATTGTTACATTGTGATTGCTCCGGTAAGGAAGTTGGAGCATACCCTCCTCCTACAAGCTGCTCCCACCCACCAACGAAAGTGTGAACAACAATCGCTGATGCAGAGAGGGCCACTTAGTGGCCCTTTCTACATCGGTGGGTAAAATAGGGGATTGCAGTGAAGCCTCAATATTGAGGCATCACTACAATCCCTTGTAAGCAGCTGGAAGCGATCATGATCGCTTCCAGCACTTCTAACAACAGAGGACATACCAGGTACGTCAATTGTCATTAAGGGGAGTTTTTCCAATGACGTGCCTGGTACGTCCTCTGTCATTAAGGGGTTAAATTTAGCATTGTGTTGTGCTAAATATTAAATATCCCCCTGTGCCTGAACACAGTGTTATCAATATGGCCCACGTGTACTTTCTGTCTCTTTGTGTTGAAAAGAGATTTAAAAAGCATGTGATAAGAGGCAGCCCTCAAAGGCTTAGAAATTAGCATATGAGCCTACCCATGTTTAGTTTAAACTAAGAATAAGAGAAAAAAGCAAACCTGATGATAAAAGTGAATTGGAGAGTTGATTAAAATTAAAAGTCCTATCTGAATAATGAAAGTTTAATTTATACTATACTGTCCCTTTAAGTAACAGAAAATGTCTGTGTATAAAGTCTTGCTGGTAATTAATAATCTGGGTTGATGTAGGCCGAGGGGTTCATTTGATATTGTTTTATGTACTGCTAAAAGGAACAGTAAAGTGAAAATTAAACTTAAATGTATTGATAAGAACATGACATTTGCAACAACTTTCCAATTTAATTATATTATCATTTGTGCTTAGTTCTTTTAGTATCCTTTGTTAAAGAGTAACCCTATGTGAACTCATGAGCGTGCACGTGTCTTCAGACAGCAGAGTTTGCAACAACATATATAGAATTGTTATACATAGTTACAAACACTGCTGCACAGATACACGTGCATGCCCCTAAGCTCATATCAGCCTCCTAGGTTTACTCTTATACTAAAAGAACAAAGCAAATAAAATAGAAGTAAAGTTGGGTAAAATGATGCTCTGAATTATCAGCGTTTACCTTGCATTGTCAGATTTGGCTTCTGTATTTGATGATGTTTTCCTAATTATTCTGTGATATTGTGTATTTAATTATACAAAAAACACAAAATACTGGTCTGGATTACAATCACTTTTTATTTGCATGAAAAACCATTACATCATTATATAGTCAAAAGGAGAATTACATGATATCTGCACACAATGGTATAAATATACCTAACACTTGTGCTCTTGATACAAAGCGATTTATCAGATATATAATGTTCCCCTTTAGTTATAGTAGCTATTTAAATTAAACTGATTATGATCACGTATGTTACTGATATTGTGTCTCATGAAATAAAATCAGTTTCCCCTCAGTAATTCCTCTGGTATATGACATGCACAATGCTAAGCATCTATTGCTATAAGAAAAGGTTTATCCACATGATGTGAACATTAAATATATCTCCCAGGTGTCAATTATTTGAGACTGATCTTGTTTATTTAAGTTTCTAAAGCTCTATTCATATAAAGACTCCTTTATTCTGTCAATGTAATTATTTTCTCCCCTATGTGAACTAAAAGTACAACTCCTAACACTGGCATATTAATAAACAACACTGGGGGTGCTTTGGTGTTAATTGGCTGTGTAAACTGGTCAGTATGAGGACAGATCTGTATATTCCTGTGTGGTGTTTGGATTCTATTGCATTGAAATGAGAGAAACTGAGGTGCACATATATAGAGGAACAAAGGGCAGCAGGAGAGCACTTCCAATCTGGGGCTTTTATAACTGGGATTTAGAAAGTATTATTTACAATAACATCATTTTTGATGCTTCTATTTATAGAGTTTGTAAAGTTTGTGTGTAAATATTTGGTGTTTTGTGATACCGGATTTCAATAAAAAAAACTTTTTCCACTTTCTAAACATGTGAAAGGTTTCTTCCCTTGTGAATCCTTTCATGCTTTTTCAGATGATTCATTTGTGTAAAACTTTTTCCACACTCTGTACATGTGAAAGGCTTTTCCCCTGTGTGACTCCTTTCATGTTTTCTCAGACTACTATTTTCTGTAAAACTTTTTCCACACTCTGTACATGTGAAAGGCTTTTCTCCTGTGTGACTCCTTTCATGAGTTTTCAGACTATCCATTCGTGCAAAACTTTTTCCACACTCTGTACATGTGAAAGGCTTTTCCCCTGTGTGACTCCTTTCATGAATTTTCAGACTACTTATTTGTGTAAAACTTTTTCCACACTCTGTACATGTGAAAGGCTTTTCTCCTGTGTGACTCCTTTCATGAGTTTTCAGACTATCCATTCGTGCAAAACTTTTTCCACACTCTGTACATGTGAATGGCTTTTCCCCTGTGTGACTCCTTTCATGAATTTTCAGACTACTTATTTGTGTAAAACTTTTTCCACACTCTGTACATGTGAAAGTCTTCTCTCCTGTGTGAATCCTTTCATGAGTTTTCAGATGATCTATTTGTGTAAAACTTTTTCCACACTCTGTACATGTGAAAGGCTTTTCTCCTGTGTGAATCCTTTCATGAGTTTTCAGATTACTCTTATCTGTAAAACTTTTTCCACACTCTGTACATGTGAAAGTCTTTTCTCCTGTGTGAATCCTTTCATGAGTTTTCAGATGAGCTATTCGTGTAAAACTTTTTTCACACTCTGTACATGTGAAAGGCTTTTCTCCTGTGTGAATCCTTTCATGAGTTTTCAGATTACTCTTTCCTGTAAAACTTGTTCCACACTCTGTACAAGTGAAAGGCTTTTCCCCTGTGTGATTCTTTTTATAAGTTTTCAGACTATCCATTCGTGTAAAACTTTTTCCACACTCTGTACATGTGAAAAGTTTTTCTCCTGTGTGATTCTTTTTATGAGTTTTCAAATTATTCATTTGTGTAAAACATTTGCCGCACTCAGTACATGTGTACTATTCATGTGTTTGTCTACATAAAAAGGAATTAAATAAAGAAAAAAAAACAATATTTATTATTTATAATATAATTAATCTCAATACAAAATCATATTCTTTTATACGCAACAAAATGTCTTCCATTTTGTGTTTATTTTTAAATGTATTTACCTGTAAATGACAAATTAAAAAATGATGACAAAGAATGTTGCATAATGTTCTCAGCCAGGGAACAAGTACATCTGTATTCTGGGCAAGAGAGGTGGCACCCACCATCCTCATTTAACAATGCACAAGCAACTGCACATACAGTGCTGCACGGCTCATGCTCAACAAGTTGGGTGAGAACATTATGTCTAAATTATCACAGACTATTAATCAGTGCGAGATGTTTTCAGAGGGTAAAGAAGCAGTGATCTTACAATACTTTTAAGCTTTCAGCTGTGGTTGTTTAATTTATATAAACAGCCAAACACTTTATTAGTTTAATAATATTTACTGCAAAATTAAGCACACGAATCAGGGGCGGTTCTGGGGGGGAGAACTCACTGGAAACAAGGTAGTCATTTAAGTGTAGTTATGGGTGTTCCATGAGCGAGGTCAGGGCAGGGGAAGTTGGAGTTGCAGGTGTTCTAAGTTCAGAAGTCTGAGGGCGAGGTTAGCCAGTTGTTGGACATGATCGGTCTAAAAGGACAGAGGGGGGAGTAGTACTTTCTTTCATGTAATTGGCAAGAGTCCATGAGCTAGTGACGTATAGGATATACATTCCTACCAGGAGGGGCAAAGTTTCCCAAACCTCAAAATGCCTATAAATACACCTCCCACCACACCACAACTCAGTTTTACAAACTTTGCCTCCTATGGAGGTGGTGAAGTAAGTTTGTGGTTGATTTTTCTTCTATGATAAGCGCTTCTCAGCATATTGAAAGCCCAATTCCTCTCAGAGTACAGTGTTTGTCAGAGGGATGTGAAGAGAGTATCGCCTATTGATTGTATGGTATATACTCACGGGAAATCTTTTCAAGGGTTCTCTGTTATTGGTCGTAGGGATTCATCTCCTACCTCCCTTTTCAGATCGATGATTATACTCTTATATACCATTACCTCTGCTGATAGTTTCAGTATGGGTTTGGCTATCTGCTATATGTGGATGGGTGTCTTTCATAAGTATGTATCATTATTTAAGACACTCTCAGCTATGATTTGGCACTTTATGTATTAATATAAAGTTTTAAATATATGTATGTTACTTCTATTTGCCATGAGTCAGGTCTATGTATATTTCCCTTTGCAGACTATCAGTTTCAGTATGGGAATCATGTTTTAGGAAGTTTATTTTCTTACCTGGGGTATAGTCATTCTTGGCGCGAGATTTTTTTGGTGCGAATGTGCGTCTATGATGACGCAACTTCGTCATTTCCTGCGTCTTTGTTGACGCCAGGTTGTTTGGCATGAACTTGCGTCATTTCCGGATGTTTGTTGGCACCAAAAAAAATGTTTCTACTTCATTTTGAGTCATGTGCCATACTTGGTGCCAAAAATGTGGTTTTATTTTACCCCACTTCCTATATGACTCTTGCCTTCTTTATGTTCAGAGGGCTATGCTGTTTGCATTTTTTCCCATTCCTAAAACTGCTATATGAGGAAATTGAATATTTTGTCTAAATGTTATTTTTTCTTTTACATTTTGCCCTGACTCTCATCCCAATGGGGGTTGCTCCTTCTTTATAACGTCACTGACACAAATGTACTTAAACAATGCAGATATAAATATAATAGTTTATATTTGTTTAATGAGTGATCTATTCTATTTTCCCAGTAATTAAAGTCGGCATACTATCTATTTTACTCACCTAACACATATGAGTTCATGCTGATAACAGGCTCCAATGTCTGTGCTCAGGAAGAAGGTTCCCTTATTCACTCCAGTTACATCAATACCTGATATCTCTCAGTGCTCTGGCCGTGTCTGTAAAAAGTATATTAAATGGTTTAGACAGATAATAATAAATAATGGAAAAAGCCTTAAAGGGCGAAACGCGTCAGCAGTCTAGACGCCTTTTAACTACACTCTGTCAATACTATGTTGAGACACTAGTAGAATTAGTTGAATTTGCTAGCTTTAATTACAATCTTTACTTAAAAAATATGTGGTATTAACTTAACCGTTACGATGCTAACATATAACTGGGTCAGAACGCTGAATCACCAATAGTGGGTACCGAATGAGTGGTAACTGAGTACATGATACCTACGATAGTGGTGTAACCAAACTCCTATATACTGATAGGTGTGAGTGTGTTATTAGTTTTAGAAACTATTGCTACCGCGATATAGCGCATATGATAAATATAATCTGGAGCGGGATTTGACATCAGCTTTCTCGTTTATGTGTTGCAAGAGATCTGATTGCAAGTGGAGCGTGGCTCTATATAATATTAGCAAAAATATTTAATAGCAAACCTATAATGTCATCTAAGACAAAAGGCTCTCTGATACTATAGAGGGATTAGTGGATAACGCACAAACAAAACTCAGGCAGAGAAAGCAGTCATATTATATAAAACTTGGAATAGCCCACCAGCGGTGTCAATAAGATACAGAATATTTAGTATCTAAGTAAAAGTGTCATCTATGACAAACTGCAAACAGAAATTACAGATGTAACAGTGGGTTTTGAACTAATATACACAAACAGTGATAGCAAGTATTGTATATCTACTTCGTAACAGCCAAAGGCAACGATAACAGATACATACAAACAGTGATAGCAAGTATTCTGCATTTACTTTGTAACAACTAAACGGCGACAATAACAGATACATTTTTCAGGTTAACAATTTTGATTAATGATATGCTTGTTGAATGTTTCTGACCGCACCAAGTATATTTGAAACCATCAATAAACTTGTTTGTTTATCACAAGTAACATTGAGATTAACCCTATTCTCTACAATCTACAAGTACCGTTTGCCATACAAGTGAAACTAACACACTCATTATATACTATTCATATGCATTGTTATAAGCCACTTTTGATCTGTATGTAATTAGTGGACAGTATTTATAACACTGTGTTTGGTAAACCACCAGAAAACCAATAAGGTGGATTTAGAATACAATAATGGAGCTATATATTGTACTCTCCACACAGTAATATGAAGTGAAAGATGGAATGATACAATACACATATAATCTAAACCACCAGTATAAAAATATTGGATACCGGAATGTCCATAACAATTCATATGTACCCTCCCACTGAATAGCGTTGTATTTTTTAAGTAGGACACCTCCTAACAACAAATGGAGAGAAGTGGGCATATACTAGACTGGAGATACATCCAGATCTATTCAATGTAGTACTCTAGTGCACATAGTACTATAATTTACACATGCCCCACTCAATTTTGTAATTGCTATATTTCTATATTTGCGCCACGTACTCAACACCAGACAACTTAGGACCTAAATTTGTGACATTTACCTGTAATTAGGCCACATTTCATTAAATACATTTAGTCACTTATAGGACCATCTGGGATTAAGTACTACAGAGTGTGAATTTTAATCATTTAGTTAGTTTTGTTTTTTATTAGCTATTTATTAAAAGTTATGTTTTAACTATATTCAGAACAAACCGCCTCTAAGTCTGGGCAGAGAGTGCTAATGTGCATTCTTTCAGTGGATAATCTATTATCCACTATCTCTTTGGTCAATTTAACTAATGCACAGCACCAACCCGCATAAATTTAGATATTAAATGATACATAGTGCAATTACAAGAGATTACATAAGAACGCTATAAGAATATCAAATAATCTGCGGGGATTGCCACCTAGTTAGTGCCATTGTTAACTTGTTTTGTATAGATAATAATAAAACATAATTTATGCTTACCTGATCAATTTATTTCTCTTGTGGTGTATCCAGTCCACGGATCATCCATTACTTGTGGGATATTCTCCTTCCCAACAGGAAGCTGCAAGAGGATCACCCACAGCAGAGCTGTCTATATAGCTCCTCCTCTTCCTGCCACCTCCAGTCATTCGACCGAAGACAAACAAGAGAAAGGAGAAACCATAGGGTGCAGTGGTGACTGTAGTTTAAAAATAAAACATACCTGCCTTAAAATGACAAGGCGGGCCGTGGACTGGATACACCACAAGAGAAATAAATTTATCAGGTAAGCATAAATTATGTTTTCTCTTGTAAGGTGTATCCAGTCCACGGATCATCCATTACTTCTGGGATACCAATACCAAAGCTAAAGTACACGGATGAAGGGAGGGACAAGGCAGGAACTTAAACAGAAGGTACCACTGCCTGTAAAACCTTTCTCCCAAAAATAGCCTCCGAAGAAGCAAAAGTCTCAAATTTATAAAACTTTGAAAAAGTATGAAGCGAAGACCAAGTCACCGCCTTGCAAATCTGTTCAACAGAAGCCTCATTTTTAAATGCCCATGTGGAAGCCACAGCTCTGTAGAATGAGCTGTAATCCTTTCAGGAGGCTGCTGGCCAGCAGTCTCATAAGCTAAGCGGATTATACTCCTTAGCCAAAACGAAAGAGACGTTGCCGAAGCCTTTTGGCCTCTCCTCTGTCCAGAGTAGACAACAAACAAAGCAGATGTTTGACGAAAATCTTTAGTAGCTTGTAAATAAAACTTTAAAGCACGAACCACGTCAAGATTGTGTAAAAGACGTTCCTTCTTTGAAGAAGGCTTAGGACACAATGACGGAACAACAATCTCCTGATTGATATTCTTATTAGATACCACCTTAGGAAGAAACCCAGGTTTGGTACGCAAAACTACCTTATTTGCATGGAAGATCAGATAAGGGGAATCACACTGTAAGGCAGATAACTCGGAAACTCTACGAGCCGAGGAAATAGCTACCAAAAACAGAACTTTCCAAGATAAAAGCTTGATATCTATGGAATGAAGAGATTCAAACGGAATCCCTTGGAGAACTTTAAGAACCAAATTTAAACTCCATGGCGGAGCAACTGGTTTAAACACAGGCTTGATTCTAACTAAAGCTTGACAAAACGCCTGAACGTCTGGACTATCCGCCAGACGCTTGTGCAAAAGAATAGACAGGGCAGAAATCTGTCCCTTTAATGAACTAGCTGACAATCCCTTTTCTAATCCTTCTTGGAGAAAAGATAATATTCTGGGAATCCTGACTTTACTCCATGAGTAACCCTTGGATTCACACCAATAAAGATATTTACGCCATATCTTATGATAGATTTTCCTGGTGACAGGCTTCCGTGCCTGAATTAAGGTATCAATGACTGACTCGGAGAAGCCATGCTTTGATAAAATCAAGCGTTCAATCTCCAGGCAGTCAGTCTCAGAGAAATTAGATTTGGATGGTTGAAAGGACCCTGAAGTAGAAGGTCCTGTCTCAGAGGCTGAGTCCATGATGGAAGAGATGACATGTCCACTAGATCTGCATACCAAGTCCTGCGTGGCCACGCAGGCGCTATCAAAATCACTGATGTTCTCTCCTGCTTGATTTTGGCAATCAGACGAGGGAGCAGAGGAGCAGGTGGAAACACATAAGCCAGGTTGAAGGACCAAGGCGCTGCTAGAGCATCTATCAGCGTTGCCTTGGGATCCCTGGACCTTCTACATTCTGGCGAGACGCCATGAGATCCAGTTCTGGTTCGCCCCAACGTTGAACCAATTGAACAAACACCTCCGGATGGAGTTCCCACTCCCCCGGATGAAAAAAGTCTGTTGACTTAGAAAATCCGCCTCCCAGTTCTCTACACCTGGGATATGGATAGCTGATAGGTGGCAAGAGTGAAACTCTGCCCAACGAATTATCTTTGAAACGTCCAACATCGCTAGGGAACTCCTTGTTCCCCCTTGGTGGTTGATGTAAGCTACAGTCGTGATGTTGTCCGACTGAAATCTGATGAACCTCATTGTCGCTAGCTGAGGCCAAGCTTGAAGAGCATTGAATATCGCTCTTAATTCCAGAATGTTTATTGGGAGGAGGGTCTCCTCCTGAGTCCACGATCCCTGAGCCTTCAGGGAGTTCCAGACTGCCCCCCAGCCTAGAAGCCTGGCATCTGTCGTTACTATTGTCCAATCTGGCCTGCGAAAGGTCATACCTTTGGACAGATGGACCCGAGAGCAACCAGAGAAGAGAATCCCTGGTCTCTTGATCCAGATTTAGCAGAGGGGACAAATCTGTGTAATCCCCATTCCACTGACTGAGCATGCAGAGTTGCAGCGGTCTGAGATGTAGGCGGGCAAAAGGCACTATGTCCATTGCCGCTACCATTAAGCCGATTACTTCCATACACTGAGCCACCGAAGGGCGAGAAGTAGAATAAAGAACACGGCAAGAATTTAGAAGTTTTGATAACCTGGTCTCTGTCAGGTAAATCCTCATTTCTACAGAATATATCAGAGTTCCCAGAAAGGAAACTCTTGTGAGAGGGGATAGAGAACTCTTCTCTTCGTTCACTTTCCACCTGTGCGACCTCAGAAATGCCAGAACTATGTCCATATGAGACCTGGCAATTTGGAAATTTGACGCCTGTATCAGAATGTCGTCTAAATAAGGGGCTACTGCTATGCCCCACGGCCTTAGGACCACCAGAAGTGACCCCAGAACCTTCGTAAAGATTCTTGGAGCTGTAGCTAACCCAAAAGGAAGAGCTACAAACTGGTAATGCCTGTCTAGGAAGGCAAACCTGAGAAACCGATGATGATCTTTGTGTATCGGAATGTGAAGATAAGCATCCTTTAAATCCACTGTAGTCATGTATTGACCCTCCTGGATCATAGGTAGGATGGTACGAATGGTCTCCATCTTGAATGATGGGACCCTGAGAAATTTTTTTAGGATCTTGAGATCTAAGATTGGTTTGAAGGTTCCCTCTTTCTTGGGAACCACAAACAGATTTGAATAGAAGCCTTGTCCCTGTTCCTCCTTTGGATCTAAGAAATCACTCCCATAACTAGGAGGTCTTGAACACAATGTAAGAATGCCTCTCTTTTCATCTGGTTTGCAGATAACTGTGAAAGGTGAAATCTCCCTTTTGGAGGGGAAGCTTTGAAGTCCAGAAGATATCCCTGGGATACAATTTCCAATGCCCAGGAATCCTGGACATCTCTTGCCCAAGCCTGGGTGAAGAGAGAAAGTCTGCCCCCTACTAGATCCGTCACCGGATCGGGGGCCAATACTTCATGCTGTCTTTGAGGCAGCAGCAGGCTTTTTGGCCTGCTTACCTTTGTTCCAAGCCTGGTTAGGTCTCCAGACCGACTTGGACTGGGCAAAAGTTCCCTCTTGTTTTGTATTAGAGGAAGTTGATGCCGCGCTCGTCTTAAAGTTTCGAAAGGCACGAAAATTAATCTGTTTGGCCCTTGATTTATTAGACCTGTCCTGAGGGAGGGCATGACCCTTTCCTCCCGTAATATCAGAAATGATCTCCTTCAAACCAGGCCCGAATAGGGTCTGCCCCTTGAAGGGAATATTAAGAAGCTTAGACTTTGAAGTAACGTCAGCTGACCATGATTTAAGCCATAGCGCCCTACGCGCCTGAATAGCAAAACCAGAATTTTTAGCCGTTAGTTTAGTCAAACGAACAATGGCATCAGAAACAAATGAATTGGCTAGCTTAAGTGCCCTAAGCTTGTCAAGTATATCGTCCAATGGGGTCTTTCCCTGTAAAGCCTCTTCCAGAGACTCAAACCAGAAGGCCGACGCAGCAGTGACTGGGGCAATGCATGCAAGAGGTTGTAGAATAAAACCTTGTTGAATAAACATTTTCATAAGGTAACCCTCTAACTTTTTATCCATTGGATCTAAGAAAGCACAACTGTCCTCGACGGGGATAGTAGTACGCTTAGCTAGGGTAGAAACTGCTCCCTCCACCTTAGGGACCGTCTGCCATAAGTCCCGTGTGGCGGCATCTATTGGAAACAATTTCTTAAAAATAGGAGGGGGAGAGAACGGTACACCTGGTCTATCCCATTCCTTAGTAATAATTTCTGAAAACCTTTTAGGTATCGGAAAAACATCAGAGAAAACAGGCACTGCATAGTATTTATCCAATCTGCACAATTTCTCTGGCACTGCAATGGTGTCGCAGTCATTCAGAGTAGCTAAAACCTCCGAGTAGCATGCAGAGGTGTTCAAGCTTAAATTTAAATGTTGCCATATCAGAATCAGGTTGAATCATCTTCCCTGAGTCAGACACATCACCCACAGAAAGAAGCTCTCCTTCCTCAGCTTCTGCATATTGTGAGGGGGTATCAGACATATCTATTAAAGCGTCAGAGTGCTCTGTATTTCTTCTAACCCCAGAGCTGTCTCGCTTTCCTCGTAACCCAGGTAGTCTGGATAATACCGCTGACAGTGTATTATCCATGACTGCCGCCATGTCTTGTAAAGTAAATGCCATGGCGAGCTAGATGTACTTGGCGCCTCTTGAGCGTGAGTCCCTTGAGCGGGAGTAAAAGGCTCTGACACGTGGGGTGAGTTAGTCGGCATAACTTCCCCCTTGTATGATTCCTCTGGTGATAAATCTTTTAAAGACAGAATATGATCTTTATAACCTAAAGTGAAATCAGTACATGGTACACATTCTAAGAGGGGGTTCCACCATGGCTTCTAAACATAATGAACAAGGAGTTTCCTCTATGTCAGACATGTTTAAACAGACTAGCAATGAGACCAGCAAGCTTGGAAAACACTTTACAGAAAGTTAACAAGCAAAAAATAAAAACGGTACTGTGCCTTTAAGAAAAATAAAAAAGGTCAGAATTTGAAAAACAGTGAAAAAAAGAAGTAAATCAAACGAAATTTTTACAGTGTGTATAATAGGCTAACAGAGCATTGCACCCACTTGCAAATGGATGATTAACCCCTTAGTTTCAAAAACGGATAAAAAAAACGAAATAAACGTTTTTTTAACAGTCACAACAACTGCCACAGCTCTGCTGTGGCCCTACCTTCCCATACAATCGACTTTGGAAAGCCCAAAAACACTTCAGAGAGGTCCTAAGCATTCAGGGGACTCCTTCAGGAAAACTGGATGTCTCAGACTGCAAAATCTAATGCGCATTTAGGCGCGAAATTAGGCCCCTCCCACTCATGTATTCACAGTGAGAGGCCAACATAAACTATCCCTAGGCCAAAATTAGCCAGCCATGTGGAAAAAACTAAGCCCCAATAAAGTTTTATCACCAATAGGCATATAAAAAACGTTTAAGCACTTCCAGCAAACTTTTTATATGTCAGAATTGTGAAAAATAATAAGAGTATTACCGCTAAACGCAAGCATGATACTAGTTGTTGTTAAATCACTGTAATCAGGCTTACCTCAGATAAATCAGGTATTTAACAGCATTTTCTAGCATACACATTTCCTAGAAAAATTTATACTGCACATACCTCATAGCAGGGTTCCCTGTACGCCATTCGCCAAGCTGAAGTTACCTCTCTCTTCAGTTATGTGTGAGAACAGCAATGGATCTTAGTTACAACCTGCTAAGATCATCAGAGACCACAGGCAGATTCTTTTTCTATTTTCTGCCTGAGACCAAAATAGTACAACTCCGGTACCATTTAAAAATAATAAACTTTTGAATTGAAGAAAAACAAACTAAATTACACCACATCTCTCTAACTGCTTCCATGTTTGTCGAGAGCTGCAAGAGAATGACTGGAGGTGGCAGGAAGAGGAGGAGCTATATAGACAGCTCTGCTGTGGGTGATCCTCTTGCAGCTTCCTGTTGGGAAGGAGAATATCCCACAAGTAATGGATGATCCGTGGACTGGATACACCTTACAAGAGAAATAAGGGTTCTGATTAACTGTACGTATGGTATAATTAATGGCACACGTAACAATTCATGTTATACAGATCAGCTGTTTAGGTTATTACATATGTTCTATTGATTCACCACAAGCATTTAGAAGAGTTAACACTGTGTGTGTTATAATTGCCCCTTAAAGGAATATTAAAGTCCAAATTAATCTTTCATGATTCAGATAGGGCATGTAATTTTAAACAACTTTCTAATTTACTTTTATCATCAAATTTGCTTTGTTCTCTTGGTATTCTTAGTTGAAAGTTAATCCTAGGAGGCTCCTATGCTAATTTCTAAGCCCTAGAAGGCTGCCTCTTATCTATTTGCATTTGACATTTTGATCACAGCTAGAGGGTGTTAGTTCATGTGTTTCATATAAATAACATTGTGCTCATGCACGTGGAGTTATTTAAGAGTCAGCACAAATTGCCTGAAATGCAAGTCTGTGAAAAGATCTGAGATAAGGAGGCAGCCTGCAGAAGCTTAGATTCAAGGTAATTACAGAGGTAAAAAGTATATCTCTAGAACAGTGTTGGTTATGCAAAACTAGGGAATAGTAAATAAAGGGATGATCTATTTTATCAAACAATAACATTTTGGGTGTTTACTATCACTTTAAATATGAATATTCCCAGATCTATACAACATAATGGTAGAAAATCTATTTAAGTGGGGCCATATCACAACTTTACAAATATATTATAATCTTTGTTTTCTGTCATTTATATGAAACAATATTTTCTCCTGAAATAAATGTTAAATATAATTTTTTAAATATAAGTTAAATTGGATACTGCAGTATTGGTATTGTACTTCCTACTAATTCTCACTGTCAGACATTTTGTCATGTGCTCCACCCCCCATCCTTTAACTTCTCTTGGTCAATACTGTGTTGTCTTAAAGAGCCAGTCAACACCAGAATTTTTGTTGTTAAAAAAAGATAGATAATCCCTTTATTACCCATTCCCCAGTTTTGCAAAACCAACACTGTTATATTAATACACTTTTTACTTCTGTGACTAACTTGTATCTAAGCATCTTCTGACTGCCCCTAATCACATGACTTTTAGTTATTATCTATTGACCTGCATTTTAGCCAAATAGCAAAGTGTCTGCCACTAGCGTGATCACAATGCTATCTATATGGCCTACATGAGCTAGCTCTCCCCTGCTGTGAAAAGTAAATAAAATAGAGGCGGCCTTCAAGGGCTTAGAAATGATCATATGTGCCTTCCTAGGTTTGCTTTCAACTAGAATACCAAGAGAAGAAAGCAGAATTGTTGATAAAAGTAAATTGGAAAGTTGTTTAAAATAACATGCCCTATTTGAAAAAGGAAAGTTTTTTTTGGACTTGACTGTCCCTTTAAATCACACTACAATGGGGTATGAGAGGGATAGGCACTAAAATGTTCATTTCAATGGCTATCTTAGATATAGAAAAGAAAAGGAAGTGTTTGTGTTTACATAGAGTAATAACATAATGAGATGTTTTTGACAAATTAAGTCAATTTAAAGGGACTGTAACACATAGAATTACAAAACAACAGATGCATATCAAAAATACAATGCAATAAAACGTAGTATGAAAGTTAAAAGAGCAATAGATTGTTTTCTGATAAATGTAGTTCTGCACCTGTACCATGTGACAGCTATCAGCCAATAACAGACTCATATTTTATATAATGTGAACTCCTGCATATGCTAAGTAGGGGCCACTGCCTCAGGTCATTTAAAAGGCTGTGTACAATTTAATAATTAAAACGTTATGTGGGAAACGTAACAATATCTAATCAAGCCCCATAGCCATAATTAGAACCAATGCAATAAAGTGTCAGCAGATGCTGTCAATGTTATTGTTTTGGTAAAAAGACCCAATAATAGTCATTAGTAATGGGGGGGTGCTCACTGTTTAATAAGTAACAGAAAAAATGCAAAGAAAAAATATGACAGTAATAGAGCACTCACAGGAAATCTATCATAAGTGAACAATGACAGTAGAGGCTGTCCAAAGTTTGTGTAATTTAAACTTAACATTTATTGAGATACAATAAAAATGGGTAGACACAAACTACTAGTGTAGATATAAATAAAACTTAGATTAAAAATAATCAACAAGCTAGCTTATCCACAAAAACCCCTAGCCGTACCAATCAATGATTGGGAGCAAATAATTTTGCGCTCTCTCCCCCCTTCTCTTTTGCGCTCTCTCCCCCTCTCTTTTGCGCTCTCTCTCTCTCCCCCCCTCTCTTTTGCGCTCTCTCTCCCCCTCTCTTTTGCGCTCTCTCTCCCCCCTCTCTTTTGCTCTGTCTCTCCCCCCCCTCTCTTTTGCGCTCTCTCTCCCCCTCTCTTTTGCGCTCTCTCCCCCCTCTCTTTTGCGCTGTCTCTCACAGCATGAAACATATAGAAAACAAATTAAATAAGTACAGTTGAGTTTTTTTTAACAAACTCAGTTTCTAATATGAAGTAAAATCATTTATCTTTATCATAACAAAATACATAACAATATTTTCTCATCCTATAATATAAAAGGCCAAGTGTGTTTGTCTGAAGCTGTCATGCGCAGTAGAGACAGCTTGAGGACAAACACCCCTGGCATTACCTGATCTGCTGTTTGCAGCATGGTGCGGCGAAAGTGGGCATGGTCAGGGCGGTTGGCAGGTCCAGTCAGCACGAGAGAGGGGAGAGCAATAGAAAGAGAGGGGGAGAGACAAGAATATATGGGAAAGTAGGGATGCACCGAAATTTCGGCAGCCGAAATTTTCAGCCGAAAATGAGCCTATCCCATTCGGGTCGAAAGAGGGGCAAACCGGCCGAAAATTGCATGCTCTATCTGCCCCACAACTACACTTACTGGCCGCCTCTCATAGTTGCCAACATTTAAAAAAAAATTCCAGGGACACCTTGCAGCAGAGCAAGCAAGCGGGTTACTGGAGTATTGATGACCTACTGTTCAACTGCTCCGCCCCCTCAGTTCTGCAATCAAAACACACCCATTTGAAAGTAATAGTATAATTTAGACTTATCCATAGTTTATTATACAGATTACAGCACCAAGCTCTTAGACCTACCCAGTCTCTGGAACACATTCTGGGCATATGGTTATTTTTACAACAAAGCATCAAAATTAGAAAGACAAATAATATGTGAACCCATTCAATAATAATAAGAATATTCCATTAGGAATTAATTATATTTAAATAATACACTATATCTATTTATCATATATCTATCTGTATATATGTGTGTGTATGTATGTGTAGGCTTACCATAATTTTTTGAGGGGAAACTGGGACTAGCTGGTGCAGTGCCAGTGGGGGTGTGGTCAAGGGGGCGTGGCGATTACCGGTCCTTTTAAAGTAGTAGCTTTTATGTGCGTAATGTTTTGTGGATACTCTACCCTTCTTCAGTCTAACAACAAGTGAATCACACAGTTTAAATAGACCATAACACCACCCCCTAGTGAAAAAGGCACCATTACGTTGTCATGGCAACCCATACACAACATTAGCAAATAAATCATTCATCTAAATCTCAGATTCTAAATAATGTCAAACATCAAGCATAATGATCAATTTAATAAAATAGTGAAAAGCACATACATCACACAATGTAATATCTGCAGTGTAATATGTGTTTTATGTGTCTAATTAAGGAACAGATCCAAATACTGATAAGGCATAAATACAACATTGAATGAAATAAGTAAAAAAGAAACACGTACCTGCAAAGCTGTTTAAGAGGCTACTCTATACCATAATGCAGGAAGATTACAGCCAAAATGTTATTCTGCATGAAGTAAAGAAAGATCCACGCCAGTCCTGCATGTATGCACTTCCTGGTCATACCCATATGATTCCCCTAAAGGTTTATCACCGGTGATGTCACCAGGGGTCGGGGGGGGGGGGGGTTAAATTCTTAGAAAAATAAAATAAGTAGTACTACAAAATTAAAAAAACCTTATGCTGCTCACTCAGCCTGTATTACTAAATGTAAACTTTGAAGGACACAAACGTTAAGCTAAGCAGAGCTGTATGTAACAAAGTATCAGCATCCAACTATGCTGGAGAGCCACATTCCAGTCATTTTGAATAATGTGTCTGGGTTTCAGGTGGTCTGAAACCCGAACACATGATTTGAAACCTGGAGGTGGCAACCCTACTGGGACAGAATGAACAACCGGGTGGGACACTGGGACAGCGCCTCCAAACAGGGACAATCCCAGTAAAAGTGGGACTTCTGGTAAGCCTATGTATGTGTGTAAATGTGTGTATAAATAAATATATATATATATATATATATACACAAACAACAAATGTTGTGCAAAGGAGATTTTCAGGGACATTTCCAGGGACAAAAAAAATCCAGGGACATACAACAAAATCCAGGGACTGTCCCTGGAAATCAGGGACTGTTGGCAACTATCTTACTGCATCCACTCGCACCTAAAATTAAGGCCGGTGCAGAAACTACATTTCCCACAATACCACTCACTGCAGCACAGCCTCCACCCTCCTTTCCTACCTAGAGCGGTTCCTTCCTCTTTCTGTAGAATCTGCACTTCCTGTTCTGAAAGGCTCCGGTGTACTGTTTGCTTAGTGCTGCGGAAGAAGAGTTGCTCCGGTTCAGCAGTTCAGCTCCGTGAGGGAGGTTTGATTTACAGCTGTGTAGTGTTAGGAGGTAGAGGGGGGTTGCTCTGTGTTACGCTGCTGTAAATCAAACCTCCATTGTCTCTAACAGAGCTAAACTGCTGAACCGGAGCAACTCTTCCTCCACAAAATGCTGAATAATTGCAGTAATAGACAAAGCTTCTACGTTTTAAATCCCTAGGAAACAGTTATACAAGCAGGGCTTTTACTTAGTGTATTGAACAGATTTTGTTATGGAGAAATGCAGCAGAATAAAACCCTTTCCAACTTCATAACACCCATTAATACTTTACTATTTATAACCAGCCTACATACTGTTTAATTGTGTAGCAAAGAATAAATATACAGTGATTTATATAATAAGAATATGAATTTAAATAATAAGCATATTTATAAAAATGTTTTGTTCACATAAAAAAGGAACAAAATAATAAACTTTTAAAAGGGGATATTCATTTCTGCATTGAACAAGCCTACTTCATGCCACCTTTGTTGTTTAACACACATGCAGTAGTCCTGATCTGCCAATAAATATTAATACTGCAGTGTAAACCATTTCTTGCAAGATTTAATTATCTAGCCCTTACTGTTTTGCATAGATAGAAAAGTTTTCTAGGACTATACTGAATTTGTATAACTAGTAAACCAAAAGAAAATCTCTTAAATCTGATTCTGTTACTGAATGAAGAATGTATATTGATATTAAATAATCAACAATATATTATTCTTCACTCAGTCACATATAACAGAAACGGATTTAACAGATTTTTTATTTCTAAAGTTATTTTTCTGTCCAATTTCAGTGTGGTTAATGGTTATTTATTTATTGGCGTGTAGTTTTTTTTTTTCAGATCCATTAAATTCATTAAAAACTCTAAATAATAAAGGGCATTCTGAATTTTAGGTTTCGGTCCAGAATTTTCATTTCGGTGCATCTCTATGGGAAAGAGCTAAAGAGGGGAAAGAGAGAGCAAAAGAGAGGGGAAAGAGCAAAATAGAGGGAAGAGAGAGCAAAAGAGAGGGGGGAGCAAAAGAGATGGGGGAGAGAGAGAGCAAAAGGAGAGGGATGGAGAGAAAGAACAAAAGAGAGGGGAAAGAGACAGAGCAAAAGAGAGGGAGGAGAGAGAGCACAAAAGAGAGGGGGGAGAGAGAGAGCAAAAGGGAGGGGGGAGAGAGCAAAAGAGAGGGGGAGAGAGAGGGCAAAAGAAGAGAGGGGGAGAGATGGGGGATGGGGAAAGAGGGTGGGATGGGGAGAGAGCAAAAGAGGAGGGGGGAGAGAGCAATAGATAGGGGGAGAGAGAGAAAAAGAGAGGTTGAGAGAGAACAATAGAGAGGGTAAGAGAGAGAGCAAAAGAGGGGGGAGAGAGACAGAGCAAAAGAAAGGGGGAGAGGGAGAGCAAAAGAGAGGGATGGAGATAAATAGCAAAAGAGAGGGATGGAGAGAAAGAGCAAAAGAGAGGGGGAGAGAGAGCGCAAAAGAGAGGGGGAGAGAGCACTAAAGAGAGGGGGAGAGAGAGCAAAAGTGAGGTGGAGCGAAAGAGAGCGCAAAAGAGAGGGGGAGAGAGATCAAAAGAGAGGGGGAGAGAGATCAAAAGAGAGGGGGAGAGTTTAAAAAGAGAGGGGGAGAGAGAGAGCAAAAGAGAGCAAGGGGTGGGACTGCTGTACTGCAAAAAATGGCCAGTGTAACGTGCTTTAGGACTAGTCATTATATAAAACACAACAGTGTGAGGCTGTTAATAAAGATTTATGTCAGGGTTTGCATATTACCGTTTAGCAGAAGCTCTGTAAGTATGAAGTCTCTCTGGTTCCTCCTGTGATATCACTGAGTGTTACACAGATATTTATACTAATGTGGTAGTGTCACCTTTCTCTGTGTGACTCACATGAGTACAACTTGTCAGTTGGGAGACAATGAGAGGGTCACACCTGGACTTTTGTTCTCATATAGATGTCTATTGTCCCCTCTGGTGTCACATGAGTCCCTGCCTCCCCCTCAGGGTGTGATTATCATATGGATAAACAAGGAGGAAACAAACTGTTTATTTAAATGTGAGAGATTTTCTGTTGTGTCCTAAAATATCTCAGGATACAGCATTATATTATGTTTTTATTGATGAAAATTGATATTTTAACATAATTTAATTGAAAAAAGATTTTTATTATTTTGCTCCTCAAGTATACATCACAACAGTAATATAACAGTAAATGAATCTTACAGGTACAGGTCACAGTCATAGATAACAAGTCACAGCCAAGGGTGTATGGAAGGAAACATAGTTGGTCATTACAATATGCACTCCAGGTCAGAAAGTAAAGTGCTTCCTTCACATCATTGTTGTCCCAACCCAAAGGGGGTTTCCACTATATTTTAACAGAACTTAGTTGCAATCAGATGTACAATATTAACCTGTTATACATATGAGATACAGATATAGGAGCAGCAATACACTACTGGGAGCTAGCTGAACACATCTAGTTAGCCAATCACAAGAGATAAATGTGTGCACCAATCAGCAGCGAGCTAGTGTAGGATATGTGCATATTCTTTTTAAACAAGGGATACAAAGAAAACAAAGCACATCCGATAAAAGAAGTTAATTTAAAGTGTCATAAAAAGAAAATCTCTATCTGAATCATGCATGATTAAAGGGACACTCAAGTCAAAATAAACTTTTATAATTCAGAAAGAACCTGCAGTTTATAGACACTTTACTTCCATTACCAAAGCTACAGTTTTATACCCTGCTATATTAAAAATATTTACAAAATATGAAACCCTAATATTTGACAATTTTAATGAAGCATCACTATTTCTTTTAACCCCTTCACCCAATATGACATATACATATATATACATTGTGCGGTACTTTGGGTACTTTGGCTATCGTACTGCATGATGTATATATACGTTGTTGCTTCAGGAGGCTCCAGCAATCTCAGCTGTTAAGTTACAGCCGAGATCTGGAGCTCCTGAAGCTGCAGGCATCTCCCGCATATGGAGCCAGAGCGCGATCAGTGCTCCGCCTCCATATGAGGGCAGATGCCTGATCATTACAGACGGTGACACTGTGTGTGTCACCATCTGTAGCGACCTTCTGCTGGAGCCTGCGGGAGGTGTGGGCGGAAGTCGGGTGGGCAGCCCAGCAGGAGAGGTGGGAAGGGGACGGGAGGAAGTGGGAGGGGCCCTACGCTGTGGGAAAATTTAAGCAAAGGGAGTGGTGACAGGGATGGGGCAGCTATGCTACTGAAAATGTGATCTGGGGGTGTGGGGGGACACCCTAACTAAAAATCATGGATGGGGGGAGCTGGTTAAAAACTACCTACAACAAATATTAAAAAAGCCTGATAAAAAAAATAATAAAAATGGTTTTATATGTAATGACAGGCAGCTGCCAGTACCTAAAATGGCGCCTAACAGTAAGAGGGGGGAGGTTTAGAGAGCTGTTTAGGGGGGATCAGGGAGGTTGGGGGACAAGGGGAGATCCTACACTGGAGAAAAATATTTAAAAAAAGTATTTTTTCATACTGGCAGACTGTCTGCCAGAACCTAAGATGGGGGTTACCAGTGGGGGGTGAGAGAAGGAAGAGAGCTGTTTAGGAGGGTTCAGGTAGGGATCAGGGGGTGAGGAGTGTCAGGTAGGAGGCTAATCTCTACACTAAAGCTAACATTAACCTTTTAAGCTACCTAATTAACCCCTTCACTGCCGGGAATAATAGAAGTGTGGGGCACAACTGCAATTAGCGGCCTTCTAATTACCAAAAAGCAATGACAAAGCCATATATGTCTGTAATTAAAGGATCCCAGAGAAACTTTTACAAACATTTGTGCCATGATTGCACAAGCAGAATGTAAATAATTTCTGTGAGAAACCCAAAGTTTGTGAAAAAAGTACCAATTTCTTTTATTTGATGGCATTTGGCGGTGAAATAGTGGCATGAAATATACCAAAATGGGCCTAGATCAAGACCTTGGGTTGTCTATTTAAAAAATATATATAGATTTGATAGGTAAATAAAAGAAAACAAGGCTCTATTTCTATTTAAAAGTGAGTGATAGCAAAAATGCTAAAAAAAATCTGGTATTTTGGGCAGGTTTTGTCTGGAAGTCCCGGTAGTGAAAGGGTTAAAAGAATCTTCATAAGCCCAATAGCACTAGCTGATTCAATAGGTTAATAAAAGACATTAATGTATAGCAGCTCATTTTAAGAACAATAATCAAAATGTATTTAGCCCTATACAATATTATCACAGTACATAGCTAGAATGGCCAATGCTAGTGTGAATATTAGGCTGCATGAGGGACCTTCAGCTATAATGGAATGTCTGGGATCATCAGTTTTGGAGGGTGGGATTATCTTTCTTTCTCCTCCTTCTCCCCCTCACACGCGCTCTCTTCCCTTTTCACCTATTGTCTTGTTAAATTCAAGGTCAGATATCCAGAGGAGTAAACATCTTATCATGGAATGTGGGGGGAATTACGTCCCCATTTAAGAGGAATCTTATTATCAAACACCTAGGTAAAAATAATCCAGATATTGCTGGTATCCAAGAGACCCATCTTAATTTACAAGAAATGGAGAAATTTAAGATGAAATGGGTGGGAGATGATATTGCAACCCCCGTAAATCTAGGAAAAAAGGAGTAGCAATACTTTTTAATAAAAACCTTAACTATGAAGTTTGTGAAAAAGTTAACGATTTTTTATTTGATCGCATTTGGGGGTGAAATGGTGGAAATAAATATAGCAAAATGGGCCTAGATCAATACTCTGGGTTGTCTACTAAAAATAAATATATAGTTTTAATAGGTAAAGAAAAAAAAAACTAGGCTCTATTTCTGTTTAAATGCTAAAAATGCTCTGGTCTTTTGGGGAAGTTTTAGGGGCCGAATTATCAAGCTCCATTCCGCACGAGCCTTCAGGCTGGCCGGGAACAGCAGTTATGAAGCAGTGGTCTAAAGATCGCTGCTCCATAACTGATCTGCTGCCTCTGAGTCTGCGGTCTGCAATCCACCCTATCCTATACGATCGGACTGATTGATACCCCCTGCTAGCGGCCGATTGGCCACGAATCTGCAGGGGGCGGCATTGCAAAAGTAGTTCTGGTGAGCTGCTTGTGCAATGTTAAATGCAGTCAGCATTCAGCAATGTCTGTAGGACCTGATAAGCTACAGCGCATCATGTCGGACAGACATTGATAAATTGCCCTTAAAGGGACATGAAACCCAAATTTTTTCTTTCATGATTCAGATAGAGAATACAATTTTAAACAGCTTTCTAATTTACTTCTATTATCTCATTTGTTGCATTCTCTTGGTATCATTTGTTGAATTAGCAGCAATGCACTAATGGTTTCTAACTGAACTTATGGGTAAGCCAATCACAAGCAATATATATATATATGCAGCTACCAATCAACAGCTAGAACCTAGGCTCTCTGCTGCTCCTGAGCTTTCCTAGATAAAGCTTTCAGCAAAGGATAACAAGAGAAGGAAGCAAATTAAATACTAGAAGTAAATTGGAAAGTTGTTTAAAATTGTATTCTCTATCTGAATCATGACATAAATTTTTTTTTGGGTTTCATGACCCTTTAAGTCTGAAATGCCTGGTCCTTAAGGGGTTAAAGTAAGTTTTTTGCTAATGGATTATATATAGGATTATATATATATATATATATATATATATATATATTCACATATACATACACATACACAATAGGAAACAGATAGATATTAATACAACACAGACCAGTAAAGTAACAAGAGATATAAAACAAATAACAGACAGAATATAAAACAAAAGACAATACTATCTGAGAATACACAAACCACAGAGAATGTGACAATCAGCATAAGTGTGTATTAACCCTTCACTAGCACAGAGAACAGCACTGTGGGTATTAACCTCTCACTAGCACAGAGAGCTGCACAGTGTGTATTAACCCTTCGCTAGCACAGAAAGCTGCACAGTGTGTATTAACCATTCACTAACACAGAGTACAGCACAGTGTGTATTAACCCTTCACTAGCACAAAGAGCAGCACAGTGTATATTAACCCTTCACTAGCACAGAGAGCAGCACAGTGTGTATTAACCCTTCACTAGCACATTGAGCGGCACAGTGTGTATTAACCCTTCACTAACACAGAGCACCAAGGCAGAACACTGTGTGATCTGCGTTCTTATCGTAGAAACTGAAGGGTCTCTGCAGAAAGAACGGCAGTTAAAGGGCCACTGTAAGTAAATATTTTCTATGCCTGTTACTAACTAACTACCCCAAATACGCTTTTTATCAATAGCATTTCATTAACATATCTCTACCGTATAGCAGAAATCTTGTCTGCAAATTTAATTGTTTTCCAAACCCACTCCGTTTGTATCCTTTGCTCTGTACCAATCCGTTTACAATACCTAGGTTTCAAAATGGCACTTTAAACACAAAGTTATTGGTTTAAGTATTTTGAACACGCAGTGCTGAAAATAGACTGGAGTAAAGCCATCAGACACTTCTAAATCAGTGGTAATGCTATGAGACATGCAAAATACATAGTGCAATTTGTAACATAATGTAATAAATAAAATAATGATTACACAGTTGTCACACATACATCACCGTCTATAATGTGCAAAATGGTAAGATTTAACTGTGGAAATTTAAAGATACAGAGCCCCAAATATCAACCCATTGCTTACAAAGTGATGTTTTTAAAATACTTCTATATGGGTTAAAACAAAATCTCCCATTGGACCAATAATTTGTCAATGCAGACGAGTCGTACACCCCCCCCCCTCTATGATATCCAACGATATGGTAAGATTTTACTGTGGAAATTTAAAGATACAGACCCCCACATATCAACCCATTGCTTACAAAGTGACGTTTTTGAAATAATTCTATATGTGAGAAGACCAAAATCTCCCATTGGACCAATAATTTGTCAATGCAGGTAAGTCACACCCACCCCCCTCTATGATATCCAACAATATGGTAAGATTTTATTGTGGAAATTTAAAGATACAGACCCCCAAATATCAACCCACTGCTTACAAAGTGACGTACTTGAAATACTTCTATATGGGTTAAAACCAAAATCTCCCATTGGACCAATAATTTGTCAATGCAGGTGAGTTATACATACCCCCCTCTATGATATCCAACGATATGGTGAGATTTTACTGTGGAAATTTAAAGATACAGACCCCCAAATATCAACCCATTGCTTATAAAGTGATATTTTTAAATACTTCTATATGGGTTAAAAACAAAATCTCCCATTGGAACAATAATTTGTCAATGCAGGTGAGTCACACACACACCCCTCTATGATATCCAACGATATGGTAAGATTTTACTGTGGAAATTTAAAGATACAGACCCCCAAATATCAACCCACTGCTTACAAAAAGTGACGTTTTTTTAAATACTTCTATATGGGTTAAAACCAAAATCTCCCATTGGACCAATAATTTGTCAATGCAGGTGAGTTATACACACACCCCTCTATGATATCCAAAGATATGGTAAGATTTTACTGTTGAAATTTAAAGAAACAGAGCCCCAAATATCAACCCATTGCTCATAAAGTGACATTTTTTAAATACTTCTATATGGCTTAAAAACAAAATCTCCCATTGGACCAATAATTTGTCAATGCAGGTGAGTCGTACACACCCCCCTCTATGATATCCAACGAAATGGTAAGATTTTACTGTGGAGATTTAAAGATACAGACCCCCAAATATCAACCCACTGCTTACAAAGTGACGTTTTTGAAATACTTCTATATGGGTTCAAAACAAAATCTCCCATTGGACCAATAATTTGTCAATGCAGGTGAGTCCTACACACCCCCCTCTATGATATCCAACGATATGGTAGGATTTTACTGTGGAAATTTAAAGATACAGGCCCCCAAATGTCAACCCACTGCTTACAAAGTGAGGTTTTTGAAATAATTCTATATGTGAGAAAACCAAAATCTCCCATTGGACCAATAATTTGTCAATGCAGGCGAGTCGTACACACCCCCCTCTATGATATCCAACTATATGGTAAGATTTTACTGCGGAAATTTAAAGATACAGAGCCCCAAATATCAACCCATTGCTTACAAAGTTACATTTTTGAAATACTTCTATATGTGAGAAAACCAAAATCTCCCATTGGACCAATAATTTGTCAATGCAGGTGAGTCATACCCACAACCCTAAAATAACCAACAATATGGTACGATTTTACTCTGGAAATTTAAAGAAACAGAGCCCCAAATATCAACCCTTTGTTTATAAAGTGACATTCTTTAAATACTTCTATATGGGTTAAAAACAAAATTTCCCATTGGACCAATAATTTGTCAATGCAGGTGAGTCGTACACACACCCCTCTATGATATCCAACGATATGGTAAGATTTTACTGTGGAAATTTAAAGATACAGACCCCCAAATATCAACCCACTGCTTACAAAGTGACGTTTTTGAAATACTTCTATATGGGTTCAAAACAAAATCTCCCATTGGACCAATCATTTTTCAATGCAGGCGAGTCGTACACGTCCCCCTCTATGATATCCAATGATATGGTAAGATTTTACTGTGGAAATTTAAAGATACAGAGCCCCAAATATCAACCCACTGCTTTCAAAGTGACGTTTTTGAAATAATTCTATATGTGAGAAAACCAAAATCTCCCATTGGACCAATAATTTGTCAATGCAGGCAAGTCATTCCCACCCCCTCTATGATATCCAACAATATGGTAAGATTTTACTGTGGAAATTTAAAGAAACAGAGCCCCAAATATCAACCCTTTGCTTATAAAGTGACATTTTTTAAATACTTCTATATGGGTTAAAAACAAAATCTCCCATTGGACCAATAATTTGTCAATGCAGGTGAGTCATACACACCCCCCTCTATGATATTCAACGATATGGTAAGATTTTACTGTGGAAATTTAAAGATACAGACACCCAAATATCAACCCACTGCTTACAAAGTGACTTTTTTGAAATACTTCTATATGGGTTCAAAATAAAATCTCCCATTGGACCAATAATTTGTCAATGCAGTTGAGTTATACATACCCCCCCTCTATGATATCCAATGATATGGTGAGATTTTACTGTGGAAATTTAAAGATACAGACCCCCAAATATCAACCCATTGCTTATAAAGTGACATTTTTGAAATACTTCTATATGGGTTAAAACCAAAATCTCCCATTGGACCAATAATTTGTCAGTGCAGGTGAGTTATACACACCCCCTCTATGATATCCAATGATATGGTAAGATTTTACTGTGGAAATTTAAAGATACAGACCCCCAAATATCAACCCACTGCTTACAAAGTGATGTTTTTGAAATACCTCTATATGGGTTCAAAACAAAATCTCCCATTGGACCAATAATTTGTCAATGCAGGAGAGTCGTACACACACCCCTCTATGATATCCAACGATATGGTAAGATTTTACTGTGGAAATTTAAAGATACAGAGCCCCAAATATCAACCCACTGCTTTCAAAGTGACGTTTTTGAGATACTTCTATATGTGAGAAAACCAAAATCTCCCATTGGACCAATAATTTGTCAATGCAGGTGAGTCGTACATCACCCCCCTCTATGATATCAAAAGATATAATAAGATTTTACTGTGGAAATTTAAAGATACAGACCCCCAAACATCAACCCATTGCTTACAAAGTTACGTTTTTGAAATACTTCTATATGGGTTAAAAACAAAATCTCCCATTGGACCAATAATTTGTCAATGCAGGTGAGTCGTACACCCCCCCCCTCTATTATATCTAACAATATGGTAAGATTTTACTGTGGAAATTTAAAGATACAGACCCCCAAACATAAACCCATTGCTTACAAAGTGACATTTTTGAAACACTTATATATGGGTTAAAAACAAAATCTCCCATTGGATCAATAATTTGTCAATGCAGGTGAGTCATACACATCCCCTCTATGATATCCAAATATATAATAAGAGTTTACTGTGGACATTTAAAGATACAGACCCACAAATATCAACCTATTGCTTATAAAGTGACATTTTTTAAATACTTCTATATGGGTTAAAAACAAATTCTCCCATTGCACATTTAGAGTAAACACAGTTTTTATTCAAATTATTTTAATTTAAATTTTAAAAAAATTAATAAACATTACACATTATTAAAAGGTATTAATTTAAATAGATCTGAAATACAAAAATAAACCTAAAACATGCATTTAATCATATATACATACACTATACAAATTAGTAGGAATAATGTTCCAAATAGACATTTGAACTTTGTTTGTACTATTTTTCTTAAAGTATGGTGACTTTGGAATTTAATTTAATTCATGTCTGTGTTTATTTGCAAATTTTGCATTTCCAAACATATTTTTCCTTTTTAACTGCAATATCTGGTATATTTAGACAACCTTGATGATACCAATTTGAACATGTTGAGCACTGAACCATCAACTCCCCACAGTAAATGATCCTAGGAATTAGACTGAGTGCTAACTATGGCCTAGATTTAGAGTTCGGCGGTAGCCGTCAAAACCAGCGTTAGAGGCTCCTAACGCGGGTTTTTTACGCACTCCGGTATTTAGAGTTTATTTACCGCGACTCAAAATACACCTAACGCTCAACTTTCTACCGCCACCTCAGACCCAGTAGTAAACATATACCGCACAAAAAAACATCCACGAATCACAAAACAAATATTACACAAAGTACACTTACACTCATACAAACACAACACTATCTTTATTTTTCGGAATTGTTATTTTTTCTTTAAAATACAAAGGATTAAAGTTGCGAGATCTCGGGTGTTTGAAAAAAATCCACACAAATCCATTTTCCCATTGACTTACATGGACATACGGGAAAAGACCCTCATATACCTACATCTAACGAATAACATTATCACAAACATACACTCATCGATGCATACAAACAATATACACCACATTACATACACAAAATATTTATTTATTACAAAAAGAACACGATTTAGTTACTTTTTCACACAAGCTCATGACGTCACTCACTTTACGAGGAAAACCAGTCTTAGAAAAAAAAATATAGAAATCTTTGGAGCCTCCATTGACTTCTATTGGGAAGACGTGCTCGTGCACGCGAAACCCTCATTTCCCTAACGCACGCAAATAGCGTAGACGGAAAAACTCCAAATACCAGCGCTAGAAAATACATGCTTTTATGCGTTAGACACAGCTATGATAAATAGATCAAGAAATGACTATTTCCCTATGGTGGATTTATGTTTTTTAATATTAAATATTCACCACACCATAAATATTTTTAACACTTTTAGATTACATCAACTACAAATCCCCATCACTAGTAACACATTATTATTTCAATAAAATTACATTTACAATTAAAATAAAATTCAATACACATTTCTGGATTCACAAACACTACACAATGGGAAACATCTCTCATTTACCTTTATTATTGCATTTCTGTTATTCAACTCATATGCTTGCAGCAACTGCATATCTACATAGGCTTAACACATGATCACTCATGGATGCACATACATTACTTTTAACATTCACTCATACATGTGCATTCAAATGATGGGGGAAAAACACATTACATTCTCTCGAGGAATCACAAAACACAACATATGGATTTTACTGTACTTTTAACATCATGATTCCATCACCAGAAACCATTAGGAATTACCTACAACAAGAACATCATTACACCAGATTACAGATGTCACTTTATGGGAAGGAACAACAATGCCAGACCGCTATATAGAAGTCAGCATATGTGGGACACAATCACAATATATACGTACATGTACATAACACGCATCACCCATCACGCAACCACAAAGCACACATTTAGATTTTATTCAGCACACAATAACAATGTAGCACAATACAACAACACAATGAGGATTTCACAACTACATAGGCAGGTTAATAATATCATGACGTCATTACAAGATTCAACCATACACATCACAGATTCACCACTGTACCGCCCCTTTAGGAACTTTAACACTCAATACTACAATACAACATATACGTAAAACACACTTTTGAACAGCATTATTATGGAGATTTCAATGGGACAATTCAGAAATATTGTCAGATCGCACATCAATTATATATATAATACTACAGATGGCAGCCGGAAGTTATTCAGTATTCGTGCAATTTTTATGGGACGCATACAATATCGTCAGATCGAAAATCACTTATATATATAATACTACAGATGACAGACGGGAAGTTCGGAATTATTATTGCGATTTTAAAGGGACGCGTACAATATTCACATCTCGGCAATCACTTATATATACAATACTACAGATGACAGCCGGAAGTTATTCAGTATTAGTGCCATTTGAAAGGGACGCATACAATATTGACAGCTCGGCAATCACTTATATATACAATACTACAGATGGCAGACGGGAATTTCGGAATTATTATTGCGATTTTAAAGGGACGCGTACAATATTCACATCTCGGCAATCACTTATATATACAATACTACAGATGACAGCCGGAAGTTATTCAGTATTAGTGCGATTTGAAAGGGACGCGTACAATATTCACATCTCGGCAATCACTTATATATACAATACTACAGATGACAGCCGGAAGTTATTCAGTATTAGTGCCATTTGAAAGGGACGCATACAATATTGACAGCTCGGCAATCACTTATATATACAATACTACAGATGGCAGACGGGAATTTCGGAATTATTATTGCGATTTTAAAGGGACGCGTACAATATTTTACAGCTCGGCAATCACTTATATATACAATACTACAGATGGCAGACGGGAAGTTCTGAATTATTATTGCGATTTTAAAGGGACGCATACAATATTGACAGCTCGGCAATAACTTATATATACAATCCTACAGATGGCAGATGTTCCTTTATCATTTACAAACAATATTGCAGCAACATTGATCGATCACATTCGATGCACATTATACACAACTATGCACTTTCATTCATGTTAGCCTGGACGTGTGCTTGTTACTATAACATCGCGTTTAGGAAATATTGATTACGCATATGAACAAACATTACAAACATGCACTGTATGTGTGATATTTGACACTTTCACATTGAGAATCATTGTTTGAAACTAACATTTCAGCAAACAACAAATAAACGCCCACTGTGAAAGCATTCGCGCCGCTCACATACAAACAGGTGAATACAATCAGCAATCATTACAAACTCACTACCATTGGACTAATTGTACTATAAATCCCCCAAACAACATGGCCAATGCATCACTTGTGATCCACATCAGATCAAGTGCTTACCTTGTTACGCTGTTTTGAAAGATGGATGACGATGACATGGTAGACGCTGCTGGTGGTGCTATTGGCGAACTAGCTGTTGGTCGAATCAGGCAGCCTCGGCGGCTCAGACCGAGACGAAGGGGTCGTCTGGTTCGAGGTCCTCGTGTCTACAGGGTGAGACCCACCTTGGAAAACATGAGTGACTTTGAGGTTTTTGATAAGTATCGGCTCGATCGCGAACAGCTCATTGGCCTTTACGAGCTTCTTAAACCTCATTTGGAGCCACGTATACAAATAAGGACTGCTGTTCCCCCCATGAGTAAGATGCTAAGCTGTCTATACGTCCTGGCCTCCGGGAGTTTTCAATCCGGAGAACTGTACATGCATGGCCTGGCTCAAGGTACATTCTCTGGGGTGTTTGATAACTTTCTGAACGCCATGGTACGTATCAGTAAGCAATACATAGGATTCCCACAGAATGATGGTGATTGGAGGCGCCTGAAGCGGGAATTCTTTGATATTGCTCAATTGCCCAATGTCTTGGGAGCCATTGATTGTACCCACATTGCGCTGCGTGCTCCAATTGATGACTTGCCCTTCAGAAATCGCAAACATTTTCATAGCCTCAACGTGCAGTATGTTTGTGACGCACGGATGAGGATTATGCATGTGTATGCGAATTTTGGAGGTGCTTGTCATGATGCCCGCATCCTCTCTCTGTCGTCCCTGTGGAGACAGTTTGAGGAAAGACAAATGCCCCCTGGTTATCTCGTTGGTGAGTATTTGTGCACAACATGGTTAATTATTTTGACAATTGCCCCTGTATTTTTTAACTGTTAGCGTCATGTTCAGCTATAGGATTAAATTTAACCATTTGTTATTTACCGACGCTAATGTCTATTTTTATTGAAATGCAGATATGTAGCATGTCTTACCTTAAGTGTTCAGATAGAGAATGCAATGTAAACATGTAGTTAGCATTTTACACAAGGTTTGTTTTAGGAGAAATACGCATATGTAGCATGTCTTAGATGAAATGGCAAGATATTATCTCATGCAATTTAACCCTGTCATTGTCTTTTTCTGCTAATGTCTATTTTTATTGAAATGCAGATATGTAGCATGTCTTACCTTAAGTGTTCATATAGAGAATGCAATGTAAACATGTAGTTAGCATTTTACACAAGGTTTGGTTTAGGAGAAATACGCATATGTAGCATGTCTTAGATGAAATGGCAACATATTATCTCATGCAATTTAACCCTGTCATTGTATTTTTCTGCTAATGTCTATTTTTATTGAAAAGCAGATATGTAGCATGTCTTACCTTAAGTGTTCATATAGAGAATGCAATGTAAACATGTAGTTAGCATTTTACACAAGGTTTGGTTTAGGAGAAATACGCATATGTAGCATGTCTTAGATGAAATGGCAATATATTATCTCATGCAATTTAACCCTGTCATTTTATTTTTCTGCTAATGTCTATTTTTATTGAAATGCAGATATGTAGCATGTCTTACCTTAAGTGTTCATATAGAGAATGCAATGTAAACATGTAGTTAGCATTTTACACAAGGTTTGGTTTAGGAGAAATACGCATATGTAGCATGTCTTAGATGAAATGGCAAGATATTATCTCATTCAATTTAACCCTGTCATTGTCTATTTCTGCTAATGTCTAGTTTTATTGAAATGCAGATATGTAGCATGTCTTACCTTAAGTGTTCATATAGAGAATGCAATGTAAACATGTAGTTAGCATTTTACACAAGGTTTGGTTTAGGAGAAATACGCATATGTAGCATGTCTTAGATGAAATGGCAAGATATTATCTCATTCAATTTAACCCTGTCATTGTATATTTCTGCTAATGTCTAGTTTTATTGAAATGCAGATATGTAGCATGTCTTACCTTAAGTGTTCATATAGAGAATGCAATGTAAACATGTAGTTAGCATTTTACACAAGGTTTGGTTTAGGAGAAATACGCATATGTAGCATGTCTTAGATGAAATGGCAAGATATTATCTCATTCAATTTAACCCTGTCATTGTCTATTTCTGCTAATGTCTAGTTTTATTGAAATGCAGATATGTAGCATGTCTTACCTTAAGTGTTCATATAGAGAATGCAATGTAAACATGTAGTTAGCATTTTACACAAGGTTTGGTTTAGGAGAAATACGCATATGTAGCATGTCTTCGATGAAATGGCTAGATACAGATTTAGATATAATTTTTTTTTTTTTTTTTTATGTTTCTGACAACTTTTAATATGGATTATGGTTTTTAAAAAATATATTTATACAACAATATACTAGTTTAAGTATTCTGTTTGAATTATGTTCTGTTCTAAATTTATAGGTGATTCTGGGTACATGAGCCGGCCTTGGCTCATTACCCCCTTGCGTAGCCCAACTGATGTGTCTGAGGAGCGCTACAATAGGGCTCATAAGAGAACCAGGGCGGTGGTTGAAAGGATGTTCGGGCTCCTGAAGATGAGATTCAGGTGCCTGGACCGTTCTGGAGGAGCACTCCAGTACAACCCAAAGAAGGTGGCTAAGATCGTTGTAGCCTGTAGCGTCCTGCATAATATTGCACAGCGGGCTGGGATGCTGCAGGCCGTCCCGGTGGACAGAGACCTCCTCAGAGATGAGGAGGATGATCCTGTTCTAGAGGGGGAATTCCAGGACGAGGGACTTGATGTCAGAGCAGACGTCATCAACCGCCACTTTAGACGGTAAATAATAGAAGTTACACTGGAGTATTTTCAATAGATGTGAACTCTAGGGAAATGACAAGTAGAGAATTGTGCAAACATGTTAGTATTGATAAAATGTTATAATAATATTTATTTCTCATAATATAGGTGATGCTCTGGGCATTGGGTCCTATAGCGAGTCTTTGCCACCTGGTTTTTATAGAGGACATCAGATGGTAAGTAGAAATGTATGGACTGTTGCTGGCATGATTTGTACACAAATACATAATATGGCATAAATTTTTAAAAATATAACTTTGTTTACACATTACTTATGTACATAATCAGAAAGGGATACTCTAGAATGACTATGGTTCAATGTCACACAGAGGTTTGTTCTGCTCAATATGACTCATCTTCACACTTGATAGAAAATAACACAGGTTCATACACAGGCTTAGTAAGCTAGTGATAGATATTTATTATGAAATGGGGGGTGGGAGAGGGGTACAGAACTGATTCACACACTTGTATGAAATCTTTATATATAATTTCTTACATTAGGGAGATGACTTAATATAAAGACTGAAAGGGAACAATTTGAAGCCTGACAGTGAAGATTTCCAAGACTGACAGTGGGGAAAAAGCCAAGATTGAAATTGAAGTATACCAATGGGATCATGTCTGGCATATTTAAATTCTGCTGACCTTGAAAACCATACAAAGACATGTTCACATGGTAAGTGCAAACTATTTGATAGAATAAGGCTGTGGAGACATCCTATTGGAGACACTTAGATGATTTTCTATTTTGTAGATGGTATTTCCCAGTCCTCTATTTAATGAACTGATGAATAAGACACCTATTGAAGATCAACTGTTTACCCCTGAATTGACATTCAAAGACCATGCATTGTCCAGGTTGGTGTACCAATGCATGCTAGTGAAGACTGTAGAATATTAGTAGCTTACATACATTAGTCATATTTAGTTCTTAATTAGATATTTAGGGATCACAATCAGACACTTAGATGATTTTACTTTTTTAGATGGTATTTCCCAGTCCTCTATTTAATGAACTGATGAATAAGACACCTATTGAAGATCAACTGTTTACCCCTGAATTGACTTTCAAAGACCATGCATTGTCCAGGTTGGTGTACCAATGCATGCTAGTGAAGACTGTAGAATATTAGTAGCTTACATACATTAGTCATATTTAGTTCTTAATTAGATATTTAGGGATCACAATCAGAAAAAGGAATACATATTATAGTTGATATAGAGGTATTTGAATGGACATGAAATATTACATTTATGTTCAGCATACATATATTGTTTACATGTGATATACATTATTATGTATAAATTTAATTTTTGAAATTTAAATATTATTTTTAATCAACAATATAATGGTGTATGTATTTCATTAATTTAAAATGAATGTAATGATTATCTTTAAAAAATGTTGATCAAAGTTAGAGCATAGACACCATATGATTTTAAATGTATTTTATGAATATTTTACAACGTGTGTATTAACTTTGTTCCATTTTTATTATTTGTCATTTCAGATTGGCATCTGATGACTTCATGGAATATTTATTTATTTTCTATTAAATATATATTTTTTTTTTAGCAGATTCTAATATATATCAATATAATCTGTAAATAAATAAAACTTGGACTCCCATGACTGGTAGTTGGCTATTTGACAAGCACATGCATAAGAGAAAATAATGCATTAATAGTAGAAAATAAAATTCTTCAGAGAATATTAAAAGATATATTTTAACATTAATTGGGGAGTCATATTCTTCAATGCTTTTATATTGAAAAAGTATATATTAAAAATATTTAGGATATGTATTAATATTATGATTGTTTTAACATTTAATAAGGTGAAGTGGTTCAATTACATGAAAGTGACAGTGTTGTTGAATGTAAAAAGAATTGTATAAGATCATGTATCTTCCTTAGGTATCTCAAAACATTATTAGAAAATATTTTACAATTATTACATTTATAAATGGTAGGTCATTTAACTTTATAATTTTTAATAATTATTTATTGGATGCCAGGTTAATCTATGTAATTTTCTAGTGGAGTCATTTAACTATACTTAGTAATATTATGTATTTATTACAATCTTACCTCTTGGGTTAGACATCAAATATCTATATAGAATGTAATTTCCCCTTTAGTTTATTTTGTCAATGTTAAATAAAAATACAATATGTTTGGGTCCTTAAAGGGGTCATTCAAAATGTATATTTTGTAT
This sequence comes from Bombina bombina, assembly GCF_027579735.1. Taxonomy (NCBI): domain Eukaryota; kingdom Metazoa; phylum Chordata; class Amphibia; order Anura; family Bombinatoridae; genus Bombina; species Bombina bombina. The sequence continues at coordinate 116,912,227 of NC_069503.1, forward strand.
ACATTGTTACAAATATCATACAAGAATTTAAACATATTTAGAATGTACTATAGAATTACATTCAGTCTTTAAATATACTTGTTAAAATAAAAATAAATGCACATATCTTAGTGAATGATATAAGGCATCTATATGCAAACAACAATCAGCATCAAAATAGCCTATGTAGAGATGTATTTAATCCACGAATATATATAATTACAATATAATGATTGAATAACAAAACATATTAAGTTGGTCAAATATAAGATTATGATACAAAATGCATACATAACATATAGCTTAATGTCCCTCTACGCTGAAGGCTAAAAAATACCTCATTTAATAAATATATTTCAGTCAGTGTGTAAAACAATCTAGAAGTTAATCTAAATTTGCTTTACTCATATGTTAGACTCATTTAGCAAAAGGAAGGTGCCTAGGTTTATGATATATTAAGCATTATTGTGAAATGTTTATTTAAAGGGACATGAACTCAAAATATACTTAAAGGTAGCCATTTAAAAAAAACAATGATTTATACATTCTGAATGAGTATTCTATTTTAATCAACTTTAAAACTTGTCTCATATTATGAATGCTCATTGTGATGTTGCTATCATTACTTTAGAAATAAGGCAGTAAATAGCTAATTTATTTGCTTCAGTACTCTGGACAGAACTTGATTGTTTGGAATAATTGATGCAACAATCGTCAAGGACAACCCAGGTTTTTATTAAACAATTGTCCGTAATATAAAATATCATTATTGATTTTCAAAGAAACATAACAAGATAACTTAACATTTGATAATCGTATTAAATAATAAAGTTGATTAACATTTAATGCTCAATCACCAATGGTAAATTTGTTTGGACAGTGTCCCTTTAAGAGCTTGAAATAGTGTATTTACTTCTCTTCCTATCTTGACATACTTTGCTTGAAAAGCATATCGAGATAGGCTCAGTAGATGAAGATTGGTGGATGCACAGAGATGCCTTATGTGATTGGCTCAACCATGTGCATTTAAATTTCTTATGTTGAGGATATATAAATACTAAGAGAAAATGATTTACATTTTAAAGTCTAAACAATCTTCTATCTCTACAGATCATTTGATACAATTGTTTGTAATGTCTCTTTAAAACTAAAGACGCCATTGCACAATAACATATATGAGCACTTCAGAGAAATACAAGCTCGAGGTTTATTTGCGAATAACAAAGCTGTAGTTTAACATTTATAAACAGATTATCAAAGTTACTGACATTCTTCCCGGAATTTTAACATTAATAAATATTGCGTGGGAAACGCATCTTCAAACACCAGATTAGCATATTTAAACATTAGTGTAATGTCACGCAATAGCACACAATCAATGTGCATTATAAATACATTTAATAGAGCAATGTCAATACTTCACAATCAATTTATTTAAAGAACAATAAAGACATACAATATTAAATGTGTATTTGTATTAAAGAAACAGACCGTTATTAAACCGAGAAATGTCTACAACATTAATAATGTGACAGGATGAGATTTTAAAGAGTATTTAATCATTAATATTTCACGGATCACGGATATTAAATCTGCGTCACACATATCCGCATGACAGGCCCATGAGTTACAAATAAGTCTACATGAAAAATGAAGTTACAGCACCACCAAGCGGTATGTGTAAGGAAGTTACTAAGATATGAAACATTAAGGAACGGCCAATCAGAGTTCATCACACAAACACAACTTGAGTCAGGATGGTCTCACAGACATTATAACAATATTTCAAACTTTTATCCAATCAGATGTACAGATAAATTGTCCCATGGTGCATCTCATGTTTACTTCACCATATAAAAGTCCATTACACGTTGCCATCTTTGTCAGTTCTCTAATGCCTGCAGGCAGTCTTATATATTAATATTATTATAATATATTTAGTAGCCAACCGAGCAGGCATGTCAGTTCCCAGGTTCACCAAGGAGGAGAGCGCTGCACTGGTCCACGCCGTCAAGGACTTTTATCCCCAGCTGTTTGGGAACAAGAGGAGCTCGACAGATGCGCCTGTTAAGAAGGCCCTCTGGGAGTCTATCACCAATGCGGTTAGATTGGTGTGTGACGTCCAGAGGACCCAGGATCAGATCATGAGGAGATTCGGAGATATGAGGTTGCGTTTATCGAAAAAAGTCAACCTCATAAGGGACTGGGTACAAGCCCGTAAAAGAGGGGGCCAAAGAAAGGCCCCGCGGAAACTGTACCTACTCCCTTATGAGGTGACTTTATGCGAGCTCCTCAATCTCCGGGTCCCCAAAAGATTTAGATCCTCGCCATCCTCGGCCTCCTCTTCTTCCCTCCCAGCTGCGGGATCTGAAAGTCCTGACGCGGGGGACAGGGCAGATGCTTCTCCGTCCGGTGGCCTGGGAGGACCCGATAGAGAATCTGAACCAGGTAATTATCCAACTTCATATAATATTTATAATGTTAAAAATCCAAAATGTGTATTTAGTCAGATACTAAACCTATACAGATCTCACAACATACACTACATATGATGTTTAGATATCTGATTTTACATTAGTGATACATGAAATTGGAATGATGTTTATTGCGCTCTACAGAATATGCGTCACAGAGCGGAAATCTAATTTCACATCCACGTTAACATGGGTTTGCGGAAAGTGGCATTGCTTTATACATGTTGGTCAAATGACGGATGCGTAATTCCGCTTGGAATCATTGCGCAATGATCGCGAAAATGGCATTTCTCATCCACGTTAACATGGGTTTGCGGAAAGTGGCATTGCTTTATACATGTTGTTAAAAATTAAATGGAAAATCTTAGATTAGTGAAGAATACAGTATTCTTATTTTAAATATTATATCTAATAAAAAACGAATAATACTAATAAATTATAACATATGGCCATCAATTGATGATTATGTAATAACAAGCATATATTCTTAAAGATACAGTAAACAACACAACTGATTGAAAATAAGAGTCCAGGATATATTTATCATTCATTTAATTTCGGAAACTATTAACTCATGGGACTACCAAAGGATTAATATTTTTCTATTGATTTGTTATTAATGTAAATATTTTAAACATGGCATGATTAGTATTAATGATATGCAATCCTCATTTAATATATTACAGATATGGATGTGGCTGCTGGATCCTCAAGCCAGGGCTTGTCACAGTATGGTATGTCTCATTTTAATTGACATTTGTCTTAGAAACATGGAATGAACATTACATACTAAATACACATTGTTCTATATTTATATGTAATGTCTATTTAATAGATGAAAATTATATAATTATTCGGATATACTTAAATAACATATTTGATTTTAATTGCATGCTCAATACCATTCATTACATCAACATATGGAGTAGATAATTCATTAACAAACAACAACATTGTGGAATCTATTTAATTTTAGATTAAAGGGATACTGAACTACAATTATTAATATTGTCTTTCACATACAGTATGCAATATTAATAAACATAAAATATAATACTATCATCATATGTGACATATTCTATTGCTAAATGTATTTTAAAATAAATAAAGTACGTTTATGTGCATCTAAATATTTGTTGACCAACCTGGGTTTATATTGATGATTGGTGGATACCTTCAACAAACAATATTTATTGAATCCAATATTCCTTATCTGCCTTTAAGATTAATATCGAACAACATTCGAATTATAATAGGAGTCAATGTTAAATCATTTTTTACAGTTTGAACATAGAAATCAATTATTTAAATTAATCATGTCAGTGTCCCTTTAAGACAAAATAGATTCATTCATCATTACATTATTTTTATTAAAAACTATTGATATATAAATCTAATTATCTGTTGGAGTTACTTTATATATATCTGCATACTCTAACAGCACCATGATTACATATTTGTAATAATAAAGTTTGTTATGTATTGTGATAAATATGTGTTGTGTCCTAAACAAGATTACTGTACATTGAAAAAATGGCTCGATGTGACACATGTTTGTTTAGATTTGTCAACAGATGCTCCTCAATATGTGGTTTGTGTGTATTCTTGTAACTTCTTAAGGACATATGACGGAATTATTCCGTCATAAAACAATTGAGCTAAGTGAAAGCTGTGTCCTTAAAGGGTTAAGAACATTGATCATTGGGTATATTTAGATATGCAATAGCAGCATCTGAGATGAATTTGATGTCTAATGTAGTCTGACATTAAACATATGTTGAATACAGATATGTTTACAGAATCCCCTTGATTCAATCAAGCATTTTCTGGTGTAATGACTGCTCTATTCTTCACATTTTAAAGTTGATTAATGTTAAAATTCTAGACAGATGTGATTTAGTGATATCCAAAATGTGTTTAATAATATATATCTATATCATTCATAGAGAGAGTTGGTGTGGGGAGCCCACAGGAATCCAGCAGTGACATAGAGCCGCCTTTGCGGTCTCCTGGTAAGTCCATTGACTCATTTATATGTAATTGAAGGTGTATTGCTAATCAATATTATGATCATGATTCCGATGAAGCATAACATTATAAAAAATCATAGAATTTATCTTCTGATTATATATTTATTTTTTATATTGAGCGATTAATAATTTCTACTTTATTATTCTACACATTTGTTATTCATAAGATGTCTAACATATGTTTTTTTAAATTTTTTTTTTTAACAACAGTCATCAAGTGATACACACATGAGAAATCTTAAATGTTCTATGTACTATGCTTTTATGAATTTAACATTAAGACAAACAATACATTAATATTCTGATTTATTGACAATAACAAATCTATTGTCATTGGTATGCTCCATCAAAATGATGTAAATCATAACTTTGTGTGTGTATATCTTTAATGCAACATTGATGTGCGTATTTGAGCAACAGTAACATATGTTATAATATCTGATCTTAAGGTGTACACAACATGTTATGTTTTACAGAGATTGATGTCACATGTGGGATGGAGGAGGAAGAGGCTGCCTTGGAGTCTGATGGTATGTGAAATATATCTATCATGTTTCCAACATGTTTCTTTTTTTGAAATCATTTTATTGAAGACATTCAAAGTCTACAGCTTTTTCCCTTTAAAAAGGAATATTATTTGTCTGTTCAAATACACTACTGCCCCCTTTCTATATCAGGCAGCATGAAAATCTGCTTGTATATATTTTTTTAAGAATATATAATTCATGCCATCATTATGTCACATGCATATTCCATGCCAAAACACAATAATAAGTTTCACATTGTACAGACAGTCATTGAGATTCATCTGAGTGCCTATATAGATACCATATCCTCATTTCAGAATAGTTTACAGATTCAAACACACTTCGAGGTATATTGAAAACATAATCAATTTTAAATGCGTTGATTTGATGTCAGGATGTATGAGATGTTAATATATTTATTTTACATTTTCAGATGGATCCACCACTTCTGGTCATCTGGATTCCGCCCCTGCCCAGTCACAGACCCCTCCCCGTGCACACACCCCTGACCATGGCCACACCTCTGCACACACCCAGAGCCCTTCCCATCACCAAACCCATGACCATGCCCCGACCACTGCCAGCCCTTCCCATATTTCATATCCTGTCCCTCCCAAAAAACGCCCATACACCCCCCTTCGCCGCTCTCCCCGTATTCTGGCCCGTACAGCTGCCCAGACCCAAACTCCCCACTCCCCAGCTGTACGGCCTACCCTGGAGCAGCAGCTCACCACTCCCCAAGCCATTCCCATCCCTCCCCGAGCCAATCCCATCCCTCCCCCCTGTTTAAACCTTCATTGTCCTGGGTGTCAGATTGTCCTTCCCAGGCACAGCTGTAAGTATCATTCTAAATACACTTTATAAGATACTTAAAGGTACAGTGAAGTTAAATTGGTTAAATTGTGATTCAAATCCAGCATGCAATGTTAAGCCAATGTATAATAGAATACTCTTATGAATTATTCGTCATTCTCTTGATATATTAATTGAAAACAACTTATTCCTATAATTAGTTTAAACAATAAAATAAATGTGGCCATCATTTCTTTATTGTTGGATGAATGTATCCATCAACCAGCATGCACAAACAAGGTTCATCAACAAATATTGGCTTCCATAAAAACCAACATTCTTGCATTCAAAATATAGCTTGACAATTAAAACATATAATGAATATGTGTAATTTCTAAAGATTTGTCATGTCATGCTCTATCTGAATCAGTCCATTAAATATTTAGGTTCAGTGTCCCTTTAATTGGATATCACTACATATACCAAACACCACTACTTGGATACAAAATTTTATGTCCAAATGTGGATACATTATCTCTTGTCTAACCCAGTGGGAATGTAATTTCTTCTGGTTGCTATGTTTACACAGCTTGTCCTCAATGCCAAAATGTTTAAGGATATGTGTGCCTACCACAGTCTAAATTGAATTTTTAAATTGCTAATGTAAGTACAATGTAAATCCTTTAACAAGATTTGATACACTCAAGCTGTATAAGTGGATCATCTAAAACCAATTAAAGGGTTCAACATGTTTGAGTAACATGAGCCTTTAATGATTTCTGTCTGTCTGAATAACCTAATTCATGTGTAAAGAATATATGAAAAATAATTGATGTAAATAATTATTTGTCTTTATGATGACAATGTATGTATTAAAATCTTTTATTCTGTTGTGTAATTATCCTTAATATTAATTTTTATTTTATTTTAGGCTGTGACTCAGCATGGCTCATGCTAGAAGGGATAGCAAGAGTAGAGCAGGCCGTGTTGAGGAACGCAGCTGTCCTGAGAGGGATGAACGACACCATGCAGGCCCAGCTCCGGGTTCAGGACTTGACTCTGCGTGAAATTATGCAATTACGTTCAAGGCCTGAATCTGGAGCTGGACATGCACAGGACAATGAAGAGGATGACCAGTAAGTGGAGGATCTGGATATGCTCCATGGTGGCAGATAATAATCCTCTGTCCACATGTTGAATTTGTATTTATATTGTTGCCATTTGGCCTTTTTATCAGTTTTTTGTTGTGCCTGTTGCACTCTTTTACCTTGTCATGTGTCTCCAATGAGGCTATGCTGGCCCTTGGCAACTCTCTTCATGGACTGTGATGCACTGTGTTACCTTGCCATGTGTCTCCAATGGGGCTATGCTGGCCCTTGGCAACTCTCTTCATGGACTGTGATGCACTGTGTTACCTTGCCATGTGTCTCCAATGGGGCTATGCTGGCCCTTGGCAACTCTCTTCATGGACTGTGATGCACTGTGTTACCTTGCCATGTGTCTCCAATGGGGCTATGCTGGCCCTTGGCAACTCTCTTCATGGACTGTGATGCACTGTGTTACCTTGTCATGTGTCTCCAATGGGGCTATGCTGGCCCTTGGCAACTCTCTTCATGGACTGTGATGCACTGTGTTACCTTGTCATGTGTCTCCAATGAGGCTATGCTGGCCCTTGGCAACTCTCTTCATGGACTGTGATGCACTGTGTTACCTTGCCATGTGTCTCCAATGGGGCTATGCTGGCCCTTGGCAACTCTCTTCATGGACTGTGATGCACTGTGTTACCTTGCCATGTGTCTCCAATGGGGCTATGCTGGCCCTTGGCAACTCTCTTCATGGACTGTGATGCACTGTGTTACCTTGTCATGTGTCTCCAATGGGGCTATGCTGGCCCTTGGCAACTCTCTTCATGGACTGTGATGCACTGTGTTACCTTGTCATATGGCTCATATATTCCTTATTTTTACAAGATTATTTATAAACGTTGTGTATGTTTTCTTACATACTAATAAAATAAATTTTATTTCACAAATCTTTGTCCTCATTCTTCCTGTTATTTTTTGCAAGCTCTAGTTTATGTTGTTTATCCTTAAAGGGACCTAACAAATCTATTTGTTATAATGAAATCATATATGTAAGACAATAGTAAATGACTTTAAGATTAACATCTCCAATGTAATCTTATTATTTGTGTTTATATTATTTTCTCTTAGCTCTATCATTGCCTGATTATGATTAGCAGAGTAATTTCTTTATATATGTATATATATTTTTGTATTTGTGTATATATGTATATTTAAATGTTCATATCCATGTGTGTATTTATAAACTCTGCATGAATTGATGCACCTTTACCAAATGATCTGAGTATTGATACAATGATATAATCCCTGTAAAGTGTTCATTTTATTTAAATAGTATTGACTATGTGTATGCTCTTTTTAAAAACAAAATAATGTCCCTTTAAGTGATGTTGATCACTATTGTAAATGAATGTATTTCCATTTGTAAAGCGTTTTTGTCCTTTTTACAAGAACAAGGACATATAGTTTTATTAATAAACAATCTTATTGTAATGTTGACAGCACCTGTATTTCATTTTCAAATCTATATTATTGTCAAAGTGTAACCAAATCAATCTCTGTGTGTAATACAAATAATGTAGATGATGAATATTAGTTAACTAATATGTTAACAAAATACATCTCCTCCCATATATGGCTATAGGTAGGCTGACCATAATTAAACTTGAATAAATGACACGTTTAATCAATACATGTATAACTATTGTTATTCAACAACAATCCAAAGATATCTTAAAACATCAATGGCATATGTATTTCTCATGTGTATCTTTTAAATGTTAAAGATATACACCATAGCTATAGTTCAAGGGACAGTCAAGTCCGAAAAGATGATTCATAATTTGGTGACATTCCTAGATAGCAATCTACACACATACTAGTTCCTAAAATATAAATACGTTTCTTAATGATATGCCAAGATGTCACTGAGTCCTTGTATTGTCTGCGGTTTTTCAGCGATCTCGGATGCGCCATGTTGCTTAAGACGTCACCTGCCAGGCTGTCCAATGATTCCTTGTATTGACTGACGTTCTTACGTGATCAGGAATATGCCTTTTATTGGATTGCGTTTTGACGCGATCAAGGATGCGCCTTTTTTTTTTGGGCGTTCTTACGTGATCAATAATGTGCCTTTCATTGGATGGCGTTCTTACGTGATCAAGGAAGCGCCATGTTAAGACGGCACATGTAAAGTTAAAAAAACGTGTGATTGGATTGCGTAGTCCCGCAATATTTGTGCACGTTAAAAACGTTTGTGACTGCATGCAATTTTAAAAAGCTTGCGAATATGTATTATTTGCATCATGTTACATTGTTGACCCGTAGCTGATAAAGACCAACACATTCTCTTTTGCTGGATGTCTGGTTGAATCAACGAACGAAAGCAAAATGTTTTCATGCATAGGATATTTCTAGGCAAGTGCAAATCTCTACAGTCCATGTTTAATATGTTTGTCAACAATGTTCCTTTTTCTTAAAAATTAATGTTGTGTTTAATGTTGAACATATCTAATTAATAAATATGCGCTATTGTGTTTGAATAAAGTAATCAATATGCATTTATCATATGCTAAATATATGATGCCGACTTCTTCTAAATGTAATTTCGTTGTATATTTTATGAAAGGTTCATTAGACACTCACATTATAAATAAAAATATTTGATTTTGTCTCTAGTTAGATAGTCCATTGTTTAACCAATAGGTTTATTTTGTCTTGTGTTGTAAGAAAATGTAAGTAATTTTCTTACTCCTCGCAAAGCCAATGAGTTTCATGTGAGTACCATCTCCAGCTTTGTCCAGTTTGTGTAAAGGTTCTTTTCATATGTTAATGATGGGGTATTGTGTTTTACGGTTGTAATGGTGGTTCATCTATATTTAAAATATAGCTAACCCTATTTTATTTGCAAGTGTTTGAAGCTTTTTAATATTGCTATCAGTATATGTTAATCTTGTTGTTTGTAGTAGTGTCTATTACATACAGTTATGTAAAAAATATAGGATACTGTCCCTTGAATGCAAATGTTGTTTTTTTTGTATCATGTATGAGATCCACATAGTTTAATCTTCAAATATATTTTTGTTAGCATATTTCACCCCCCCACTCCTAAAAGGACTTTAAACCATATTCATTGTTAAAATATAAATAGTTACAATAAAATATTAACACAATAATGTCTCTTAAAGAAAATAGACTTTATTTAACACGTCAATATAAATGTGATTTTCAAATATTTTTTTTGACAAAGTACATGTAGATATAGCAACAAGCTTAAAATGTGTTAGCATATGTAATGTTGTTAAAGGGACAGTTTCGAAAAAAAATATTTTTACATTATTCGAAAAGTCAATTCTGTAATAACAAGGATATCAAATGTTTCTCAACAATTGAACATTTGCTATCTAAATTTGCTATCTAAACCTATGAGGTTGGTGTGCTCATTTCTTAAATCTTGAAGAGTGCTTGTAATCATTATACAATTTGAGCACTAGAGGGCATTTGGATAGCATTTGTATATGTAAAATCTTGTGCTCATACAGCATATTATTGACCATGTATTGATCATTGATATCTAAAATGTTGTTATGTCAGAACAACAAATAAGTGGTCATTTTTCATAGTCATAGATACAAGGGTAAGCACATAAGTCACACATGTATTTCTCCATGTTTTGTTGTTTCAAACTTTATAATGCGTAATACAGTGTTTTCTTTGTAATCAATAATTTTCTGACTGTCCCTTTAAGCTGTGTTATTGGCATTCAAACAGTAATATGCCATCATGGATAATTGTTATGGTAATTTAGTTAGCGATTCGGGAAACAGTTTGGACATCACATCACAGAAACCAATCAATATCATGAACAAGGATAGGTATGTGATGATGTGGTTTTCACACACTTATAACCCACACTCTGCAAAGAATCTTCCTCCATGGACCCGGTCCCATAGAAGTCGATTATATACAGAGTGTGGTCCACAAGTGTATGAAAACCACATCATCACATACCTATCCATTACACAAAAAACAAAATTTAAGATGGAAAAAAAAACTTACTTCCTCTTCCTTCCCCTCTTCCCACGGGGCTGAGGCTCTGGGAGAGGCAACTGCCGACTCCGAAGAGTCCTCCTTGGAGCTGTTGTGGGAGGAGTGGAAGGAAGAGTACTGGGACGACCAAGGTGAGGAGTAGATGGCTGAGGAGGAGGAGGAGAAGATGGCTGAGGAGGAGGAGGAGAAGATGGCTGAGGAGGAGGAGGAGTAGATGGCTGAGGAGGAGGATGAGATGGGCCGGCAGGAGGAGATGGCCCAGCAGCAAGAGGCCCAGCAACAAGAGGCCCAGCAACAGGAGGTAGACCAGCATGCGCCTCCCGGAAAAATGTGAACATTTCCTGATGAAGATTGAACATTCTTGTTTGTCCTTCTTGTATTGTATTCAGTATACTGATTATTTCGTTTTGGCCTTGAATTATTTGATTCTGCCCATCAAGTATTCTGCGTCGTCCTTCTATGTTTTCTATCCGGGAGGTACGCATCTGGTCTATGTACTCCAGTAGAACCCGCACCTCCGCTATTTCTTCTTGTTGTGCCTGTTGAACCCGTGCACGGCGGGGTGCCCGTGCACGGCGGAGTGCGGGTCTTTGAGGGACCTCGGGTTCCGCGGCTTCAGCGGCATCCTCCTGTGCTTCCGGGGCCTCTTGATCATCTCCCGTGCGCTGTTCGTCACGGGGGGCCTCTTCCCTCCGAAGTGGGAATTCCTCACCACCACTCTCATCCCGGGGAGATGCAGGAGGCTGTGCTGCCTCGTCCCCAGACTCTGTATATTAAAAAAAAAATAAAAAAAGAAATGTATATATTAGCATATTTGCAAATAAAGGTTTAAATGACTTAGCTTACGATACAATTACAAATGCAGAATCATTAATCCACTTTGAAATCTAACAAACAATCAATACGATTTCCGCTTTTTCTAAACAGTGTTTGTGATATCTGGTCAATGTGAATGTTTCTGCGTTTGTTTTCAGTCTGTTTAAATGCACACCTAACCTATAGCCTAGATACTGATGTAACCGCTAAGTAATAGAATGCGTGTAAACAGCGTAATAGCATTAATCTGATCCTTAACACATGAAACCCAATGTTTTATCTTTCATGATTTATAAGCATACATTTAGTATCAACTTTCGAATGTACTTTTGTTATCTAATTAGCTTCATTCTCTGGATATTCTTTGCTGAAAAGCATATCTAAATATGTTTATAAGATTCTGATTGTTAGCTGAATATAGCTGCCTCCTGTGATTGTTTCACCGTGTGCATGGCTATTTCTTCATTAAAATATATCTCAAGAATGAATCAAATTATGTAATATAAGTACATTTGAATGTTTTGTCAAATTGTATTCGCTACCTCAATCATGAAAGTAAATGTTTGCGTATAGTGTCCATTGAAATACATTCGTATGTGAAATTATTGTTAAATGAGCTTACCGTCAGATGAGAGTGGCAGGTTCCCGGTATCGATTCCTCCGATACCGACTACTTCCACCTCGGAGATGCTGGGCCGCAACATTTCCTCCCATCTGCAGTACTCCATTTCAAGGGCAGGGCCGCCACCGGTCCCTGCGGCATGTCGGGCCTCCAGGCTTAACTTTTTTTTAAGTTCAAGTTTACAGTCCCGGTACCGATGTTTGATGGAATCCATATCCCTGTTCCGGCAACCCACTGCATTGACTGCATTCCGAATCTCGTTCCAGAGCCTCCTCCTGTCAGTCGGGGTAGTCTTCTGGTGCTGCAGCATCCTATACCTGGCCATATAGGCCTCTACGAGGGCCTCCTTCTCCTCCATCGTAAACCTCGCCTCCCTAGTCGCCTTGGCCTTCCCCTGTGACGATGCCCTCTGTTTCCCGGACTGTGAAGCCCTACTCTGACCGCCACTGGGCCCAGCCACTTGGTCATCTTGAACCAAGTGGCTGGGTCCACCCACCGCTTCCACCCCCGCTTCCTGCCCCCCCTTCCTGCCCCCCTTCCTGCCCTGTTCCTCTCCCCCTCCCTCTACTCCCCCCTCTACCTGTCCCCTGCCTGGCCTCCATCTCCTCCCTAAACTAAACCCCAAATAATCAAAAAAAATTGAGTGTGATGAAATGAAAGGGGGTCAAAATAAAGAACTAAAAAGACAAAAAAGGTGCTTAAAGTGTGAGGGATGTAAAAAAAAACAAAGAGGGTAAGGAGTATTTAAATAAACGAAAAGAATAAGACTAAAAGGAGGATATGTAAACTAAATGTAACTAGGGGATGGGTATGGGATGGGTATGGGGTATGGGATAAGAGTAAATGGGATGAAAGGGAATGGGACTACAAGGAATGGGGTATGGAGTGTAGTATGAGGGGGTAGGGGGTATGGAGTGTATGTAGTGTTATTGATAAGTGTATGTATGTATTGAATGTGTTTGCGTGTAAATGTGTTAAGTGTACAGATAAATCACTCGCTCGCTAACTAACACTACTTCTAATTCTCAATAACAAACACTCCCACTAACGCTCACTAACTACCACTAACTGACGCTCACACTAACAACTATCACTAATAACTCCCACTAACTCACTCACGCTCCCACTAACAGACTCTCTCCCACTCCCGCTACCTCCCACTAACTCACTCACTCTCTCACGCTAACACTACCAACTGACTATCTCACGCTAACACTACCAACTGACTCTCTCACGCTAACACTACCAACTGACTCTCTCACACTAACACTAACTCACTCTCAAAAAATCGCAAAATCTCTATTCTTAACTCTCCAAAGACCCACCAGCAACACAGTCAAAGAAGCCCTGCTTGTGTGGTGCTTATATACCCTGTGTAAATGTTTAATGATGTCCCAATTTCCATTGTAATTAGTGTTCAGGTGTGCTTTATTAGCAATTAATATTATTGCAATGTGTATTAGGTGTGTTAATTTGCGCATGCTCATTTTGAGTTGGTATTTGTGGAATGTGTAGAATGCGATGATGTCATAGTGGTCGTTTTCTCTAACATTGTCCAATAGTATTCTTTTTAAATGTGAATTTGCGATGGTGTGTTCTTCGTGAAGTGTTGTATATGTATGTTTTTCATAATATATAATGATATTGAATGCGATTTTTATTTTAGTGTATGTATATATTTTTTAATCCTTGTTGTTATTGTGCGATTTTCCGCATCTTAAAGTATATGCGTATTCCACGTATAAATAGTATTAAAACTTCCCCCGCTTGTGAATGTGTAATGCTTGTGTGCTTTGTTGATTGATTGATGTTGTGACATTTGCGGCGTGTTATTGTTGTGCATGATGTGGTATGCGTCATATGACCGAGCTGTGCGTATTTCTCGCGAGATCGAGTGTTAGGTGAAAAAAGCTATTTTTTGCCTTTCCCATTGTTCTCTATGGGAGACTGTCTAACGCGGGCAGGATTACGCGTGTGACATACACGCGTTAGGAGCATCGTTAGATGGTCTTATATTAACTCTAAATACCGGAGTCAAACAATGCCGTGCGTTAGACATAAAACACGCGTGGCGTTAACAGCCCATCTACCGCCGAACTCTAAATCTAGCCGTTAGTGTTTAACATAGACAACTCAAAAAGGTGTACTAGCGTGCAGATGTCGATCTGCAGTGTATAAGAAACGTGTAGGTGTGTATAATATCGTAGGGTTATGTAAATAGTGTGTATAGTATCGTAGAATAATATTAATGGGGTCAAATAAACTAGAAAAATGCTCCCATGTGGAAGATGTGATCAAGTGAAGTGCTAGGACAAAAAAAATAAAAAATAAGTGTGATGAAAAATCCAAATGTAAAAAATCGCAAATTAAATAATCCTCTGGTGTGTAGAAAAATTAGAAAATACCAAAAATAGAGTAACAAAACAAATAATCTTATGGTGCGCAAGTGGGTGATGGAAACAAAACGATCAAATAATGATCAAACAATAAGTAATAAGTTCCTGTCGGATATGAGCAATGTTAGTTCAGTTATTTCTATGTGTAAAGTTTCCTGAGGTTATTAAACCGCCTGGAGAAGTATGGGTGCCAGCTCCTGAAAGACGATAGTGTTGTGGGCTATCTTCCTGCTAGATGAACGTCCCCAAATCTTCCTATTGTAAAGAAAAAAATATACAATAGTGCAGAGTGTTTATATCTGTAAATAAAAATAGGAATAGTACTCACCAGTCAACGCGTTTCGGTCTTATCCAAGACCTTTATCAAGACTGGTGTTTGTTGTGGTCTTTTATACCGGATCGTTAGCCGGTGTAATTGTGAACCGGAAGTGTTTAACATACTACTTCTGGTTTTGTCAGCTATTTGTTTTAATAATATTCTGCTAAAACATTATATTCATTCTATGTAAGATGTCCTATGTACAAGATCAGATGTAAGATCTTTATTACCCTTTGTATGAAATGACCTCCGATGGCCTTAAAACATATGTCTTTATCTTTTACACTGTATTGCATCAGTTAGAATATTTTACATTTTCATATGACAGATCCTTCCGAAAACATCTATTCAGACCTATTGTTTCTTATTTAATATGGGGTTTGTATTCTCATGTGGGTTTTTTTTTAATAGTTAGGATTATCCTCAACTAACTATTGACCCCATTAATAATATTCTACAATACTATACACACTATTTACATAACCCTACAATATTATACACACCTACACGTTTCTTATACACTGCAGATCGACATCTGCACGCTGGTACACCTTTTTGAGTTGTCTATGTTAAATAAATAGTTAGCACTCAGTCTAATTCCTGATTCTTTCATTTTTATTTACATAACCCTACAATATTATACACACCTACACGCTTCCTTTACACTGCAGATTGACATCTGCACGCTGGTACACCTTTTTGAGTGGTCTATGTTAAACACATAGTTAGCACTCAGTCTAATTCCTGATTCTTTCATTTTTCTGATCTCACTGAGTATATGCAGTAGGGATTTTAACATCTGTACACTCTTTTGATATGTCTATGTTAAACACTTAGTCAGCACTCAGTTTAATTTCTAATTCTATTCAATCCTTATTTACTTGAGTCAACGCAGTAGGGATTTTAGCATTCAGTATAATTGGCGATTCTGAGTGAAGGTGTTGGAACACATCCAAATATCATTCACTTACTATCTACAGAGTCGCAGGAAACAAGTCTGTTTCAACTTTGTATCTATCTACACGAAGGGTTCATACACTGTTTCGTATAGGAATATTGCAAACCAGTATCCTAATTTTAATTATTTTTAAATGGAATTATTTTAAATGGAATAATTTTCACATTGTGTACTATTTTGTATATTTTTAACTGGTGCAATGCCATTTGCACTTTTAAAATATTGTACATGGATCCATGGTATTTGTCATTTGTATGTAAATAAATATATTATATTTTAATTCATCTGCTATTCATTGTAACCTCAACAACACTATTCAGACCTAGCCTTGATCATTGGCGCTTTGGTTATTCTTATATTTGAAAAATAAATGTTAAGAATGTTCAGAAACAAGGAAAAAGTACAGGTAGCCCTCAGTTTACGCCGGGGTTAGGTTCCAGAAGGAATGGTTGTAAATCGAAACCGTTGTAAATTGAAACCCAGTTTATAATGTAAGTCAATGGGAAGTGAGGGAGATAGGTTCCAGGCTCCTCTCAGAATTGTCATAAGTAACCCCTAATACATTATTTTTAAAGCTTTGAAATGAAGACTTTAAATGCTAAACAGCATTATAAACCTAATAAAATAATCACACAACACAGAATATATAATTAAACTAAGTTAAATGAACAAAAACATTTGCTAAACAGCATTATAAACCTAATAAAATAATCACACAACACAGACTTCACTTGCATTTTTCTGCAAACAGTTATGTCTATGCATTTCAATCTGGACTGATTTATAGGCAGGAAGATCTTGTTCCATTGAAATCAGCTTGATAGCTCAGGTCTGCTTAAACTGATTAATTTCAGCTTGCTTGGCTTTGCTGCAACACAAGCGGACAGCTCCACATACTGGCTATTTTAATAAATGCACTGCAGGTTGTTATTCTGAAACGGTGTAAATTGAACCATTGTAAAACGAGGGCCACCTGTATTTGCAATAGCATTTGCAATTTGTCTAGCATTTGATAAAAGTCCAACTAGCCTTACATTTGACCAAGCCAAGTTAAGATCACACATTACAGCAGGTTTCCAGGATCAATTCATAATACCTTTCCCAAGTAAAAGTAGAAGAGAAGCACTTGACCTAGACATTGCTGTGCTCCCAGTGTACTGCATATGTAGGATCATTTACTGTGAGGAGTTGATGGTTCAGTGCTCAACATGTTCAAATTGGTATCATCAAGGTTGTTTAAATATACCAGATATTGCAGTTAAAAAGGAAAAATATGTTTGGAAATGCAAAATTTGCAAATAAACACAGACATGAATTAAATTAAATTCCAAAGTCACCGTACTTTAAGAAAAATAGTACAAACAAAGTTCAAATGTCTATTTGGAACATTATTCCTACTAATTTGTATAGTGTATGTATATATGATTAGATGCATGTTTTTTTAGGTTTATTTTTGTATTTCAGATCTATTTAAATTAATAATACCTTTTAATAATGTGTAATGTTTATTAATTTTTTTAAAATTTAAATAAAAATAATTTGAATAAAAACTGTGTTTACTCTAAATGTGCAATGGGAGAATTTGTTTTTAACCCATATAGAAGTATTTCAAAAATGTCACTTTATAAGCAATGGGTTGATATTTGTGGGTCTGTATTTTTAAATTTCCACAGTAAAATCTTATTATATATTTGGATATAATAGAGGGGGATGTGTACGACTCACCTGCATTGACAAATTATTGATCCAATGGGAGATTTTGTTTTTAACCCATATAGAAGTGTTTCAAAAACGTCACTTTGTAAGCAATGGGTTTATGTTTGGGGGTCTGTATCTTTAAATTTCCACAGTAAAATCTTACCATATCTTTGGATATCATAGAGGGGTGTGTGTATGACTCACCTGCATTGAAAAATTATTGGTCCAATGGGAGATTTTATTTTTAACCCATATAGAAGTATTTAAAAAATATCACTTTATAAGCAATGGGTTGATATTTGGGGGTCTGTATCTTTAAATTTCCACAGTAAAATCTTACCATATCGTTGGATATCATAGAGGGGGGTGTGTACGACTCACCTGCATTGACAAATTATTGGTCCAATGGGAGATTTTGTTTTGAACCCATTTAGAAGTATTTTAAAAACGTCACTTTGTAAGCAGTGAGTTGATATTTGGGGGCCTGTATCTTTAAATTTCCACAGTAAAATCTTACCATATCGTTGGATATCATAGAGGGGGGTGTGTATGACTTACCTGCATTGACAAATTATTGGTCCAATGGGAGATTTTGTTTTCAACCCATATAGACTTATTTCAAAAACGTCACTTTGTAAGCAGTGGGTTGATATTTGGGGGTCTGTATCTTTAAATTTCCACAGTAAAATCTTACCATTTCGTTGGATATCATAGAGGGGGGGGGGTGTAGGACTCACCTGCGTTGACAAATTATTGGTCCAATGGGAGATTTTGTTTTAACCCATATAGAAGTATTTGAAAAATGTCACTTTATAAGCAATGGGTTGATATTTGGGGCTCTGTATCTTTAAATTTCCACAGTTAAATCTTACCATATTGCACATAATAGACAGTGATGTATGTGTGAAACTGTGTAATCATTATTTTATTACATTATGTTACAAATTGCACTATGTATTTTGCAGTGTCTGATAACATTACCACTGATTTAGAAGTGTCTGATGACTTTACTCCAGTCTTTTAACTAGCACAGAAAGCATCACAATGTGTATTAACCCTTCACTAGCACAGAAAGCATCACAATGTGTATTAACCCTTCACTAGCAGAGAGAGCTGCACAGTGTGTATTAGCCCAAGAGTTGAAGAGCACTTTAGTATCCCATTGCCTGGCACAAGCAGATGAGTAACATGCACTAAAAGAACAAAATTTATAACAATTATAAACGTTTTAAGAAGACTAGAAAGTCACTAAAACTTTTAATCACACAACACACACAGCCTGACTCACTCACCCAGCAACAGCTCCACAGGAAGTAAAATGGGAGGGGAACGTCTCAGAACAACAGTGAGTTCAATACTGGACTACATCTCCCAGGCTACATGTGACTTAGAAGTCACATGTTAATCAGAAGCCAATCAGACAAAAGAAAATATGTAACCATTTCAAAGACAAATTGGGTGCTTTTTAAAATTGCTTAAATCTGCAAATTCATAAAATTTTTGTAACTGAGCCCATTGTCACTGTCATATCCTCTACTAGTATATAGTGTGTTTATAGTTGTGTATATATTGTATATATATAGTTGTGTATATATATATATATATATATATATATATATATATATATATATATATATATAACAATTATAAACTTTTTAAGAAGACTAGAAAGTGACTAAAACGTTTAATCACACAACACACACAGCCTGACTCACTCACCCAGCAGCAGCTCCGCACACAGGAAGTATGGGAGGAGAACAGTGAGTTCAATACTGGACTACATCTCCCAGACTACACGCTTAGAAGTCACATGTTAATCAGAAGCCAATCAGACAAAAGAAAACATGCAAGCATTTCAAAGACAAATTGGGTGCACTGCTTTTTAACATTGTTTAAATCAGTGCAAATTCATAAAATTTAGTAACTGAGCCCATTGTCACTGTCATATCCTCTACTAGTACATTACAGCTACACTATATACATAAAGCTACACAATATATATTAGTACTTTCACTAGTACTGAGAGAGCTGCACTTTGTATTAACCCCTTTACTAGCACAGAAAGCTTCTCAGTGCTCATATTTAACCCCTTCACTAACAGAGTGAGGTGCACATGGTGTTAACTCTTTAAAGGGATAAGAAAGTTAAAGTAACACTTACATGAGTCAGGTAGAGTATGTCATTATAAACACATTTCCAATTTACTTTTATCATTAAATTTGCTTTGTCCTCTTGGTATTCTTTGTTGAAAACTAAAGCTAGGTAGGCTCGTATGCTATTTTCTAAGCCCTTGAAGGCCGCCTCTTATCTTAGTGTATTTTGACAGTTTCTTCACAGCTACACAGTGCTAATTCATATGTGCAATATAGATAACATTGTGCTCATTCCCATAGATTGGCTAAAATGCAAATCTGTCAAAAGCACTGAGATAGGGGGCAGTTTACAAAGGCTTAGATACAAGGTAATCACAGAGGTAAAAACATAATTTATGTAAGAACTTACCTGATAAATTCATTTCTTTCATATTAACAAGAGTCCATGAGCTAGTGACGTATGGGATATACATTCCTACCAGGAGGGGCAAAGTTTCCCAAACCTTAAAATGCCTATAAATACACCCCTCACCACACCCACAAATCAGTTTAACGAATAGCCAAGAAGTGGGGTGATAAGAAAAAAAGTGCGAAGCATATAAAATAAGGAATTGGAATAATTGTGCTTTATACAAAAAAATCATAACCACCACAAAAAAGGGTGGGCCTCATGGACTCTTGTTAATATGAAAGAAATGAATTTATCAGGTAAGTTCTTACATAAATTATGTTTTCTTTCATGTAATTAACAAGAGTCCATGAGCTAGTGACGTATGGGATAATGACTACCCAAGATGTGGATCTTTCCACACAAGAGTCACTAGAGAGGGAGGGATAAAATAAAGACAGCCAATTCCTGCTGAAAATAATCCACACCCAAATAAAAGTTTAACAAAAAACATAAGCAGAAGATTCAAACTGAAACCGCTGCCTGAAGAACTTTTCTACCAAAAACTGCTTCAGAAGAAGAAAATACATCAAAATGGTAGAATTTAGTAAAAGTATGCAAAGAGGACCAAGTTGCTGCTTTGCAGATCTGGTCAACCGAAGCTTCATTCCTAAACGCCCAGGAAGTAGAAACTGACCTAGTAGAATGAGCTGTAATTCTTTGAGGCGGAATTTTACCCGACTCAACATAGGCAAGATGAATTAAAGATTTCAACCAAGATGCCAAAGAAATGGCAGAAGCTTTCTGGCCTTTCCTAGAACCGGAAAAGATAACAAATAGACTAGAAGTCTTACGGAAAGATTTCGTAGCTTCAACATAATATTTCAAAGCTCTAACAACATCCAAAGAATGCAATGATTTCTCCTTAGAATTCTTAGGATTAGGACATAATGAAGGAACCACAATTTCTCTACTAATGTTGTTGGAATTCACAACTTTAGGTAAAAATTCAAAAGAAGTTCGCAACACCGCCTTATCCTGATGAAAAATCAGAAAAGGAGACTCACACGAAAGAGCAGATAATTCAGAAACTCTTCTAGCAGAAGAGATGGCCAAAAGGAACAAAACTTTCCAAGAAAGTAATTTAATGTCCAATGAATGCATAGGTTCAAACGGAGGAGCTTGAAGAGCTCCCAAAACCAAATTCAAACTCCATGGAGGAGAAATTGACTTAATGACAGGTTTTATACGAACCAAAGCTTGTACAAAACAATGAATATCAGGAAGAATAGCAATCTTTCTGTGAAAAAGAACAGAAAGAGCAGAGATTTGTCCTTTCAAAGAACTTGCGGACAAACCCTTATCCAAACCATCCTGAAGAAATTGTAAAATTCTCGGTATTCTAAAAGAATGCCAAGAAAAATGATGAGAAAGACACCATGAAATATAAGTCTTCCAGACTCTATAATATATCTCTCTAGATACAGATTTACGAGCCTGTAACATAGTATTAATCACGGAGTCAGAGAAACCTCTATGACCAAGAATCAAGCGTTCAATCTCCATACCTTTAAATTTAAGGATTTCAGATCCGGATGGAAAAAAGGACCTTGTGACAGAAGGTCTGGTCTTAACGGAAGAGTCCATGGCTGGCAAGATGCCATCCGGACAAGATCCGCATACCAAAACCTGTGAGGCCATGCCGGAGCTATTAGCAGAACAAACGAGCATTCCCTCAGAATCTTGGAGATTACTCTTGGAAGAAGAACTAGAGGCGGAAAGATATAGGCAGGATGATACTTCCAGGGAAGTGATAATGCATCCACTGCCTCCGCCTAAGGATCCCGGGATCTGGACAGATACCTGGGAAGTTTCTTGTTCAGATGAGAGGCCATCAGATCTATCTCTGGGAGCCCCCACATTTGAACAATCTGAAGAAATACCTCTGGGTGAAGAGACCATTCGCCCGGATGCAACGTTTGGCGACTGAGATAATCCGCTTCCCAATTGTCTACACCTGGGATATGAACCGCAGAGATTAGACAGGAGCTGGATTCCGCCCAAACCAAAATTCGAGATACTTCTTTCATAGCCAGAGGACTGTGAGTCCCTCCTTGATGATTGATGTATGCCACAGTTGTGACATTGTCTGTCTGAAAACAAATGAACGATTCTCTCTTCAGAAGAGGCCAAAACTGAAGAGCTCTGAAAACTGCACGGAGTTCCAAGATATTGATCGGTAATCTCACCTCCTGAGATTCCCAAACTCCTTGTGCCGTCAGAGATCCCCACACAGCTCCCCAACCTGTGAGACTTGCATCTGTTGAAATTATAGTCCAGGTCGGAAGAACAAAAGAAGCCCCCTGAATTAAACGATGGTGATCTGTCCACCACGTTAGAGAGTGCCGAACAATCGGTTTTAAAGACATTAATTGATATATCTTCGTGTAATCCCTGCACCATTGGTTCAGCATACAGAGCTGAAGAGGTCGCATGTGAAAACGAGCAAAGGGGATCGCGTCCGATGCAGCAGTCATAAGACCTAGAATTTCCATGCATAAGGCTACCGAAGGGAATGATTGAGACTGAAGGTTTCGACAGGCTGTAATCAATTTTAGACGTCTCTTGTCTGTTAAAGACAAAGTCATGGACACTGAATCTATCTGGAAACCCAGAAAGGTTACCCTTGTTTGAGGAATCAAAGAACTTTTTGGTAAATTGATCCTCCAACCATGATCTTGAAGAAACAACACAAGTCGATTCGTATGAGACTCTGCTAAATGTAAAGACGGAGCAAGTACCAAGATATCGTCCAAATAAGGAAATACCACAATACCCTGTTCTCTGATTACAGACAGAAGGGCACCGAGAATCTTTGTGAAAATTCTTGGAGCTGTAGCAAGGCCAAACGGTAGAGCCACAAATTGGTAATGCTTGTCTAGAAAAGAGAATCTCAGGAACTGATAATGATCTGGATGAATCGGAATATGCAGATATGCATCCTGTAAATCTATTGTGGACATATAATTCCCTTGCTGAACAAAAGGCAATATAGTCCTTACAGTTACCATCTTGAACGTTGGTATCCTTACATAACGATTCAATAATTTTAGATCCAGAACTGGTCTGAAGAAATTCTCCTTCTTTGGTACAATGAAGAGATTTGAATAAAACCCCATCCCCTGTTCCGGAACTGGAACTGGCATAATTACTCCAGCCAACTCTAGATCTGAAACACAATTCAGAAATGCTTGAGCTTTCACTGGATTTACTGGGACATGGGAAAGAAAAAATCTCTTTGCAGGAGGTCTCATCTTGAAACCAATTCTGTACCCTTCTGAAACAATGTTCTGAATCCAAAGATTGTGAACAGAACTGATCCAAATTTCTTTGAAAAAACGTAACCTGCCCCCTACCAGCTGAACTGGAATGAGGGCCGTACCTTCATGTGAACTTAGAAGCAGGCTTTGCCTTTCTAGCAGGCTTGGATTTATTCCAGACTGGAGATGGTTTCCAAACTGAAACTGCTCCTGAGGACGAAGGATCAGGCTTTTGTTCTTTGTTGAAACGAAAGGAACGAAAACGATTGTTAGCCCTGTTTTTACCTTTAGACTTTTTATCCTGTGGTAAAAAAGTTCCTTTCCCACCAGTAACAGTTGAAATAATAGAATCCAACTGAGAACCAAATAATTTGTTTCCCTGGAAAGAAATGGAAAGTAGAGTTGATTTAGAAGCCATATCAGCATTCCAAGTCTTAAGCCATAAAGCTCTTCTGGCTAAGATAGCCAGAGACATAAATCTAACATCAACTCTAATAATATCAAAAATGGCATCACAGATGAAATTATTAGCATGCTGGAGAAGAATAATAATATCATGAGAATCACGATTTGTTACTTGTTGCGCTAGAGTTTCCAACCAAAAAGTTGAAGCTGCAGCAACATCAGCCAATGATATAGCAGGTCTAAGAAGATTACCTGAACATAGATAAGCTTTTCTTAGAAAAGATTCAATTTTTCTATCTAAAGGATCCTTAAACGAGGTACCATCTGATGTAGGAATGGTAGTACGTTTAGCAAGGGTAGAAATAGCCCCATCAACTTTAGGGATTTTGTCCCAAAATTCTAATCTGTCAGGCGGAACAGGATATAATTGCTTAAAACGTTTAGAAGGAGTAAATGAATTACCCAATCTATCCCATTCCTTAGCAATTACTGCAGAAATAGCATTAGGAACAGGAAAGACTTCTGGAATAACCGCAGGAGCTTTAAAAACCTTATCCAAACGTATAGAATTAGTATCAAGAGGACTAGAATCCTCTATTTCTAAAGCAATTAGTACTTCTTTAAGTAAAGAGCGAATAAATTCCATCTTAAATAAATATGAAGATTTATCAGCATCAATCTCTGAGACAGAATCCTCTGAACCAGAAGAGTCCAAAGAATCAGAATGATGGTGTTCATTTAAAAATTCATCTGTAGAGAGAGAAGATTTAAAAGACTTTTTACGTTTACTAGAAGGAGAAATAACAGACAAAGCCTTCTTTATGGATTCAGAAACAAAATCTCTTATGTTATCAGGAACATTCTGCACCTTAGATGTTGAGGGAACTGCAACAGGCAATGGTACATCACTAAAGGAAATATTATCTGCATTAACAAGTTTGTCATGACATTTAATACAAACAACAGCTGGAGGAATAGCTACCAAAAGTTTACAGCAGATACACTTAGCTTTGGTAGATCCAGCAGGCAGAGGTTTTCCTGTAGTATCTTCTGGCTCAGATGCAACGTGAGACATCTTGCAATATGTAAGAGAAAAAACAACATATAAAGCAAAATAGATCAAATTCCTTATAAGACAGTTTCAGGAATGGGAAAAAATGCCAAACATCAAGCTTCTAGCAACCAGAAGCAAATGAAAAATGATTCTGAAATAATGTGGAGACAAAAGCGACGCCCATATTTTTTGGCGCCAAATAAGACGCCCACATTATTTGGCGCCTAAATGCTTTTGGCGCCAAAAATGACGCCACATCCGGAGCGCCGACATTTTTGGCGCAAAATAACGTCAAAAAAATGACGCAACTTCCGGCGACACGTATGACGCCGGAAACGGAAATGAATTTTTGCGCCAAAAAAATCTGCGCCAAGAATGACGCAATAAAATGAAGCATTTTCAGCCCCCGCGAGCCTAACAGCCCACAGGGAAAAAGTCAAATTTTTGAGGTAAGAAAAATATGATAATTAAAGCATAATCCCAAATATGAAACTGACTGTCTGGAAATAAGGAAAGTTGAACATTCTGAGTCAAGGCAAATAAATGTTTGAATACATATATTTAGAACTTTATAAATAAAGTGCCCAACCATAGCTTAGAGTGTCACAGAAAATAAGACTTACTTACCCCAGGACACTCATCTACATGTTTGTAGAAAGCCAAACCAGTACTGAAACGAGAATCAGTAGAGGAAATGGTAAATATAAGAGTATATCGTCGATCTGAAAAGGGAGGTAAGAGATGAATCTCTACGACCGATAACAGAGAACCTTATGAAATAGACCCCGTAGAAGGAGATCACTGCATTCAATAGGCAATACTCTCCTCACATCCCTCTGACATTCACTGCACGCTGAGAGGAAAACCGGGCTCCAACTTGCTGCGGAGCGCATATCAACGTAGAATCTAGCACAAACTTACTTCACCACCTCCCTTGGAGGCAAAGTTTGTAAAACTGATTTGTGGGTGTGGTGAGGGGTGTATTTATAGGCATTTTAAGGTTTGGGAAACTTTGCCCCTCCTGGTAGGAATGTATATCCCATACGTCACTAGCTCATGGACTCTTGTTAATTACATGAAAGAAAAGTGTATTAATATAACTGTGTTGGTTATGCAAAACTGGTGAATGGGTAATAAAGGGATTATCTTTTTCTTTTTAAACAATAAACTTTCTGGAACAGACTGTACCTTTAAATTAACTTCTATTTTAAAATTAACTGTTTTTCTTTGTATCCTTTGTTGACATCAATATGTAAATATCCTACACTATTGGGGGCTATCTGGTGATTGGTGGGTACACAAATATGTGTTTAGCTAACTGCTAGTTGTGCATTACTGCTCTGGAGCTGATTTTAACTAAGTTATATGTAAGCAATAGGGCATTAATTTCTTATTGTAGTTTTGTGTCCTTTTACTGATCACAGATAAATGCATAGTATTTATTAACCCCTTCAGTAGCACAGGGATTAACACAGAGTTTATTATCACATTACCTGATACAGGCTGCTACATTGTATCTGTGTAACGTGTATATAATCAATTAAAGGGGCAGTGCAGTGTAAAATGGTCCCCATTAGAAGTGTTCCTAATGACTTATTATACCAACTGCAGAGTATAAAATGCGTGAGAAATTGTACTTTTAGCTTTATTTTTAATATGTAATAGCTGTTTCTGTTAAAGGGACAGTCTACACCAGAATAGTGGTGAACAGGGCCGTTTCTAGGGGCGGGCAGACCGGGCAGTGGCCCGGGGCGCAATAGGGAGCAGTGGGAGCAATTTAAAAAAAAAATATATATATATATATATATATATTTATTTTTTTTTTTAAATTGTGTTAAAACTGAATGAGACAGTGTGGCAGTTGGGCGGCGGTGGTCGGAAGTCAGAGACTCAGTAAGAGGGAACACTCTGAGTCAGAGACAGGCAGTTAGCGTTAGAGCGGGAGGAAGTAGATTTATTTTTCCCGCATTTTACAGTGTGTACACACACACTCGTCACTCTGTCTCTGACTGAGTGGGCATGGTGTTGGTTAGAGTAGAGAGACTGGTCCCAGGTAGGCGGCTCCAGAGTCCTCAAGTGGTCCGACACTATGGACAGTGTGACAGCAGAAGCAGCACATCATCAACCGGCAGATGATCAGACTGTCAGATCTGATTATCTGCGCAATCAGAGAGTTGCAACTAGCCATATATTAGGAAGGTAAGCAAAACTTCCCCTCCCACGTCTCACAGGCCAGCACTTTTTAACTACAGGGGGTGGCCTGTCATTTTGAATTTGAGGCTTGATGCACGTCACTCAGTGCACACAGGGCGCGCCACAGCCAAGAGGGCGTCTATTACACCTAATTTGCAGAAGGCTTAGGCTGTTTAAAAATAATAATAATTTGAACCAGTTTTTTGTTAATTTTAATAAGAGTGGGGGAAGGGGCTGGGCTGCTCTGGCAGCCTTAACTGCTGATTTTCCTTAGAAACCGTAAGTCTGTGTGCCATATGATTAAAGTATAGCTTACTTCCCCTTATAAAATAATTTTAAAAGAGCTTCCTTTATTTCTTTCTACCCCGTGTCTGCTCTGCCAGAGGGTGCTGCTGTTTTTTTTTTTTTTGCTGCAAGCAACCCTTGTTGGTAGACATGGGGTTAACTGTGCTCTCCTCTGTGTGCTAAAATATTTAAGAAGAATGTAATACGGTAAACGGAGCAGGAGGTCACATGGGCAGCTACTCCGTTCTTGCTAGTTGCTACTGTTTGTGTGAGCTGCCGGGGGTCATAGCTCTCCTAAAGGAAACAGTAGTAGATCAGGAATATGGGATGTTCAAGTGTACTTTATATACTGGTGGTAAGGCTGAGCTTCTCAAAGATGTAATCTTATTTTTAGACTTTTTCTCTCTTCTATATTTGCTAAAATCAGTTATCAGCAATGTGATATAAATATATATATATACTAAAATCAGTTATCAGCAATGTGATATAAATATATATATATATATATATACTAAAATCAGTTATCAGCAATGTGATATAAATAAATATATATACTAAAATCAGTTATCAGCAATGTGATATAAATATATATATATATATATATATATATATATATATATATATATATATATATATATATATATATATATATATATATATATATATATATATACTAAAATCAGTTATCAGCACTTTTCCATACTTGGCACGGTATTCCCCTAGACTCATTGATGCAGTTTGCCAGCAATTATTTGTGAATATGTTTGGTATTGTTTTGTATAGTTGTGTTTTCTTAAACGTTCTAATTATGCAGGGGCTTGACCACTCCACATGGCTCAGGAAAATCTGATGGACATAATTCAAACTCGGATTCCTTGAAAAGACTATGTTACACCTCATATTGTTATTGCCTTATGATGACAACCATTGTATAATGCTGTGTGGCAGTGTTTAGGTTCACCTGTGGAAACATTTTCAAAAATAAAGTTTTTTTTTTTTTTTAAAAAAAATCAGTTATCAGCAATGTGATATAAATATATATATATATATATATATATATATATATATATATATATATATATATATATACTAAAATCAGTTATCAGCAATGTGATATAAATATATATATATATATATATATATATATACTAAAATCAGTTATCAGCAATGTGATATAAATATATATATATATACTAAAATCAGTTATCAGCAATGTGATATAAATATATACTAAAATCAGTTATCAGCAATGTGATATAAATATATATATATATACTAAAATCAGTTATCAGCAATGTGATATAAATATATATATACAGGTAGCCCTCAGTTTACGCCGGGGTTAGGTTCCAGAAGGAATGGTTGTAAATCGAAACCGTTGTAAATTGAAACCCAGTTTATAATGTAAGTCAAGGGGAAGTGAGGGAGATAGGTTCCAGGCCCCTCTCAAAATTGTCATAAGTAACACCTAATACATTATTTTTAAAGCTTTGAAATGAAGACTTTATATGCTAGACAGCATTATAAACCTAATAAAATAATCACACAACACAAAATATATAATTAAACTAAGTTAAATGAACAAAAATATTTGCTAAACAGCATTATAAACCTAATAAAATAATGACACAACACAGACTTCACTTGCATTTTTCTGCAAACAGTTCTTTCTATGCATTCCAATCTGGACTAAGTTATAGACAGGAAGATCTTGTTCCTTTGAAATCTGCTCGACAGCTCAGGTGTGGTTAAACTGATACAATCGTACAGCTCCACCTACTGGCTATTTTAATAAATGCACTGCTTCTCAATGCTTTTCAACAGCGGTCACATGACTGGAAAAAAAGGTTGTTATTCTGAAACGTTGTAAATTGAACCGTTGTAAAACGAGGGCCACCTGTATATACTAAAATCAGTTAACAGCAATGTGATATAAATATATATATATATACTAAAATCAGTTATCAGCAATGTGATATAAATATATATACTAAAATCAGTTATCAGCAATGTGATATAAATATATATATATACTAAAATCAGTTATCAGCAATGTGATATAAATATAAATATATATATATATATATATATATATATATATATACACAGTATATGCTAAAATCAGTTATCAGCAATTAAATAAAGGGGGCCTGTTTTTTGCACTAGAAGTTGGTAAAAACTGAGTGTATTCACATGCGGCTAGATTTGGAGTTTTGTCGCTAACGACCCGAAAAACTAACGCCGGCTTTTTTCTGGCCGCACCATAAAAATAACTCTGGTATTGAGAGTCCACATAAAGGCTGCGTTAGGCTCCAAAAAAGGAGCGTAGAGCATTTTTAACGCAGCTTCAACTCTCGATACCAGAGTTGCTTACGCAAGCGGCCAGCCTCAAAAACGTGCTCGTGCACGATTCTCCCAAAGGAAACAATGGGGCTGTTTGAGCTGAAAAAAAACCTAACACCTGCAAAAAAGCCGCGTTCAGCTCCTAACGCAGCCCCATTGTTTGCTATGCGGAAACACTTCCTACGTCTGCACCTAACACTTTAACATGTACCCCGAGTCTAAACACCCCTAACCTTACACTTATTAACCCCTAATCTGCCGCCCCCGCTATCGCTGACCCCTGCATATTATTATTAACACCTAATCTGCCGCTCCGTAAACCGCCGCTACTTACATTATCCCTATGTACCCCTAATCTGCTGCCCTAACATCGCCGACCCCTATATTATATTTATTAACCCCTAATCTGCCCCCCACAACGTCGCCTCCACCTGCCTACACTTATTAACCCCTAATCTGCCGACCGGACCTGAGCGCTACTATAATAAAGTTATTAACCCCTAATCCGCCTCACTAACCCTATAATAAATAGTATTAACCCCTAATCTGCCCTCCCTAACATCGCCGACACCTAACTTCAATTATTAACCCCTAATCTGCCGACTGGAGCTCACCGCTATTCTAATAAATGTATTAACACCTAAAGCTAAGTCTAACCCTAACACTAACACCCTCCTAAGTTAAATATAATTTACATCTAACAAAATTAATTATCTCTTATTAAATAAATTATTCCTATTTAAAGCTAAATACTTACCTGTAAAATAAATCCTAATATAGCTACAATATAAATTATAATTATATTATAGCTATTTTAGGATTAATATTTATTTGACAGGCAACTTTGTAATTATTTTAACCAGGTACAATAGCTATTAAATAGTTAAGAACTATTTAATAGCTACCTAGTTAAAATAATTACAAAATTACCTGTAAAATAAATCCTAATCTAAGTTACAATTAAACCTAAAACTATACTATCATTAAATTAATTAAATACAATACCTACAATTACCTACAATTAAACCTAACACTACACTATCAATAAATAAATTAAATACAATTCCTACAAATAACTACAATGAAATAAACTAACTAAAGTACAAAAAATAAAAAAGAACTAAGTTACAAAAAATAAAAAAATATTTACAAACATAAGAAAAATATTACAACAATTTTAAACTAATTACACCTACTCTAAGCCCCCTAATAAAATAACAAAGACCCCCAAAATAAAAAATGCCCTACCCTATTCTAAATTACTACAGTTCAAGCTCTTTTACCTTACCAGCCCTGAACAGGGCCCTTTGCTGGGCATGCCCCAAAGAATTCAGCTCTTTTGCCTGTAAAAAAAAAAACATACAATACCCCCCCCCAACATTACAACCCACCACCCACATACCCCTAATCTAACCCAAACCCCCCTTAAATAAACCTAACACTAAGCCCCTGAAGATCTTCCTACCTTATCTTCACCATACCAGGTTCACCGATCCGTCCTGAAGAGCTCCTCCGATGTCCTGATCCAAGCCCAAGTGGGGGGCTGAAGAGGTCCATGATCCTATCAGCCAATCGGAATTCGAGGGACGCCATCTTGGATGACGTCCCTTAAAGGAACCGTCATTCGGCTAGTAGGCGTCGGGAGAAGAGGATGTTCCGCGTCGGAGGTCTGCAAGATGGATCCGGAAGAAAGAAGATTGAAGATGCCGTTGATAGAAGACTTCATCCGGATCATGGACCTCTTCAGCTCCCGCTTGGATGAAGACTTCATCCGGATCATGGACCTCTTCAGCTCCCGCTTGGATGAAGACTTCAGCCGGATCATGGACCTCTTCAGCCCCCCGCTTGGGCTTGGATCAGGACATCGGAGGAGCTCTTCAGGATGGATCGGTGAACCTGGTATGGTGAAGAAAAGGTAGGAAGATCTTCAGGGGCTTAGTGTTAGGTTTATTTAAGGGGGGTTTGGGTTAGATTAGGGGTATGTGGGTGGTGGGTTGTAATGTTGGGGGGGGGGTATTGTATGTTTTTTTTTACAGGCAAAAGAGCTGAATTCTTTGGGGCATGCCCCGCAAAGGGCCCTGTTCAGGGCTGGTAAGGTAAAAGAGCTTGAACTGTAGTAATTTAGAATAGGGTAGGGCATTTTTTTATTTTGGGGGTCTTTGTTATTTTATTAGGGGGCTTAGAGTAGGTGTAATTAGTTTAAAATTGTTGTAATATTTTTCTTATGTTTGTAAATATTTTTTTATTTTTTGTAACTTAGTTCTTTTTTATTTTTTGTACTTTAGTTAGTTTATTTCATTGTAGTTATTTGTAGGAATTGTATTTAATTTATTTATTGATAGTGTAGTGTTAGGTTTAATTGTAGGTAATTGTAGGTATTGCATTTAATTAATTTAATGATAGTATAGTGTTAGGTTTAATTGTAACTTAGGTTAGGATTTATTTTACAGGTAATTTTGTAATCATTTTAACTAGGTAGCTATTAAATAGTTCTTAACTATTTAATAGCTATTGTACCTGGTTAAAATAATTACAAAGTTGCCTGTCAAATAAATATTAATCCTAAAATAGCTAAAATGTAATTATAATTTATATTGTAGCTATATTAGGATTTATTTTACAGGTAAGTATTTATCTTTAAATAGGAATAATTTATTTAATAAGAGTTAATTAATTTCGTTAGATTAAAATTATATTTAAGTTAGGGGGGTGTTAGTGTTAGGGTTAGACTTAGCTTTAGGGGTTAATACATTTATTAGAATAGCGGTGAGCTACGGTCGGCAGATTAGGGGTTAATAAGTGTAGGCAGGTGGAGGCGACGTTGTGGGGGGCAGATTAGGGGTTAATAAATATAATATAGGGGTTGGCGGTGTTAGGGGCAGCAGATTAGGGGTACATAAGGATAACGTAGGTGGTGGCGCTTTGCGGTCGGCAGATTAGGGGTTAATTATTGTAGGTAGCTGGCTGCGACGTTGTAGGGGGCAGATTAGGGGTTAATAAATATAATATAGGGTCGGCGGTGTTAGGGGCAGCAGATTAGGGGTACATAAGGATAACGTAGGTGGCGGCGCTTTGCGGTCGGCAGATTAGGGGTTAATTATTGTAGGTAGCTGGCTGCGACGTTGTGGGGGGCAGATTAGGGGTTAATAAATATAATATAGGGGTCGGCGGTGTTAGGGGCAGCAGATTAGGGGTACATAAGGATAACGTAGGTGGCGGTCGGCAGATTAGGGGTTAAAAAAATTGAATCGAGTGGCGGCGATGTGGGGGGACCTCGGTTTAGGGGTACATAGGTAGTTTATGGGTGTTAGTGTACTTTAGAGCACAGTAGTTAAGAGCTTTATAAACCGGCGTTAGCCCAGAAAGCTCTTAACTACTGACTTTTTTCCTGCGGCTGGAGTTTTGTCGTTAGATGTCTAACGCTCACTTCAGACACGACTCTAAATACCGGAGTTAGAAAGATCCCATTGAAAAGATAGGATACGCAATTTACGTAAGGGGATCTGCGGTATGGAAAAGTCGCGGCTGAAAAGTGAGCGTTAGACCCTATTTTGAGTGACTCCAAATACCGGAGGTAGCCTAAAACCAGCGTTAGGAGCCTCTAACGCTGGTTTTCACGGCTAACGCCAAACTCCAAATCTAGGCCATGGACTTTAAGAATTATGTGTATTCCAACAAAATATTCTCACACCCCAGGTCTCAGGGTTATAATCACCTTATAACAACATTTACTGTCTCCAGGTTTATTTCATTATGCTGTGTGTATAATATTTTAAAGCAGGAATATTTTATGTTAAGATGTTTTTATAGACGTGGTTAAAGTAAAACCGGTGTAAAAAGCTTGAAATATTTAATAATATAATCTGTAATAAAATGTTAAATAACAGAATTTATGTTTACCTGATAAATTACTTTCTCCAACGGTGTGTCCGGTCCACGGCGTCATCCTTACTTGTGGGATATTCTCTTCCCCAACAGGAAATGGCAAAGAGCCCAGCAAAGCTGGTCACATGATCCCTCCTAGGCTCCGCCTACCCCAGTCATTCGACCGACGTAAAGGAGGAATATTTGCATAGGAGAAACCATATGATACCGTGGTGACTGTAGTTAAAGAAAATAAATTATCAGACCTGATTAAAAAACCAGGGCGGGCCGTGGACCGGACACACCGTTGGAGAAAGTAATTTATCAGGTAAACATAAATTCTGTTTTCTCCAACATAGGTGTGTCCGGTCCACGGCGTCATCCTTACTTGTGGGAACCAATACCAAAGCTTTAGGACACGGATGAAGGGAGGGAGCAAATCAGGTCACCTAACTGGAAGGCACCACGGTTTGCAAAACCTTTCTCCCAAAAATAGCCTCAGAAGAAGCAAAAGTATCAAACTTGTAAAATTTGGTAAAAGTGTGC
The DNA here is from genome assembly GCF_027579735.1 of Bombina bombina. NCBI lineage: Eukaryota > Metazoa > Chordata > Amphibia > Anura > Bombinatoridae > Bombina > Bombina bombina. Next base: position 116,946,461 of record NC_069503.1, read on the forward strand.
AGTGAAGACCAAGTCGCTGCCCTACATATCTGATCAACAGAAGCCTCGTTCTTGAAGGCCCATGTGGAAGCGACAGCCCTAGTGGAATGAGCTGTGATTCTTTCAGGAGGCTGCCGTCCGGCAGTCTCATAAGCCAATCTGATGATGCTTTTAATCCAAAAAGAGAGAGAGGTAGAAGTTGCTTTTTGACCTCTCCTTTTACCAGAATAAACAACAAACAAGGAAGATGTTTGTCTAAAATCCTTTGTAGCATCTAAATAGAATTTTAGAGCGCGAACAACATCCAAATTGTGCAACAAACGTTCCTTCTTTGAAACTGGATTCGGACACAAAGAAGGCACGACTATCTCCTGGTTAATGTTTTTGTTAGAAACAACTTTCGGAAGAAAACCAGGTTTAGTACGTAAAACCACCTTATCTGCATGGAAAACCAGATAAGGAGGAGAACACTGCAGAGCAGATAATTCTGAAACTCTTCTAGCAGAAGAAATTGCAACCAAAAACAAAACTTTCCAAGATAATAACTTAATATCAACGGAATGCAAGGGTTCAAACGGAACCCCCTGAAGAACTGAAAGAACTAAGTTGAGACTCCAAGGAGGAGTCAAAGGTTTGTAAACAGGCTTGATTCTAACCAGAGCCTGAACAAAGGCTTGAACATCTGGCACAGCTGCCAGCTTTTTGTGAAGTAACACAGACAAGGCAGAAATCTGTCCCTTCAAGGAACTTGCCGATAATCCTTTCTCCAATCCTTCTTGAAGAAAGGATAGAATCTTAGGAATCTTTACCTTGTTCCAAGGGAATCCTTTAGATTCACACCAACAGATATATTTTTTCCATATTTTGTGGTAAATTTTTCTAGTTACAGGCTTTCTGGCCTGAACAAGAGTATCAATAACAGAATCTGAGAACCCTCGTTTTGATAAGATCAAGCGTTCAATCTCCAAGCAGTCAGCTGGAGTGAGACCAGATTCGGATGTTCGAACGGACCTTGAACAAGAAGGTCTCGTCTCAAAGGTAGCTTCCATGGTGGAGCCGATGACATATTCACCAGATCTGCATACCAAGTCCTGCGTGGCCACGCAGGAGCTATCAAGATCACCGACGCCCTCTCCTGATTGATCCTGGCTACCAGCCTGGGGATGAGAGGAAACGGCGGGAATACATAAGCTAGTTTGAAGGTCCAAGGTGCTACTAGTGCATCTACTAGAGTCGCCTTGGGATCCCTGGATCTGGACCCGTAGCAAGGAACCTTGAAGTTCTGACGAGAGGCCATCAGATCCATGTCTGGAATGCCCCACAATTGAGTAATTTGGGCAAAGATTTCCGGATGGAGTTCCCACTCCCCCGGATGTAATGTCTGACGACTCAGAAAATCCGCTTCCCAATTTTCCACTCCTGGAATGTGGATTGCAGACAGGTGGCAGGAGTGAGTCTCCGCCCATTGAATGATTTTGGTCACTTCTTCCATCGCCAGGGAACTCCTTGTTCCCCCCTGATGGTTGATGTACGCAACAGTCGTCATGTTGTCTGATTGAAACCGTATGAACTTGGCCTTTGCTAGCTGAGGCCAAGCCTTGAGAGCATTGAATATCGCTCTCAGTTCCAGAATATTTATCGGTAGAAGAGATTCTTCCCGAGACCAAAGACCCTGAGCTTTCAGGGGTCCCCAGACCGCGCCCCAGCCCATCAGACTGGCGTCGGTCGTGACAATGACCCACTCTGGTCTGCGGAAGGTCACCCCTTGTGACAGGTTGTCCAGGGACAGCCACCAACGGAGTGAGTCTCTGGTCCTCTGATTTACTTGAATCGTCGGAGACAAGTTTGTATAGTCCCCATTCCACTGACTGAGCATGCACAGTTGTAATGGTCTTAGATGAATGCGCGCAAAAGGAACTATGTCCATTGCCGCTACCATCAAACCTATTACTTCCATGCACTGCGCTATGGAAGGAAGAGGAACGGAATGAAGTGTTTGACAAGAGTTTAGAAGTTTTGTTTTTCTGGCCTCTGTCAGAAAAATCCTCATTTCTAAGGAGTCTATTATTGTTCCCAAGAAGGGAACCCTTGTTGACGGAGATAGAGAACTCTTTTCTACGTTCACTTTCCATCCGTGAGATCTGAGAAAGGCCAGGACTATGTCCGTGTGAGCCTTTGCTTGAGGAAGGGACGACGCTTGAATCAGAATGTCGTCCAAGTAAGGTACTACTGCAATGCCCCTTGGTCTTAGTACCGCTAGAAGGGACCCTAGTACCTTTGTGAAAATCCTTGGAGCAGTGGCTAATCCGAAAGGAAGTGCCACGAACTGGTAATGCTTGTCCAGGAATGCGAACCTTAGGAACCGATGATGTTCCTTGTGGATAGGAATATGTAGATACGCATCCTTTAAATCCACCGTGGTCATGAATTGACCTTCCTGGATGGAAGGAAGAATTGTTCGAATAGTTTCCATTTTGAACGATGGAACCTTGAGAAACTTGTTTAGGATCTTGAGATCCAAGATTGGTCTGAACGTTCCCTCTTTTTTGGGAACTACGAACAGATTGGAGTAGAACCCCATCCCTTGTTCTCCTAATGGAACAGGATGAATCACTCCCATTTTTAACAGGTCTTCTACACAATGTAAGAATGCCTGTCTCTTTATGTGGTCTGAAGACAATTGAGACCTGTGGAACCTCCCCCTTGGGGGAAGCCCCTTGAATTCCAGAAGATAACCTTGGGAGACTATTTCTAGTGCCCAAGGATCCAGAACATCTCTTGCCCAAGCCTGAGCGAAGAGAGAGAGTCTGCCCCCCACCAGATCCGGTCCCGGATCGGGGGCCAACATTTCATGCTGTCTTGGTAGCAGTGGCAGGTTTCTTGGCCTGCTTTCCCTTGTTCCAGCCTTGCATTGGTCTCCAGGCTGGCTTGGCTTGAGAAGTATTACCCTCTTGCTTAGAGGACGTAGCACTTGGGGCTGGTCCGTTTCTACAAAAGGGACGAAAATTAGGTTTATTTTTGGCCTTGAAAGACCTATCCTGAGGAAGGGCGTGGCCCTTACCCCCAGTGATATCAGAGATAATCTCTTTCAAGTCAGGGCCAAACAGCGTTTTCCCCTTGAAAGGAATGTTAAGCAATTTGTTCTTGGAAGACGCATCCGCTGACCAAGATTTCAACCAAAGCGCTCTGCGCGCCACAATAGCAAACCCAGAATTTTTCGCCGCTAACCTAGCCAATTGCAAAGTGGCGTCTAGGGTGAAAGAATTAGCCAATTTGAGAGCACGGATTCTGTCCATAATCTCCTCATAAGGAGGAGAATCACTATCGATCGCCTTTTCTAGCTCATCGAACCAGAAACACGCGGCTGTAGTGACAGGGACAATGCATGAAATTGGTTGTAGAAGGTAACCTTGCTGAACAAACATCTTTTTAAGCAAACCTTCTAATTTTTTATCCATAGGATCTTTGAAAGCACAACTATCTTCTATGGGTATAGTGGTGCGTTTGTTTAAAGTAGAAACCGCCCCCTCGACCTTGGGGACTGTCTGCCATAAGTCCTTTCTGGGGTCGACCATAGGAAACAATTTTTTAAATATGGGGGGAGGGACGAAAGGTATACCGGGCCTTTCCCATTCTTTATTTACAATGTCCGCCACCCGCTTGGGTATAGGAAAAGCTTCTGGGGGCCCCGGGACCTCTAGGAACTTGTCCATTTTACATAGTTTCACTGGGATGATCAAATTCTCACAATCATCCAGAGTGGATAACACTTCCTTAAGCAGAGCGCGGAGATGTTCCAACTTAAATTTAAATGTAATCACATCGGGTTCAGCTTGTTGAGAAATTTTCCCTGAATCTGAAATTTCTCCCTCAGACAAAACCTCCCTGGCCCCCTCAGACTGGTGTAGGGGCATATCAGAACCATTATCATCAGCGTCCTCATGCTCTTCAGTATCTAAAACAGAGCAGTCGCGCTTACGCTGATAAGTGGGCATTTTGGCTAAAATGTTTTTGATAGAATTATCCATTACAGCCGTTAATTGTTGCATAGTAAGGAGTATTGGCGCGCTAGATGTACTAGGGGCCTCCTGAGTGGGCAAGACTGGTGTAGACGAAGGAGGGAATGATGCAGTACCATGCTTACTCCCCTCACTTGAGGAATCATCTTGGGCATCATTTTCAGTGTCACATAAATCACATCTATTTAAATGAGAAGGAACCTTGGCTTCCCCACATTCAGAACACAGTCTATCTGGTAGTTCAGACATGTTAAACAGGCATAAACTTGATAACAAGTACAAAAAACGTTTTAAAATAAAACCGTTACTGTCACTTTAAATTTTAAACTGAACACACTTTATTACTGCAATTGCGAAAAAGTATGAAGGAATTGTTAAAAATTCACCAAAATTTCACCACAGTGTCTTAAAGCCTTAAAAGTATTGCACACCAAATTTGGAAGCTTTAACCCTTAAAATAACGGAACCGGAGCCGTTTTTATCTTTAACCCCTTTACAGTCCCTGGTATCTGCTTTGCTGAGACCCAACCAAGCCCAAAGGGGAATACGATACCAAATGACGCCTTCAGAAAGTCTTTTTTATGTATCAGAGCTCCTCACACATGCGACTGCATGTCATGCTTCTCAAAAACAAGTGCGCAATACCGACGCGAAAATGAGGCTCTGCCTATGATTAGGGAAAGCCCCTAGAGAATAAGGTGTCTAAAACAGTGCCTGCCGATATTATTTTACAAAAATACCCAGATTAAATGATTCCTCAAGGCTAAATATGTTTATATATGAATCGATTTAGCCCAGAAAATGTCTACAGTCTTAACAAGCCCTTGTGAAGCCCTTATTTACTCTGTAATAAAAATGGCTTACCGGATCCCATAGGGAAAATGACAGCTTCCAGCATTACATCGTCTTGTTAGAATGTGTCATACCTCAAGCAGCAAAAGTCTGCTCACTGTTCCCCCAACTGAAGTTAATTCCTCTCAACAGTCCTGTGTGGAACAGCCATCGATTTTAGTAACGGTTGCTAAAATCATTTTCCTCTTACAAACAGAAATCTTCATCTCTTTTCTGTTTCAGAGTAAATAGTACATACCAGCACTATTTTAAAATAACAAACTCTTGATTGAATAATAAAAACTACAGTTAAACACTAAAAAACTCTAAGCCATCTCCGTGGAGATGTTGCCTGTACAACGGCAAAGAGAATGACTGGGGTAGGCGGAGCCTAGGAGGGATCATGTGACCAGCTTTGCTGGGCTCTTTGCCATTTCCTGTTGGGGAAGAGAATATCCCACAAGTAAGGATGACGCCGTGGACCGGACACACCTATGTTGGAGAAATATATATATATAGAGAGAGAGATAGACACTATCTATCAGCCCTGATAATATAGAATATATAATAATCTATATATGTCTAGCACTGTATATATGTGTAGCACTAACTATATACAGTGGGACCTCGGTTAACGAACAACTCGGTAAACGAAATTTCGGTTTACGAATGAAAATTCTGGGAAAAAAATGCCTTGGTTTACGAATTTTTTTCGCAATACGAACGAATGGATTGGTTTTCAATGCATTCCTATGGGAAACCGTGTTTCGGTTTACGAATTTTTTTCGCAATACGAAACAAGTGTCCCGGTTTTGGAGCCATTTGCAGCAAGTTGCTGAGCCTTTTGGAGCCATTTGCAGCAAGTTGTGGAGCCTTTTGGAGCCATTTGGAGCCTTTTGCAGCAGGTTTTGGAGCCTTTTTTCTCACCTCCGGAACGCATTAATTGGTTTTCAATGCATTCCTATGGGAAACCGTGTTTCGGTTTACGAATTTTTCGCAATACGAAACGTCCCGGAGAACGCATTAAATTCGTAAACCGAGGTCCCACTGTATATATATAGTTAGTATGGGACTAACTAGAAATTACATCTATGAGTCTTTAAAGCAAGCAGTAGCGCCAGGGTAAAATAATTACAAAGTTAATTATATTTAAAAAAAAATAATGATAAAGAAGGTCAGGCATTACACTTGACACTGTTTAGCTCCATAGTTCTTCTACTGATATTGAGTATTTGCAGTTGCAAAGGCTTCATCAGCACCTTACTTACTTCCGGGACCTACAGTAAAACTGTTATATATAGGTAGGTGAAAACTATTAGAATTAAATGATAAGGTGTATAGACATCTATTTTACATGGATAGCAATTTTCTTTAGTTCATATGTGGGTCAGTATACTGTAAAATTGCTTTTCCCTTAAAGGGACAGTGTACTGTAAAACTGTTATCCATTTGCAAGAGCAGTAGATGGCAGCAATATTTCCTGCCATGTAATGCTCCAGATGCCTACCTAGGTATCTCTTCAACAAAGAATATAATGGGAACAATGAAAATTTTATAATAGAAGTAAATTGGAAACTTTTTTAAATTGTATGCTCTGTCTGAGTCACAAAAGAACATTTTAGGGTTTTTATATTCCTTTTAATGTTCTTGGAAAAAAAATGGGGACTTATCAACCTGGTGCTTTTACAATAATTTAAATGTGCAATGAAATTGGAATGCATGAAAATCCTTAGCTGATGATTTATACTGACACAAGGATATTAAATGCATATTACTAAAATATAAAAAAAAACTGGGAGCCATGTTGCACTTTAGAATTGGGGGGGGGCGCATTTTGGAGTTTGCCCTGGGAGCAAAGTCCTCTAGAAACGGCCCTGGTGGGGAAAAACTGTCAAAATGCCCTAAGAGAAGAGGCAGCCTTCAAGGGCTTAGAAGTTTGCATATGAACCTCCTAGGTTTAGCCTTCAACTAAGAATACCAAGAGAACAAAGCAAAATTGGTGATAAAAGTAAATTGGAAAATTGTTTAAAATTACATTCTCTATCTGAATCATGAAAGTTTATTTTGGACTAGACTGTCCCTTTAACTGAACCCACAACCCAATGCAATGGTCTGAGCTTCCAAGGAGAGCAGACCTAATTACCTTATCTCTCTATTTTTTCTTTTATAAACCTTCTTGTTTAAAGGGACAGTCTAGGCCAAAATAAACTTTAATGATTCAGATAGAGCATGTAATTTTAAACAATTTTCCAATTTACTTTTATCACCAATTTTGCTTTGTTCTCTTGGTATTCTTAGTTGAAAGCTTAACCTAGGAGGTTCATATGCTAATTTCTTAGACCTTGAAGCCCACCTCTTTCAGAATGCATTTGAACAGTTTTTCACCACTAGAGGGTGTTAGTTCACATATTTGAAAAAACAGGAAAAGAGAGAAGATTCCACAAATAAGTGCAACCTCAAAGTCTAGGATACAAAGCACATATAGAGACAGGACCAATAAGTTCAATGCAAAAATAATATATTTAAATATACATAATGAACAGTGAAATATACAGTTAAATGCATTCAACTACATCCATACACACACATGCATACTTCATTAAAAGGGGTACCCCAATAGGCAGCAAAAGATTAGCTTATAAATCGTGGTGCACCACATAAGTCCAGAGACTGTAAGTCAGGATGGCACTGGATGTTAAAGTCAAGCACTAGATACATGCAAACAAATGCGTGAGTCAGATGTAATAAAGCAGGGATTTAAAGCAGGGATTTGAGCATTTTGCAAAGGTCCTTCATGCAAGTTGGTTAATGCATTAAACTCATAAATCACAATCCCATCCACATATCCAAATATCCTGTGCAAGCAGTAGCGTTAGTAACTTGCAAATAGAGCAAAGTTCGATAAGACTCCTTTTAGTGTAGCAAAGTTAGAAAAGCACAAGTTCTACCACAAGCACTGTTATGCAGTAAATAGGTATATACGTCTCATTGGTGCATATTTCCTCTTTAAAAGCCGAAAGCCACAGCAAATAAACAGTCACTTGCAGTCCGCAAATAAATGCTTAGTAAGCACATCAGAAGTAATCACAGACAGGTAATCACATACCAGCCGCATCGAGCGGCATACTTGGTTTCAAAGACACCGTGATCCTCATCCGTCTGTGTATATACAGCAACAGTGGCAAGACGTCCAGATCTGGGTTTCTTCATTTTTGCTTTCAGCGGGGTAACTCTTCCTGATAGCGGGCTTAAAGTGTGAGGTAGCGACCTACCAACGCGTCCCCATGCGCGTTTCGCTCCGCCCTTGTGGTCGCTCGGAGCTTCTTCCGGGTTTGGCGTGACTACGGCTTGCGTATCTATTTATTGGATATTCCAACCATCTGACTTGGAGGCTCGTTCTATTTTCCTCATTCCGCATTGGTTACAGCTGGCAGCAGGCGTATTACACCTGTCATGCTTATATGAAAATACAGAATCGTACTAACACCTAGTCAATTCTTAGAGATACATTGCGGTTAATAACCTGAAAAGATTTTAAAGCCATAGTACATCGACATAATACAACATTCATACCACAACATACATACATTAATAGTGTTAATGTTTAGTAACCATTTTTCTATTTCTTATAGTGTCCCTTACATTTGCCAAAATCGGAACACAGGAACATTTTTTGTAAATAATAAATGCTAGTGATAGCGTGTAAAGTTAATATTGAATTGTTTCTATCAAATTCTTGGTGGCCAGAACCCCACAGTATCAAGATGAATATAACACAATTATCATAATTGTTAGTTCAAAGAAACCAATTTATTAGGAAGGAGAGAATTATCATTTCAAGAAAGAGGCAAACTCTAATTTCTCATTTAGTCCATATGGGGATAAGGTGTTCAGATAATAAATCCAGCGGGTTTCTTTTTGTAAAAGAATGGTGTCAATGTCACCACCTCGTTTGCTGGGTTTAACTGTTTCAATCCCAATGAATTTCAAATCATCTGTCTTAGACTGATGACATTGTGCAAAATGCCTTGTTATAGGACTGTCTATATTGAAATCTTTTACATCATCACAATGTTCAGTTATTCTGGAACGGAACCCTCTGTAGGTTTTACCTACATAAAATAAAGGGCAAGAGCATGAAAGGAGATATATGACACCAGTTGTTGAACAATTAATAAAGGATTTTATTTGATAGGTTTTATCAGTGTTGCTCGCAAATGTCTTGGTTCTTTTTACATACTGGCAGCAAACAGAATGATTACATGGGGAACAGCCCACAATTCTCTGTGAATGTTTTTCTAACCAATTAGTGCTCTTAACTTGATTGAACTCACTCCTAACTAGGAAATCCTTAAGATTTCTAGCCCTTCGTGCTGTCATAAGGGGAAAATCCCCCACGTATTCTTTTAAAGCAGGATCAAGGGACAGAAGGTGCCAATTTTCTTGTAGTATTTTTCTAATCTTTCCCCAATGGGAGTTGTATCTCGTAATATACCTGATTTTATTAGGCATCTTTTCTTCTTCATTTGTACTAGTCTGACTCTTGAATAGAAGGTCTCTTCTATTCATGTTTCTTGCCCTAAACCGGGCCCTTTTTACACATCTTCTGGAGTACCCTCTAGCATAAAATCTCTCAGCCATCTCATCAGCCTGCTTGTTGAAGGTCCAATCATCAGTGCAAATCCGCCGTAGCCTTAGAAATTGCCCATAAGGGATATTTTTCTTTAGATTTTCAGGATGATGACTGGATCCCTAAACCGGGCCCTTTTTACACATCTTCTGGAGTACCCTCTAGCATAAAATCTCTCAGCCATCTCATCAGCCTGCTTGTTGAAGGTCCAATCATCAGTGCAAATCCGCCGTAGCCTTAGAAATTGCCCATAAGGGATATTTTTCTTTAGATTTTCAGGATGATGACTGGATCCCAAAATACCTACTCTCTTTTACACACTCTCTTTCTCTCTCACACGCACACACAAAGACACTTATGCTCTCTCTCTCACACTCACACACACATACACTCACTCTTTCAGACACAGAATGACACACACAGAAAGAAACTGACAAACACAAAGACACACTCTCACACACAAAGACACACACTCAAGAGAGAAATAACTGTATGCATGTGCAGTATGTTGCACCTTTTTGGCTGCAGGCTGTCTCCCACCATACTTGGACATTTCCTGCTCTTCTGGCCCATAAGTTACTTTTGTGTCCTGTATGGGGTTAATGTGCTCCCTCAACAATATCAATCATTGTGACCGGTACATACATCACTTTCTTACTGTCCCCCTGACAGATCCCAGACTGCTCAGTTTATCGTTATCCAAAACAAAGGTATGGGCCAACACTACTGCGGTGGTGCTTGTGAAAGCTGGGGTAAACTTCCTGACCCCTCCAAAATGTAGGTAATGATAGAATTTCCACAGCACTTTGAGAATTAAACTTTCTTATTCAGACATTGTAAAAAACATGCAACGTTTCGGGGAATATCCCCTTAGTCATGCTATAGTCATGCTATACTTTGTTGCACACTGGCTTCCTCTAGTGATCATCTCATTATTTTACATGTTAGACTGTGTAGCAAACAATTAAAAACAATGTTGTGGCTGTAACAACCTTAGAAAAAGCTTACAATATTCTGCATCATTTATTATGTTCATAGTGATATACTTTTCTGTGGGACTTGTGTTACTAATTAGATGGTACTTTATTACCATTGTATTTGAAAGTGACTTTTTTATGATCATTATTTAGTGACTCTGGTATTGAGATTCATACTATAGTACCCACTCTATACACCTGACTAGTAAGTACATACCCCCTAGGGATAGATATGCTCTAAAAATTCTTTGAATAACATCTCTTATAAAAAAAAAGACCTTACAAGTGACCTTATTGGAAAGGAACATTATTTGTTAAAACAATATGTAGAAATAGCATATTTATAGAAAAGACATGTTGAGTAGTGATGTCGCGAACCTAAAAATTCTGCAAAAGTTTGCGAACGGGCGAAACGGGCGAACCTCCATTGACTTCAATGGGCAGGCGAATTTTAAAACCCACAGGGACTCTTTCTGGCCACAATAGTGATGTAAAAGTTGTTTCAAGGGGACTAACACCTGGACTGTGGCATGCCGGAGGGGGATCCATGGCAAAACTTCCATGGAAAATTACATAGTTGATGCAGAGTCTGGTTTTAATCCATAAAGGGCATAAATCATTGACCCCCAAAATCTGACTGTTACACATCTACAACCACCAAAAAACAACCATGCTACATAGTTTCTAAATTTTGTCCTGAGTTTAGAAATACCCAATGTTTACATGTTCTTTCCTTTTTTTGCAAGTTATAGGGAAATAAATACAAGAAGCACTTTGCTATTTCAAAACCACTTTTTTTTTAAAAATGAGCGCTAGTTACATTGGAACCCTGATATCTGTCAGGAATACCTGAATATCCCTTGACATGTATATATTTTTTTTAGAAGACATCCCAAAGTAATGATCTAGGCCCATTTTGGTATATTTCATGCCACCATTTCACCGCCAAATGCGATCAAATAAAAAATTTTTTTTCACTTTTTCACAAACTTTAGGTTTCTCACAGAAATTATTTACAAACAACTTATGCAATTATGGCATAAATGGTTGTAAATGCTTCTCTGGGATCCCCTTTGTTCAGAAATAGCAGACTTATATGGCTTTGGCGTTGCTTTTTGGTAATTAGAAGGCTGCTAAATGCCACTGCGCACCACACGTGTTTTATGCCCAGCAGTGAAGGGGTTAATTAGGGAGCATGTAGGGAGCTTGTAGAGTTAATTTTATCTTAAATGTAGTGTAGTAGACAACCCAAAGTATTGATCTAGGCCCATTTTGGTATATTTCATGCCACCATTTCACCGCCAAATGCGATCAAATAAAAAAAAATTGTTCACTTTTTCACAAACTTTAGGTTTCTCACAGAAATTATTTACAAACAACTTATGCAATTATGGCATAAATGGTTGTAAATGCTTCTCTGGGATCCCCTATGTTCAGAAATAGCAGACATATATGACTTTGGCGTTGCTTTTTGGTAATTAGAAGGCAGCTAAATCCTGCTGCGCATCACATGTGTATTATGGCTAGCAGTGAAGGGGTTAATTAGCTCCCTTCCCTCCCCCACCCCACAATTGTCCCCGCCATCTTAAGTACTGGCAGAAAGTCTGCCAGTACTAAAATAAAAGGTTTTTAATTTTTTTTTATAGCATATTTACATATGCTGTGGTGTAGCATCCCCCCTTTGCCCCCAACCTACCTGATCCCCCCCAAAACAGCTCTCTAACCCTCACCATTTGCCTTATTGGCGGCCATCTTGGGTACTGTCTGCCAGTACCCAGTTTGCAAAAAAAAGTAGTTTTTTCTGTTTTTATTTTTTTTCTGTAGTGTAGCTTCCCCCCCCCACAGACCAACCCCCACCACCTGCCACACCAGATATGAGTGGTGGCATTGGGCAAGTGGGCACAGTATACGCTGTAAGCCTGACACACTGGCAGGCAGGCAGGCAACTGCAATTAGATTACACAGGAAAAAAAATTAAAGCAGACTGATGTTCTAGCCCTAAAAAGGGCTTTTTGGGGTGCTGTCCTTACAGCAGAGATCAGATGAGTCCTTCAGGACTGTAGTGGACACTGAATACACTAGCCTTGCTATTGATTTCCCTATTAAATCAGCAGCAGCTACACTGTCCCTCCTCTCACTAAGAATGCAGCTTCCAAATGAATCCAAAATGGATGCTGTCCAGGAGGTGGGAGGGTCTGGGAGGGAGGGTCTGCTGCTGATTGGCTGTAATGTGTCTTCTGACTGTGAGGTACAGGGTCAAAGTTTACTCAATGATGACGAATAGGGGGCGGATCGAACATGGCATATGTTCGCCCGCTGCGGCGAACGCGAACATGCTATGTTCGCCGGGAACTATTCGCCGGCGAACAATTCGTGACATCACTAATGCTGAGCACAGCAATAAAAGAGAATTTTTTTAATAAAAGATCTTCTAAGCAGAAATATTTTATATGAAATTTTTTTTAAGAACAAAACGTTTAAAAAATAAAAAAAATGTTCAATATAGCTGAAATTAAAAGAAACAAGCCAAATCAAAATCTCTGTTTAGGCCCTTTTGGAATCAAAGTTTCAAGTTTGTGGATCCACCACATTTCTTTTTGTTTCAACAATTTCTCCCTGTCCATGCCATTCCTGGATATCTTGATTTGTTCAATGACTCAACTGGCTAATGCCATGACCTTTTTCCAGGAAGTGCTTGGACAGGGGTGCCTCCAGATTCTTACGTCTAATATTGGTGCGATGCTGGCTCATACGTTCCCTTTTTTTTTTTTTTTTAAATGCTTTTGTTCTTAAAAATGTTTTCATATAAAATATTTCTGCTTAAAACATCTTTTTTTAAAAAAAATATTCTCTTTTATTGCTGTGCTCAAAATGTCTTTTCTATAAATATGCTATTTCTACATATTGTTTTAACAAATAATGTTCCTTCCCAATAAGGTCACTTGTAAGGTCTTTTTTATAAGAGATGTTATTCAAAGAATGTTTAGAACATATCTATCCCTAGGGGGTATGTACTTACTAGTCAGGTGAATAGGGTGGGTACTATAGTATCAATCTCAATACCAGAGTCACTAAATAATGATCATAAAAAAGTCACTTTCAAATACAATGGTAATAAAGTACCATCTAATAAGTAACACAAGGCCCACAGAAAAGTATATCACTATGAACATAATAAATTATGCAGAATATTGCAAGCTTTTTCTAAGCTTGTCACAGCCACGACATTGTTTTTAATTGTTTGCTAAATAATCTAACATGTAAAATAATGAGATGATCACTAGAGGGAGCTAGTGTGCAACAAATGACTGACTGGCGCGAAAATCTAAGGTTTAAAAACAGAGACACTATCGGCTAGATTACGAGTTGTGCATTAGGGTAAAAGAGCAGCGTTAACAGGTCCTAACGTTGCTTTTTTACTCCCACTGGTATTACGAGTCTTGCAGGTTTAGGGTCACCGCACACTTTTTTGGCCTTACTGCAAAACGACTTACGTAAATTTTGTAAAGTCTTTTTTCTATGGGACTTCCATAGCGCCGATATTACGAGTCTGTCCTGGGAGGTCAAAGAGAGAGCGGTACACCCTATCCCATCAAGAGTCCTAACGCATTTAAAAGTCAGTAGTTAAGAGTTTTATGGTACAACGCCATAGCATAAAACTCATAACTAAAGTGCTAAAAAGTATACTAACACCCATAAACTACCTATTAACCCCTAAACCGAGGCCCTCCCGCATTGCAAACACTAAAAATATTAACCCCTAATCTGCCGCTCCGGACATCGCCACCACTAGTATAAACATATTAACCCCTAAACCACCGCACCCCCGCCTCGCAAACACTAGTTAAATATTATTAACCCCTATTTGATAACTACCTAGCTAAAATAAATACAAAAGTACCTGTAAAATAAAACCTAACCTAAGTTACAATAACACCTAACACTACACTATAATTAAATAAATTAACTAAATTAACAGCAATTAAATAAATTAAATTAGCTAAATCACAAAAAAAACAACACTAAATTCCAGAAAAACAGAATTTATGCTTACCTGATAAATTACTTTCTCTTGCGGTGTATCCAGTCCACGGATTCATCCTTTACTTGTGGGATATTCTCATTCCCTACAGGAAGTGGCAAAGAGAGCACACAGCAGAGCTGTCCATATAGCTCCCCCTCTAGCTCCACCCCCCAGCCATTCGACCAAAGGTTAGGAAGAAAAAGGAGAAACCATAGGGTGCAGTGGTGACTGTAGTTTAAACAAAAATTTTTTACCTGACTTAAAATGCCAGGGCGGGCCGTGGACTGGATACACCGCAAGAGAAAGTAATTTATCAGGTAAGCATAAATTCTGTTTTCTCTTGCAAGGTGTATCCAGTCCACGGATTCATCCTTTACTTGTGGGATACCAATACCAAAGCTTTAGGACACGGATGAAGGGAGGGAACAAGACAGGTACCTTAAACGGAAGGCACCACTGCTTGCAAAACCTTTCTCCCAAAAATAGCCTCCGAAGAAGCAAAAGTATCGAATTTGTAAAATTTGGCAAAAGTATGCAGTGAAGACCAAGTCGCTGCCTTACAAATCTGTTCAACAGAAGCCTCATTTTTGAAAGCCCATGTGGAAGCCACTGCTCTGGTAGAATGAGCAGTAATTCTTTCAGGAGGCTGCTGGCCAGCAGTCTCATAGGCCAAACGGATGATGCTTTTCAGCCAAAAGGAAAGAGAGGTAGCAGTCGCTTTCTGACCTCTCCTCTTACCAGAATAGATAACAAACAAGGAAGATGTTTGTCTGAAATCCTTAGTTGCTTGTAAATAGAACTTTAAAGCATGAACTACATCAAGATTGTGTAATAGACGTTCCTTCTTCGAAGATGGATTAGAACACAGAGAAGGAACAACTATTTCCTGGTTAATATTCTTGTTAGAAATAACTTTAGGAAGAAAACCAGGCTTGGTACGCAAAACTACCTTATCTGCGTGGAACACCAGGTAAGGTGAATCACACTGTAAGGCAGATAATTCTGAAACTCTTCGAGCAGAAGAGATAGCTATCAAAAACAAAACTTTCCAAGATAACAACTTAATGTCTATGGAATGCAAAGGTTCAAACGGAACCCCTTGAAGAACTGAAAGAACTAGATTCAAACTCCATGGCGGAGCCACAGGTTTATAGACAGGCTTGATTCTGACTAAAGCCTGAGCAAACGCTTGAACGTCTGGTACCTCTGCCAGACGCTTGTGTAACAGGATAGACAAAGCAGATATTTGTCCTTTTAAGGAACTAGCTGACAATCCTTTCTCCAATCCTTCTTGGAGAAAGGACAATATCCTGGGAATCCTAATCTTACTCCATGAGTAGCCCTTGGATTCACACCAACAAAGATATTTCCGCCATATCTTATGGTAGATTTTCCTGGTGACAGGCTTTCTAGCCTGAATCAGAGTATCTATAACTGACTCAGAGAACCCATGCTTTGATAGAATTAAGCGTTCAATCTCCAAGCAGTCAGACGTAGAGAAACTAAATTTGGATGCTTGAACGGGCCCTGTATTAGAAGATCCTGCCTCATTGGCAGTGTCCATGGTGGGACCGATGACATGTCCACTAGGTCTGCATACCAAGTCCTGCGTGGCCACGCAGGCGCTATCAGAATCACCGAAGCCTTCTCCTGCTTGATTCTGGCAACCAGACGCGGGAGGAGAGGAAACGGTGGAAAAACATAAGCCAGATTGAAGGACCAAGGCGCTGCTAGAGCATCTATCAATACCGCCTTGGGATCCCGGGACCTGGACCCGTAGAGAGGAAGTTTGGTGTTCTGACGGGACGCCATCAGATCCAACTCTGGGGTGCCCCATAGCTGAGTCAACTGGGCAAATACCTCCGGGTGGAGTTCCCACTCCCCCGGGTGAAAAGTCTGACGACTTAGAAAATCCGCCTCCCAGTTGTCTACTCCTGGGATGTGAATTGCTGAGAGATGGCAGGAGTGATCCTCTGCCCACCTGATTATTTTGGTTACTTCCATCATCGCTAGGGAACTCTTTGTTCCCCCCTGATGATTGACGTAAGCTACAGTCGTGATGTTGTCCGACTGAAATCTGATGAATTTGGCCGCCGCTAGTTGAGGCCATGCCTGAAGAGCGTTGAATATCGCCCTCAGTTCCAGAATGTTTATCGGGAGAAGAGTTTCTTCCCGAGACCATAAGCCCTGAGCTTTCAGGGAGTCCCAGACCGCACCCCAGCCTGACAGACTGGCGTCGGTCGTTACAATGATCCACTCTGGCCTGCGGAAACATATTCCCTGAGACAGGTGATCCTGAGACAACCACCAGAGAAGAGAATCTCTGGTCTCCTGGTCCAACTGAATTTGAGGAGACAAATCTGCATAATCCCCATTCCACTATTTGAGCATGCATAGTTGCAGTGGTCTGAGGTGTATCCGAGCAAAAGGGACTATGTCCATTGCTGCTACCATTAGTCCGATTGTCTCCATGCACTGAGCTACAGATGGCCGAGGAATGGAATGAAGAGCTCGGCAAGTAGTTAACAGTCTTAACTTTCTGACCTCCGTCAGAAATTCTAGGTAAGGCGCCACTGCTATGCCCCGTGGTCTTAGAACCGCCAGGAGGGACCCTAGCACCTTTGTGAAAATTCTGGGAGCAGTGGCCAACCCGAAAGGAAGAGCCACAAACTGATAATGCTTGTCCAGAAAGGCGAACCTGAGAAACTGGTGATGATCTTTGTGGATAGGAATGTGCAGATACGCATCCTTTAGATCCACGGCAGTCATATATTGACCCTCCTGGATCATTGGTAAGATTGTCCGAATGGTCTCCATCTTGAATGATGGGACTCTGAGGAATTTGCTTAGAATTTTGAGATCCAGGATTGGTCTGAAAGTTCCTTCTTTTTTGGGAACCACAAACAGGTTTGAGTAAAACCCCAGTCCTTATTCTGCAATTGGAACTGGGTGGATCACTCCCATTGTATGTAGATCTTCTACACAGCGTAAAAACGCCTCTTTCTTTGTCTGATCTGTAGACAGACGAGAAATGTGGAACCTTCCCCTTGGAGGAGAGTCCTTGAATTCTAGAAGGTATCCCTGGGCTACAATCTCTAATGCCCAAGGATCGTGTACATCTCTTGCCCAGGCCTGAGCGAAGAGAGAGAGTCTGCCCCCTACTAGATCCGGTCCCGGATCGGGGGCTACCCCTTCATGCTGTCTTGGTGGCAGCTGCAGGCTTTTTGGCCTGTTTACCCTTATTCCAGCCCTGGTAAGGTTTCCAGGTTGCCCTGGGCTGTGAAGCGTTACCCTCTTGCTTTGCAGCGGGAGAGGATGAATCAGGGCCGTTCCTGAAATTTTGAAAGGAACGAAAATTAGCTTTATTCTTTGTCTTAAAGGGCTTGTCCTGAGGGAGAGCATGGCCTTTTCCCCCGGTGATATCTGAAATAATCTCTTTCAATTCAGGCCTGAAGAGGGTCTTTCCTTTGAAAGGAATGTTCAAAAGCTTGGATTTAGACGACACATCGGCCGACCAGGACTTTAGCCATAGCGCCCTGCGCGCCAAAATGTCGAAACCTGAATTTTTCGCCGCTAACTTAGCTATTTGGAAAGCGATGTCAGTGATAAAAGAATTAGCTAGCTTTAGAGCCTTAATTCTATCCATAATTTCCTCATATGAGGTCTCCGTCTGGAGCGAGTCTTCCAGCGCCTCAAACCAGAAAGCCGCTGCAGTAGTTACAGGAATAATGCAGGCAATAGGTTGGAGAAGAAAACCTTGTTGAACAAAAATTTTCTTAAGTAAACCCTCTAACTTTTTATCCATAGGGTCTTTAAAAGCACAACTGTCTTCAATTGGTATGGTTGTGCGTTTAGCAAGTATAGAAACAGCCCCCTCCACCTTAGGGACCGTCTGCCACGAGTCCCGCACAGGGTCAGGTATGGGGAACATTTTCTTAAAAACAGGAGGGGGAACAAAGGGAATACCTGGTCTATCCCACTCCCTAGTAACAATATCCGCAATCCTCTTAGGGACCGGAAACGTATCCGTGTAAACAGGGACCTCTAGGTACTTGTCCATTTTACACAATTTCTCTGGGATCACCAAAGGGTCGCAGTCATCCAGAGTAGCTAATACCTCCCTAAGCAAAACGCGGAGGTGTTCTAGTTTAAATTTAAAAGCCAATATATCTGAATCTGTCTGAGGAGGAACCCTTCCTGAATCAGAGACTTCTCCCTCAGACATTAAATCCCTCGCTCCCACTTCAGAGCGTTGTGAGGGTATATCGGATACGGCTACCAAAGCGTCAGAATGCTCATAATCTGTTCTTAAAACGGAGCTATCACTCTTTGCAGGTAACACGGGCAGTTTAGATAAGAAAGCTGTAAGAGAATTATCCATGACTGCCGCTAAGTCTTGTAATGTAAAAGGGTTAGATGCACTAGAGGTACTAGGCGTCGCTTGCGCTGGCGTAACGTTGTGACACTTGGGGAGAGGCAGATGAGCTACCCTTGTTACCTTCAGTCTGAGAATCATCTTGGGCCACATTCTTAAGTGCAACAATATGATCTTTAAAGTGAATAGACATATCAGTACAAATGGGACACATTCTGAGAGGGGGTTCCACCATGGCTTCTAAACACATTGAACAAGGATTTTCCTTAGTGTCAGACATGTTTAACAGACTAGTAATATACACAAGCAGGCTTGGAAATCACTTTAATCAAATAAAAAACACAATTTGAAAAAAACGTTACTGTGCCTTTAAGAGATAAAAAGAGCACACAATTTTACAAAACAGTGAAAAATACAGCAATCTTTCTGAAATGTTCACAGTATGTAGCTAAAGCCTTAATAAGATTGCACCACAAGTTTCAAAACGATTAACCCCTTAATGCCCAAACCGGAGCAGCCTAAAGCCGACACCCAGTTAAATTACTACAGCACCTTGCCACAGCCTTGCTGTGGCCCTACCTGCCCTTAGGGATCAGATTTGGGGGAATATAGCTTCTTTTAGGCCCTCAAACATCAGCAGGACCCTCCATGTGAAACAGCATGAACTTCTCTGCAATTCTAAGTGCGCATCTGAGGCGCAAAATTAGGCCCCTCCCTCCCTACTCCGGAGCTGTGAGGCCTAGTAAATCACTCCTAAGTGACTAAAAAACAGCCATGTGGTAATAACCCCAGAAAGAACCCAAAAGGGCTTTCAAAGTGTCTTGCAAAAGATTTTTCCTTAGCCAAACAATCGATTGCCCTGAATAAGTGTCAACCAGTATATTAGCCCTATTATGTAAGCATTCAATTCCTTACTAAGTCTGTGAACATAGCTTACCCTCCCCTCATGGGGATATTGTCACTCTCTTCTAGCATTATCTCAGTCTTGTCTAGAAATAAATGACTGAACATACCTTATTGCAGATCACCCTGCAAACTGTTCCCCCCAACTGAAGTTTTCTGGTACTCCTCAGTCCTGTGTGGGAACAGCAGTGGATTTTAGTTACAACATGCTAAAATTATTTTCCTCTCACCAGAAATCTTCATCGCTTTTCTGCTAGAGAGTAAATAGTACAAGCCGGTACCATTTAAAATAACAAACTTTTGATTGAAGATAATAAAACTACAATTCTAACACCACATTCACTTTACACTCCCGAGAGAGACCCTAGTGCTTAGAGCCGGCAAAGAGAATGACTGGGGGGTGGAGCTAGAGGGGGAGCTATATGGACAGATTTGCTGTGTGCTCTCTTTGCCACTTCCTGTAGGGAATGAGAATATCCCACAAGTAAAGGATGAATCCGTGGACTGGATACACCTTGCAAGAGAAATAAAAAACAAATTACAAGATCTTTAAACTAATTACACCTAATCTAATATCCCTATCAAAATAAAAAAAGCCCCCCCCCCCAAATAAAAAAAACCCTAGCCTAAACTAAACTACCAAAGCCCTTAAAAGGGCCTTTTGCGGGGCATTGTCCCAAAGTAATCAGCTCTTTTACCTGTAAAATATACAAACAACCCTCCCAACAGTAAAACCCACCACCCACACAACCAACCCCCCAAATAAAATACTATCTAAAAAAACCTAAGCTCCCCATTGCCCTGAGAAGGGCATTTGGAGGGGCATTGCCCCTAAAAGGACAGTTAGCTCTTTTGCGGCCCAAACCCTAATCTAAAAAATAAAACCCACCCAATACACCCTTAAAAAAACCTAATACTAACCCCCTGAAGATCGACTTACTGTTCGGAAGACCGGACATCCATCCTCAAGGAAGCGGCAGAAGTCTTCATCCAAACAAATGCCCTTTTCAGGGCAATGGGGAGCTTAGGTTTAGTATTTTATTTGGGGGGTTGGTTGTGTGGGTGGTGGGTTTAACTGTTGGGGGTGTTGTTTGTATTTTTTTTTACAGATAAAAGAGCCGATTACTTTGGGGCAATGCCCCACAATTCCCTTTTTTTTTTTTTTTTTTGTGTAAATATAATAGTTTATCAGTGCCTTAAGGTTTTATTTTTAGCAGTTGCCAATAAAACAGTCCCTAATTATTAACATTGTCTTTATTTATTGCCCATTGTGATTTTTTTTTTTTTTTTTTTTTATATTTTTTATTAGGATTTTCAAATATAATAAACAAAACAAAATGTACTTTGTAAGTGTCATACAGATTGCACATCAATAAAAAGGTACACATTCATAGATACAAACAAATTGAATAAATCTGGTATTGGTGCCTAGCTCTCTCAGACATATTTGCATGCAATGGGATTCTCTGAAACATTTTGGCATTATTAATTTCCTATGTCTTAAGGAGTGAAGCTTCTATGTATAGGAGATCTGATGTAGTAAAGAAAAATGGGATTTTTTAGGATTATGTATCGTTGTGCAAACGAAATATTATGACATGAACAGGAGCATAACAAATCTGGTCCAATAAGTGCTGCTAAAAGAACAAATACAGGCCACATCTCACTCAGGTGATATTGAAACTTGGGAAGGGAGCCTGCTAGTAATCTAAGAAGTGGTGTACTTTTATTTAAACATTAAAAATAGGCTATGCCAAGAACTAAAAACTGTAGCAGCCACATTTCTATAGCACATAAGCATTGGGTGTACATCTGGGAGAGAAAACTATATACATATATGAGCAAGGTATATTCAGGAGGGACAGAGTAATATTTATTTTATGCATTTTACTTTGTGTCAGTCCCATGTGTTTATTAGTAACCAAGGCAGTGTCTCTTTTGAATACCTGGGTTCCATTGCCATAAGATAGTGAGATAGTTCTGTTGTACAGCAATCTCCCTTAAATGCCATGAAGAAGTTGATTGTTCATGGTCGAGCTCCCTGGCATTAGTTCCAAAAAGAGGATTCCCATGAATGGTAAACTGGGGTGCAATTTCCATTGCGTGTATTTCCTGGCTGGGTTTTGCAGTTATATCTGTGACTGTCCCATTTTGACCTTTTGCTAATGATAGTATAACAGTGTAAAGTGTCTGCATTGATGCTGTGACATTAAAGTCAGCATGAGAACCTATCTGCTTTCCCACGCCAATCGTGGCTGAATTGCCAATATCAGAAAGGACAGGGACATATTTGTCTGGCGGCCAAGAAGTATAAGCCGTGTCTGAGCCCTTCAATACCGCTCGCGGGTTAAAGTTGGTCAGAGCAACCTCTTTATCATGTGGGTTGTACCTATCGTCTTGTGTTGTTTGATGTAAGTCCTGCGACTTTAGCTGTGTCGAGAAATTGCCTGCGTACAGATTCTCCTCTGGCAGTATATATCCTGTTCGGTCGCCATCTTTGTTTAGAGGGATTGTAGAGATCTGAACGGAGTCCTCTACTGCTATGTATGTCGACACTGGCACTGTGTTCTCCCTGCAGTCTAGATGCGGTGACCGCTGGTAGAGTCTAAGAAGCAGACTATCCAATCTAGCGAAACGCTGGTTTAGCTCCTGCTCGAGGGTTATCTCCCATGCGGTCGCCATCTTAGAATAATTCTGTGGGTAAAGACTTGGTGATGAGAGTTTGCACCGCTTAGATGTAGCTGGTTGTAACCTGCCTGCTCCTCCTGGTGCTGCTGTAAAGATCAGTAAGGCGGATACCAACCGCCAGCACTGTTTACCCGGGGAGTCCGGGGGGGGTCGCCACCTATGAGTAGGCCGCCGCCTTAGGTCCCAAATTTCCGATCTGTGGCTCTATTTTCACAAAGACAGCAATCAAGGGGTGAGATATAGCCACCGTTAACTCAGTGACCTATATTCATTTAGTTATGTGTTTAATTTAGCTGTCATGGTCTCTATAATCGTCGGATTTAAGAGAATTCATGCAGAGCCTGCAGTAGATGCGTCCTGTAAGGCACGCGATTCGGACACGCCCCCCCACAATTCCCTTTTAAGGGCTATTGGTAGTTTAGGCTAGGGTTTTTTTTATTTTGGGGGTGCTTTTTTATTTTGATAGGGCTATTAGATTAGGTGTAATTAGTTCAAATATCTTGTAATTTGTTTATTATTTTCTGTAATTTAGTGGGGGGTTGTACTTTAGCCAATTTATTTTAATTTATTTAATAGTTGTTTATTTAATTATAGTGTAGTGTTAGGTGTTATTGTAAATTAGGTTATGTTTTATTTTACAGGTACTTTTGTATTTATTTTAGATAGGTAGTTATTAAAAATTAATTAACTATTTAATAACTATTCAACCTAGTTAAAATAAATACAAACTTGCCTGTAAAATAAAAATAAACCAAAGGCTAGCTACAATGTAACTATTAATTATATATTATAGCTAGCTTAGGGTGTATTTTACAGGTAAGTATTTAGTTTTAAATAGGAATTATTTAGGTAATAATATTAATTTTTATTTAGATTTATTTAAATTATATTTAAGTTAGGGGGTGTTAGGGTTAGACTTAAGTTAAGGGGTTAATACATTTAGTATAGTGGCGGCGACGTTGGGGACGGCAGATTAGGGGATAATAAATGTAGGTAGGTGGCGGCGATGTTAGGGACGGCAGATTAGGGGTTAATAATATTTAACTAATGTTTGCGTGGCGGGAGTGCGGCGGTTTAGGGGTTAATATGTTTATTATAGTGGCGGCGACGTTGGGGGCGGCAGATTAGGGGTTAATAAGTGTAAAATTAGGGGTGTTTAGACTTGGGTTGTTAGGTGTAAACATACATTTTATTTCCCCATAGGAATCAATGGGGCTGCGTTACTGAGTTATACGCTGCTTTATTGCAGGTGTTAGACTTTTTCTCAGCCGGCTCTCCCCGTTGATCCCTATGGGGAAATCGTGCACGAGCACATACGACCAGCACACTGCTGACTTAAGCAGCGCTGGTATTGAAGTGAGATATGGAGCTAAATTTTGCTCTACGCTCACTTTTTGTCTTTTAACGCCGGGTTTGTAAAAACCCATAATACCAGCACTGAAGGTAAGTGAACAGTGAGAAAAACTGCTTGTTAGCACCGCATAGCCTCTAACGCAAAACTCGTAATCTAGCCATATGTATTGCAAAGTATAGCATGACTAAGGGGATATTCCCCGAAACGTTGCTTGTTTTTTATAATATCTGAATAAGAAAGTTTAATTCTCAAGGTGCTGTGGACATTCTATCATTACCTACAGTTTATCGTTATATGGGACATCCTTTAATAGTATAAAAAAAGTCACTACATTTCTAATTTTTTTTTATATTTTAAAATCCCATTTATATATAATATTTACTTAAAGGGACATTACACACCTTATTTATTTAGTAATTGTGCTTTGGTTTTTAAGATATTACTTAAGTGCTTACATGTTAATACAGATTGTATTGTGATCTCACCTGCCTATGCATATTTTTAAGCTTTATAATATTGTAAGGAAACCATTGCCTACAGAGGGTCAGATTAAGAGTGGAGCACTATCGTTTGCGCAAGGTGCACAAACGTTATCGCGAGATTGCAGTATTTTTTTCCACTCAAATCCCTATTACGAGTGGAGCGGTGTTGAGTTACTGCGACGTCAGTATTGCGAGGTTGCGATAAATGACACTCCTTATACTTTCTATGGGCGCCGTTGAGCATAAAACTCTATTCGTATTACAAGTTCATGGTAAACTGTTGCGTTCAAGAGCAATCAATATTATAGTTTACCAGAGACCAAAACTCTGGTTAACCAATCACATTTCTGCTGGATAATAGTTGAATACTGTTAAAGATGTTTGGCATCAGGTTCACTCGTCTCTACCCTGGAGCCTAACTACTCCAAGCTGTTTGGTGACCAACTGGTCTATAATAGCTCTGCAATAGACGAGGCATCTGGGTATCTCTTACTGAAGCTGTAAATTCAGTATCAGGTACCCGGAGTACCGAGTCGCAGGAGAGCAAGAGACTTGCAGATATGATGACCAGATCGCATACTAAGGTCTCAGTTATGTAGGAGAGGGCTGGTGGTTGTGACAGAGGTGATGCAGAAAAAACACCCCAACAACATGTTCTACAAAACTTTGGGGAGACCTAACGTCATCTCATGGGCCTGCAGATCTCTTCTCCACCTGCCTCACGGTCACCTTCTGCAGAGCAAGATAGATCACATAATTCTCCAAACAGGGAGGAGGAACCTGGTCCTTCAGGTTATGTTTCTAGTGCCATGGTCAAATGAAAACAATTGGATAAAACCTATTCATTGTTTGACAACATATATGTGTTCTGTTTTATTTTACATTAAGTTTTATTAGAAATAATAGGCAGAAACTGTACTCTTTATTATTGGGTGAGTGGTCAAATGATCACTGCTTACCGATACATATTTAGCACACTTGTCCTAACAATATGTACAATATTTACATTGTTATGGTGTGAATTCATTATTGGTTTGTTTCACTAAAAAACACATAATATTTATTAAAAAACTTGATTAAAAAATAGAAAAAGAAAATCTTGAAACCACTTTCACTCCAACTAACTAAATATATGAATAAGATTCATGCACCACTCCAGATCAGTTTATGGTTGTGAAGCATTGTGCAGAGATAAACTTGCAAATAAGATTATAATCTCATTCATTTGGCTCGCTGCACAAAGGGTAAATTGCATTAATATAGCACAGCTGAGCAAAGGATTTGGTACTATATGTGCAATTTCCTCTCTGCTTTCTAAAATTAGAAAAACATAATTTGTTTAAGAACATACCTTTTTTTAACCCCAAAAATGGAAGGGCCTTGTGGACTCTCGCCACCATGAAAGAAATGAATATATCAGGTAAGTTCTTACATAAATTATGTTTTCTTTCATATTGGTGACAAGAGTCCACGATCTTGTTACTGATGACATATAGTACCCAAGATGTGGAAGTCCACGTTTAACAATAAAGGGGAGGGGACAAAATAAAAACAGCTATTCCCGCTGAGAAATTAAATCCAAAAAGTAATTAAAGAGACACTCAGGTTAAATTAAATGTTCATGATTCAGATACAGCATGTAATTTTAAACAACTTTCCAATTTACTTCCATTAAAAAAAATGTACACAGTCTTTTATATTTACATTTTTTGAGTCACCAGATCCTACTGAGCATGTGCAAGAATTCACAGACTATACGTATATGCATTTGTGATTGGCTGATTGCTATCACATGGTACAAGGGGAGTGGAAATATACATAACTTTAAAATTTGTTATATAAAAACTACTACTCATTTCAAGTTCAGAATAAGTGCTATTGCATTGTCTTGTTATCTTGCATTTGTTGATTATGCAAATCTAATGTGTTGACTGGTCCTGGTTAAATAAAAAAACTCAAATAGGGGGGTGACCAAACCACGATCTTGCATGGTCGCACTTTCCCTAAGCTCCTGCTGATCACTTAATCTGCTGATTATACAAGAGAGCCCATAGCAAAACAACATCACTCAACTTCTACTTAACTACCCTGCTTAGCAGAACCCCGCTTTTTATAAGATTTTGCAGTATTATTGAAGCAAGAGAATGGCATCGGACGTCAGAGGCCTAGAGCAGTGGCTCACACACAGGCAGCACCACCCCGCTCAGACATCTGAGGGTATTTATCTACACTGAACATTATATCGCCCCTGTGCCGATATCCCAATAACTGCTATACACATAAAAAGACTTGTACGTGGCAGAAAATTTTGTTTCGGTTTGTTTCGGATCGATTCGGATTTCTCAAATTTTGTTTTTGGATCAATTCGAATTCATATACATTAGAATGCAATCGTGTCGGATTCATTCAGATTTGAATAAATTCGGGTGTATTTGGTTCAGATTTGATTCGTAAATTCGGAAGTTTGGTATGTGTTAGGTGGGATGTGCTGTGTATTAGACTAGTATTATGTACTTTATATTAGGTGTAACGCATAGCAGAGTGATATAACTTAATATACTGTACATTACTAGTGTAATTGTGATTAGTCCATGGCCATCCAAATGTAACGAATAAATCCAAACTAATTCGGATTTATTTGTTAGTTTCGTTGCTAATGTAATTCGGAAATTCAAATCGATCCGAAGCTCCGAATTTGACAACGAAACGCACATGTCTAATAAAAAGCAAGAATCTCCAAGCTTCAAATAGACAGGAATCACTTTGAGCATTGAAATATTAAGAGGAGAATGACTCCAAAGTAAAATGGCTGCCGCAGAAAATACAGAAGCATCAGCAAACCTAAGTCCGCAATACATAAAATTTGAACGGCTCATGGAATCATTGATTGAAAGAGCTCCTTATGACTTACTGATGCATAAGATCAGTGCAATAAATAACCCACAATTAACCGCTGAGAAAACCTTAGCCGTTGACACCCAAGATGACGTCAAACCAATTTACCCCTACTGATAAGCAGAAATGGGAACCACACTCAACCAAGGGGTTTTCACTAAGATCACCATCTGCATCATGTAATCAAGCTGGATTCCACACAACACATCTACTGGGAGGTAATAATCAGAAGACCTTAATACCGAAGGAGCCTACCGGAACACAGCTACAAATCGCTCATGCAGATAAATCTTTGGTGAAAGATATGGTTCTGTGCTTCTGAAGGGGTTCAGGGGGGTGGGGAGCCTGAAATAAAAAGTGCGTCAAACCGCCAAGCCATCTAAACAATAGCATTCTGACAGGCGACTATCATGAGGCATTCACAGTAAAGTTTCAGGACACAGGCAAGATGACCGGCATAAAATGGCCCACAATACTCACAAGCACACCTTACACACTCAAAAACACTGGCCCTGTGAGAAACATGTTGGGACCCAGCAAGGCTTTTGGAGGGGTTGCACTGACTTCTCTCACATACAGTTTTCATGAACAGACAGACATGGGGGGTTGAAAAATCACAAGTGAACACTCAGTTAATGCCACTGCATATTCCATTCAGACGCTGTTAGTAAATGATTAATGATAGTTTACTGTAAAATATGGCTTTGCGTTTAGTTTTTAAACAAGGCAATTTACATATTCTCATAATGATAACTATCAGATAGATTACGAGTTTTGCGTTATGAGCGGTGCGGTAATAGCTTGCACGTTATTGCACTGCTCATTTTTCTCTTGCGCTGCTATTACAGGTTTCTAAAAAGCCTGTGTTAGCTGGAAATATAGTTGCATTAAGCTCCATACCGCACCATAGCGCACACCAATACCAGCGCTGCTGAGAGCTGGTTTTACGTGCTATTGCACAATTTCCCCATAGACATCAATGGGGAGAGCTGGCTAAAAAAAAGCCTAACACCTGCAAAAAAGCAGCGTAAAACTCTGTAACGCAGCCCCATTGATTCCTAAGGGGAAATACTTTTTATGTCTACACCTAACACCCTAACATGAACCCCGAGTCTAAACACCCCCAATCTTACACTTATTAACCCCTAATCTTCCGCTCAGGACACCGCCGCCACCTACATTATATGCATTAACCCCTAATCTGCCGCCCCCAACATCGCCGAACCCTACATTATATTTATTAACCCCTAATCTTCCGTCCCTAACATCGCCGCCACCTACCTACATTTATTATTCCCTAATCTGCCGCCCCCAACGTCGCCACAACTATATTAAAGTTATTAACCCCTAAATCTATGTCTAACTATAACCCCCCCCCTAACTTAAATATAATTTTTAAAAATCTAAATAAAATTACTACAATTAACTAAATTATTCCTATTTAAAACTAAATACTTACCTATAAAATAAACCCTAAGCTAGCTACAATATAACTAATAATTACATTGTAGCTAGCTTATGTTTTATTTTTATTTTACAGGCAACTTTGTATTTATTTTAACTAGGTAGAATAGTTACTAAATAGTAATTAAATATTTTTATAGCTACCTAGTTAAAATAAATACAAAAGTACCTGTAAAATAAAACCTTACCTAAGTTACAATTACACCTAACACTACACTATAAATAAATTCATTATCTAAATTAAATTAATTACAATAAAATAAAATAAACTAAAGCACAAGAAACAAAAAACACTAAATTACAGAAAATAATAAAATTATTACAAGAATTTCAAACTAATTACACCTACTCTAATCCCCCTAATAAAATAAAAAAGCCCCCCAAAATAAAAAAGCCCTACCCTATACTAAATTACAAATAACCCTTAAAAGTGCCTTTTGCGGGGCATTGCCCCAAAGTAATCAGCTCTTTAACCTGTAAAAAAAAAAATACAATACCCCCCCAACATTAAAACCCACCACCCAACCCTACTCTAAAACCCACCCAATCCCCCCTTAAAAAACCTAACACTAACCCCTTGAAGATCACCCTACCTTGAGACGCCTTCACCAAACCGGGCCGAAGTCCTCTACGAATCTGGGCAGAAGTGGTCCTCCAGATGGGCAGAAGTCTTCATCCAAGCCGGGCAGAAGAGGATCTCCAGATGGGCAGAAGTCTTCATCTAGACGGCATCTTCTATCCTCATCCATCTGGCGCGGAGCGGCTCCATCTTCAAGACATCCGACGCGGAGCATCCTCTTCGTTCAACGGCGACTGAAGAATGAAGGTTCCTTTAAGTGACATCATCCAAGATGGCGTCCCTTGAATTCCGATTGGCTGATAGAATTCTATCAGCCAATCAGAATTAAGGTAGGAAAAATCCTATTGGCTGATGCAATCAGCCAATAGGATTGAGCTTGCATTCTATTGGCTGTTCCAATCGGTCTGGATGGATGCTCCGCGTTGGATGTCTTCAAGATGGAGCCGCTCCTCGTCGGATGGATGAAGATAGAAGATGCCGTCTGGATGAAGACTTCTGCCCATATGGAGGACCTCTTCTGCCCGGATTGGATGAAGACTTCTGCCCGCCTGGAGGACCACTTCACCCGGCTTCATTGAGGACTTTGGCCCGGTTGGGTGAAGATGTCTCAAGGTAGGGTGATCTTCAAGAGGTTAGTGTTAGGTTTTATTAAGGGGGGATTGGGTGGGTTTTAGAGTAGGGTTGGGTGTGTGGGTGGTGGGTTTTAATGTTGGGGGGGTATTGTATTTTTTTTACAGGTAAAAGAGCTGATTACTTTGGGGCAATGCCCCGCAAAAGGCCCTTTTAAGGGCTATTTGTAATTTAGTATAGGGTAGGGACTTTTTTTTATTTTGGGGGGCTTTTTTATATTATTGGGGGATTAGATTAGGTGTAATTAGTTTAAAAAACTTGTAATTATTTTATTATTTTCTGTAATTTAGTGGTCGTTTATTTTTCGTACTTTAGTTTATTTAATTTAATTGTAATTAATTGTAGTTAATTTAGGTAATTCATTTAATTATAGTGTAGTGTTAGGTGTAATTGTAACTTAGGTTAGGTTTTATTTTACAGGTAAATTTTTACTTATTTTAGCTAGGTAGTTATTAAATAGTTAATAACTATTTAATAACTATTGTACCTAGTTAAAATAAATACAAAGTTGGCTGTAAAATAAAAAATAAACCCTGAGATAGCTACAATGTAACTATTAGTTATATTGTAGCTATTTTAGGGTTTATTTTACAGGTAAGTATTTAGTTTTAAATAGGAATAATTTAGTTAATAATAGTAATTTTATTTAAATAATATTTAAGTTAGGGGGTGTTAGGGTTAGACTTAGATTTAGGGGTTAATAACTTTATTATAGTGGCGGCGACGTTGGCGGCGGCGGCGGCAGATTAGGGGTTAATAAGTGTAGGTAGGTGGCGGCGACATTGGGGGCCACAGATTAGGGGTTAATAACTATAATGTAAGTGTTGGCGATGTTGGGGTGACAGATTAGGGGTTCATAGGTATAATGTAGGTGGCGGCGGTGTCTGGAGCGGCAGATTAGGGGTTAATAATATAATGCAGGTAGCGACGATGTTGGGGCGGCAGATTAGGGGTTAATAAGTGTAAGATTAGGGGTGTTTAGACTCGGGGTTCATGTTAGGGTGTTAGATGTAGACATAAAAAGTATTTCCACATAGGAATCAATGGGGCTGCGTTAAGAGCTGAACGCTGCTTTTTTGCAGGTGTTAGGTTTTTTTTCAGCCGGCTCAGCCCCATTGATTCCTATGGGGAAATCATGCATGAGCACGTTCAGCCAGCTAGCCGCTACCGTAAGCAGCGCTGGTATTGAGGTGAGATGTGGAGCTAAATTTTGCTCAACGCTCACTTTTCTGTGGCTAACGTCGGGTTTGAAAAAACCTGTAATACCAGCTTTGTCTTAAATGAGTGGTGAGAAAAAAATGCTCGTTAGCACCGCAAGCCTTACCGACAAAAACTTGTAATCTAGCCGTTTGTCTCATTTTATTCAGTCTTCTCTTTTTAACAAGGTCAGTATTTCCCAGTTTTTGGTTCTTTACATAAACAATCTAATGTCTAAAGTTCTGTAACTTTCCACTGATTATGTTGCAATAAGGGGGAGTGTATTAAGCAATTTACAATATATGTGATGTATACTATATAACCACAGCACTGTTAATAATAAACAAAGCAGACTTGGGCTTTATTCTGTGTGCATGTCTCATTTTGCTCTCCAATGCCTTGTATGGTGGATTATTATCCTCTACTATAACTTTAATTTTTAAGAGAAAGACCTGTAATCCCCTTTATTTTATGGACCCTTCTACTTAATAAAAAAATAATACAAACTTTTAATGTATAACATTGCAAAGAGATTGGAAAAAAAAAAGAAACATCTTGATTCATATTTCTCAATCTGGGTTTATTTAAGGTAGAAATCCTGTGAAAAATATACGTAAAGACTTTTTAGTTTTAGATCATCACTGGAATAAACAAACTACAAATAAATCACATCATAAGGTCAATTCTGCTCTATTGACAACCGAGGCTAAAAAGACATTCAACTCCATAGAATGGGATTATGTTTATTCTACTTGAGATAATTTTAGATGTAAAGGCCAATTCTGCAATGTTCTACACTTATTATACAAAAATCCCTTTTCAAATTTATTCACTAACAGAATTGCCCCACCTAAAAAAAATATTTTTTGGAAAGGGACAAGACAACGGTGTCCACTCTCTCCTTTCCTTTCCAAAATTCCTATTGAGCCATTAGCTATTTATCTATGACATATCATGAAAAGTATCCATATAAGGTGTTAGAATGTAGTATTATCTTTTTACACTGACAATTTAATGATCTTTCTGAGTGGCACTCAGCATAGCATCCTTTTATTTTAGAAGTTATTCAGGAATACAGTTTGTTCTCAGGATACAAAATTAATTTTGATAAAACTGATATCATGTGGATAACACTTTAAAGTGAAGTTATCTTAGTCACTCTTTTTAAGAGGTTGAACATATTAAGCAACTACAAATGATGCCAGATGTCTTTATATGTACCTTAATAAAACAAATACTACTTTGAACAGGATTTAAAATCTTTATATTTTCCTTCCTCTACTATAACTTTTAATCTTAAGAAAGAGAAAGACCCAGAATCCCTTAATCTTTAGATCCTTCTACTTGGTAAAAAAAATATTATAACTTTTAATGGAAAACATTGCAAAGAGATTGAAAAAAAAATTAAACCTCTTGATTCATATTGCTCAATCTGGCTTTATGCTTGGTAGAAATCCTGTGAAAAATATATGTAAAGCCTTTTTAGTTTTAGATCATCTTTGGAATAAACTAACTACTAAGAAGTCACATCATAAGTTTGATTCTGCTTTATTGACAGCCAACACTGAAAAGTAAAGTTACTCCATAGAATGGGATTGCATGTATTATACTTTAAATTCACAGACCTGAATATTTCAGCTGTCCCACTGGCCTCTGCAATCAGCTGAATTTAAAGTATATCTGCCACAGTCTAAAGAAATTTACAGACCTGAATATTTCAGCTGTCCCACTGGCCTCTGCAATCAGGTATCCTCTGGAAGATAGTTTCCCACCCACCCTGTCCCTTACCCCACCCACCCCAAGCTCATTTCCTCATATATAGATAGTCTCCCACACAACTTTCATTCTCCTAAACAGACAGCTGCACTGATCAGCACATCCTTCCATTCACTTAACCCTATAGAATACATACTCTCTCTCCCTACAAATAGCTATATATCCCACATTGATAGTATATACTTATTCTGTGAAGTCCTGCACATGCTCAGTAGGAGCTGGTAATGTAAAAAGTGTAAATATAAAAAGACTGTGAACATTTTGTTAATGGAAGTTAATTGGAAAGTTGTTTAAAATTGCTGCTCTATCTGAAAAATTAAAGTTTAATTTTGACTTGAGTGTCCCTTTAATCAGATCTCGCTTTGTGCTTTCTTGTTGTGAATTCTTGTTTAATGAAGATAACATTGTGACAAATTTAATAAGATATTGATTACCTAGAATATAATTTTATTAATTATCTGTTATTTAAAGTAATTTTAAGGTGCAAAAATGCTGTAATAAATGAGATCAGTTTATTATTTTACCACTGATTGTATATAACTATGTAGATGATACAAAGAAACAGAAGCGCCACATGGCCTAGCACTGTGTATACTGTTGTAAGATGATATATGAGAAGTTTGCACTCACATTTGATGATGCACCCCTCTTGGTGCAAATGGAGCAGGCTGGAATCTAACGGTCACCCAGCAGACGGCCTCCGGTGTGGCTCAAACTGTAATGGTTCAGGATGCGATATCACAGTATAAGAAGCACCAGATATCAGGTTTATAGTAGATAAAAACAACAACCTGTAAAGGATATAATGTAACAGAAGCCCACATGGCCACACACCCTCTCACTATATGGGACTTAAATATTTTTTATTTTATTATATCATCCTGTTTATTGTATTCAGTTGTTCACCTTTGTTACAGAGTGTTAGAATAACTATATCACTGATTTCCATTAGCCCAAGGGCCCCCCTATTTATTTATTCTTTTATATAACTATGTGTTTAACTCCTGCAACGTCAGCTCTAGAGTGGCACTACTACTACTGGGAGCTAGCTGATAATATCTTATGAGCCAATGACAAGAGGCAAATGTATGTAGCCACCTATCAGCAGTCAGCTCCCAGTAGTACAGTTCTGCTGCTGGGAATATGTACATATTCTTTTCAGCAAAGGTTATCAAAAGAACAAAGTAAATTTGATAATAGAAGTGAAATTAAAAGTGTCTTAAAATTACAAATTCTATCTGAATCATGAAAGTGTAAGTATAATTTAAGTAACAGAAAATGTCTGTGTATAAAGTCTTGCTGGTAATTAATAATCTGGGTTGGTGTAAGTTGGGGGGTTAATTTGATATTGTTTTATGTACTGTTAAAGGGACAGTAAAGTGAAAATTAAACAAATGTATTGGAAAGAAACATGACATTTCCAACAACTTTCCAATATAATTATATTATCATTTGTGCTTAGTTCTTTTAGTATCCTTTGTTAAAGAGTA
Organism: Bombina bombina; assembly: GCF_027579735.1. NCBI lineage: Eukaryota > Metazoa > Chordata > Amphibia > Anura > Bombinatoridae > Bombina > Bombina bombina. The sequence continues at coordinate 116,980,755 of NC_069503.1, forward strand.
ACCTTATGTGAACTCATGAGCGTGCATGTGTCTTCAGACAGCAGAGTTTGCAACAACATATATAGAATTGTTATACATAGTTACAAACACTGCTGCACAGAGTGCTAAATACACGTGCATGCCTCTAAGCTCATATCAGCCTCCTAGGTTTACTCTTTAACAAATAATACTAAAATAACAAAGCAAATTAGATAACAGAAGTAAATTGGAAAGTTGGGTAAAATTGCTGCTCTGAATTATCAGCGTTTAACTTTCATTGTCAGATTTGGCTTCTGTATTTGATGATGTTTTCCTAATTATTCTGTGATATTGTGTTTTTAATTATACAAAAAACACAAAATACTGGTCTGGATTACAATCACTTTTTATTTGCAGGAAAAACCATTACATCATTATATAGTCAAAAGGAGCATTACATGATATATGCACACAATGTTATAAATATACCCAACACTTGTGTTCTTGATACAAAGGGATTTATCAGATATAGAATGTTCCCCTTTAGTTATAGTAGCCATTTAAATTAAACTGATTATGATCACATATGTACCGGTTACTGATATTGTGTCTCATGAAATAAAATCAGTTTCCCCTCAGTAATTCCTCTGGTATATAACATGTACTATGCTAAGCATCTATTGCTATAAGAAAAGGTTTATCCGCATGATGTGCACATTAAATATATCTCCCAGATGTCAATCATTTGAGACTGATGTTCTTGTTTATATAATTGTCTAACACTCTATTCATATAATGACTCCTTTATTCTGTAAATATAATTATTTTCTCCTTTATGTAAATGAAATGTACAACTACTATAATACTGGCATATTAATAAACAACACTGGGGGTGATTTGGGGGTGAATGGTTGTGTAAACTGGTCAGTATGAGGACAGATCTGTATATTCCTGTGTCGTGTTTGTATTCTATCACATTGATATGAGAGAAACTAAGGTGCACATATATAGAGGAACAAAGGACAGCAGGAGAGCACTTTCAACCTGAGGCTTTTATAACTGGGATTTAGAAAGTATTACTTACAGTGGGATTATTTTTGATGGTTCTATTTAGAGAGTTTGTAAAGTTTATTTGTGTGTAAATATTTGGTGTTTTGTGATGCCGTATTTCAATAAAAAAACTTTTTCCATTTTCTAAACATGTGAAAGGTTTGTGCCCTTGTGAATCCTTTCATGTTTATTCAGATCACTCTTTCCTGTAAAACTTTTTCCACACTCTGTACATGTGAAAGGCTTTTCTCCTGTGTGAATCCTTTCATGTTTATTCAGATCACTCTTTCCTGTAAAACTTTTTCCACACTCTGTACATGTGAAAGGCTTTTCTCCTGTGTGAATCCTTTCATGTTTATTCAGATCACTCTTTCCTGTAAAACTTTTTCCACACTCTGTACATGTGAAAGGCTTTTCTCCTGTGTGAATCCTTTCATGTTTATTCAGATCACTCTTTCCTGTAAAACTTTTTCCACACTCTGTACATGTGAAAGGCTTTTCTCCTGTGTGAATCGTTTCATGTTTATTCAGGTCACTCTTTCCTGTAAAACTTTTTCCACACTCTGTACATGTGAAAGGCTTTTCTCCTGTATGAATCCTTTCATGTTTATTCAGATCACTCTTTCCTGTAAAACTTTTCCCACACTCTGTACATGTGAAAGGCTTTTCTCCTGTGTGACTCCTTTCATGACTTTTCAGATAATCCATTCGTATAAAACTTTTTCCACACTCTGTACATGTGAATGGCTTTTCTCCTGTGTGAACCCTTTCATGTTTATTCAGATCACTCTTTTGTGTAAAACTTTTTCCACACTCTGTACATGTGAAAGGCTTTTCTCCTGTGTGACTCATTTCATGAGTTTTCAGATAATCCATTTGTATAAAACATTTTCCACACTCTGTACATGTGAAAGGCTTTTCTCCTGTGTGAATCCTTTCATGCTTTTTCAGATCACTCTTTTGTGTAAAACATTTTCCACACTCTGTACATTTGAATGGCTTTTCTCCTGTGTGAATCCTTTCATGCTTTTTCAGATCACTCTTTTGTGTAAAACATTTTCCACACTCTGTACATTTGAATGGCTTTTCTCCTGTGTGAATCCTTTCATGCTTTTTCAGATCACTCTTTTGTGTAAAACATTTTCCACACTCTGTACACGTTAAAGGCTTTCCCCCTATGTGTCTCCTTTCATGCTTTTTAAGATCACTCGTATGTGTAAAACTTTTTCCACACTCTGTACATGTGAAATGCTTTTCTCCTGTGTGAATCCTTTCATGTTTATTCAGATCACTCTTTCCTGTAAAACTTTTTCCACACTCTGTACATGTGAAAGGCTTTTCTCCTGTGTGAATCCTTTCATGACTTTTCAGATGACTCTTTTCTGTAAAACTTTTTCCACACTCTCCACATGTGAAAGGCTTTTCTCCTGTGTGAATCCTTTCGTGACTTTTCAGATGACTCTTTTCTGTAAAACTTTTTCCACACTCTCCACATGTGAAAGGCTTTTCTCCTGTGTGAATCCTTTCGTGACTTTTCAGATGACTCTTTTCTGTAAAACTTTTTCCACACTCTCCACATGTGAAAGGCTTTTCTCCTGTGTGAATCCTTTCATGTTTATTCAGACTACCCTTTGCTGTAAAACTTTTTCCACACTCTGTACATGTGAAAGGGTTTTCTCCTGTGTGAATCCTTTCATGACTTTTCAGATGACTCTTTTCTGTAAAACTTTTTCCACACTCTCCACATGTGAAAGGCTTTTCTCCTGTGTGAATCCTTTCATGACTTTTCAGATTACTCTTTTGTGTAAAACTTTTTCCACACTCTCCACATGTGAAAGGCTTTTCTCCTGTGTGAATCCTTTCATGTTTTCTCAGACTACTATTTTCTGTAAAACTTTTTCCATACTCTGTATATGTGAAAAGCTTTTCTCCTGTGTGATTCTTTTTATGAGTTTTCAGATTATTCATTTGTGTAAAACTTTTTCCACACTCTGTACAGCTAAATGGTTTCTCCCCTGTGTGGATCCTTTTATGAGCTATAAGTTTTTTCATTTGTATAAAACATTTGTCGCAATCAGTACATGCGTTTGGTTTCTCACCTGTGTGAATTTTGTGGTGTTCTAGCAGATAAGACTTACATCTAAAGCTTTTCTCACATTCTGTACATTTGAAAGGTTTCTCCTTTGTATGAATTATTTGGCTAGACTGTAGACTTTTCTCTTCTTTAAATTTGTTTGAAAACTCAGTAAATGTTTGTGGCTTATCCTCAGGGATAATCATTTCACTAGATAAGGCATAATTCTTGTCCTCTTGTTTGATGACTAAATTACTCTCTGTACATGATTGCTGCCCAGTTCCTGCCAATTCACCATCTTATTTAAATATCTGCTCTGATTTCCCCAATGTTTGTGAATAGTCATTGGTGTCTAAAAATGTTGGAGTCTGTGGTATCATTCTGATGCTTCCTGTAGTGAAGGATGGATATGAATGATTAATGTGTTTGTCTACATAAAAAGAAATTAAATCAAGAAAAATAACAATATTTATTATTTATAATATAATCCATCTTAATAAAAAATCATATTCTTTTATACGCAACAAAATGTCTTACATTTTGTGTTTATTTTTAAATGTATTTACCTGTAAATCACAAATTTAAAAAATTACGACAAAGAATGTTGCATAATGTTCTCAGCCAGGGAACAAGTACATCTGTATTCTGGGCAAGAGAGATGGCACCCATCATCCTCATTTAACATTGCACAAGCAACTGCATATACAGTGCTGCCCGGCTCATGCTCAAAAAGTTGGGTGAGAACATGATGTCTTAATTATCACAGACTATTAATCAGTGTGAGATGTTTTCAGAGGGTAAGAAGCAGTGATTTTACAATACTTTTAAGCTTTCAGCTGTGGTTGTTTAATTTATATAAACAGCCAAAAACGTTATTAGTTTAATAATATTTACTGCAAAATTAAGCACACAAATCAGGGGCGGTTCTGGGGTGGGGAACACTCACTGGGAACAAGGTAGTCATTTAAGTGTAGTTATGGGTGTTCCATAAGCGAGGTCAGGGCAGGGGAAGTTGGAGTTGCAGGTGTTCTAAGTTCAGAAGTCTGAGGGCGAGGTTAGCCAGTTGTTGGACATGATCAGTCTAAAAGGACAGAGGGGGGGGGGTAGTATTTTCTTTCATGTAATTGGCAAGAGTCCATGAGCTAGTGATGTATAGTGTATACATTCCTACCAGGAGGGGCAAAGTTTCCCAAACCCATGTTACAGTTTGGGAAATTGCTTATGTTATAGTTCCATTTCTATGTATATATTGTTTGTATGTATGAGCATATTTATGTACTGGTATAATATTCTAGTCATATTAACTAGCCATGAAAAATACAGGAACCTTTGCTTTAATGCCCTGTTTCAGTTCCAAAAGCAATAAAGCCTTTTGTTTAGCATGCTCTGTTTACATGAACAAACACCTCAAAGAAAGTCAGGGATGGTAAACAAGGGGAGTTATTTCCCCAGGCTTCCTCCCATTCAATAGAGTCACCAAATGTCTACATGTAAATAGGAGTCTTTGGCTGTTGGGGTGTGGATGTGGTAGATAACAGGTTATCATGATTTATAGCTATCCACCCCCCCCCCCAATAACCCCTATTTACATACGTAAACAGCTAGGATGGTCTTCAGTTTTCTGAATATGCCAATGGTCTTCAGTTTTCCGAATATGGTTAGGGAGGGAAAAATTGAACCAATTGCATTAAAGTAATACTAACAGATGGAGCAAGGTTTTAATATATAGAACAAGATTTAGTCAGTAGAGTCAGAGTCAGAGAGAAGGAGAGGAGTGAGAGGGGAGGATGAGGACAGGAAGCTAGCAGAAACATCCAGACTGTCCCAGACAACCCTATTACAACATCTGAATAAGGTACCTGTATCATGTATGTTTGTATAAGTGTATATTTGTCTTGTAAGTAAATGTTAATTGTTATTGTCTTAAGGCCTACGAATTAAATTTTGTGTCATTTAATGTTTTTCAGCTGATCTAATAAATAATTGTGTATTTTGAAACCAACAGTAATTGTATGAGTCTTATTACATTGGGTTATTTATCATTTTCTCATCTATATGTGTATGTATGCAATATTTTAGGCTAGAACCTAGTCAATTCTGCCTATTAATATAATATAGAAATATCTAATCCCATAGCTACAAATTGTATATTGTAAACCCCTTTTTAGCTAAATAATAAGCCAGATTTCATATAGTTATGTCTTGCATGGTCAAGAAGAATAAAATATATATTTCTGGATTAGTTAGAATTGAATTGTTAATTCCTCAATGAGCCATAAAAAGCTGTGTAAATAAACAGATATATTTTATGGACGTAGCTACTTGTCACTCTGGGATGAAATCAGAAAATATTGCATAGATATACATATATATATTTGCACTTTACAAGTCAGATTAAGGAACTAAAATTCCTCATATTAAATAACCTTTAAGACTAAACATATAATATTTGTATTCTCATATCATTTTGTAGAGTTATCATTTTTACTCTTTATTATTTTTAAGACCCACAACTCAGTTTTACAAACTTTGCCTCCTATGGAGGTGATGAAGTAAGTTTGTGCTTGATTTTTCTTCTATGATAAGCGCATCTCAGCATATTGAAGCCCAATTCCTCTCAGAGTACAGTGTTTGTCAGAGGGATGTGAAGAGACTATCACCTATAGATTTTATGGTATATACTCATGGGAAATCTTTTCAAGGGTTCTCTGTTATTGGTCATAGGGATTCATCTCCTACCTCCCTTTTCAGATTGACGATATACTCTTATATACCATTACCTTTGCTGATCATGTTTTAGGATGTTTTAGGATGTCATTTCAGGATGTTTGTTGGCACCAAAAATGTTTCTACTTCATTTTGCGTCATGCGCCATACTTGGTGCCCAAAAATGTGGTTTTATTTTACCCCACGTCCTATATGCCTCTTGCCTTCTTTATGTTCAGAGGGCTATGCTGTTTGCATTTTTCCCCATTCCTAAAACTGCTATATGAGGAAATTGAATATTTTGTCTAAATGTTATTTTTTCTTTTACATTTTGCCCTGACCCTCATCCCAATGGGGGTTGCTCCTTCTTTATACCTATCACAAATGTACTTAAAAGGTGCAGATATAAATATAATAGTTTATATTTGTTTAATGAGTGATCTATTCTAAAGTCAGCATAATATCTATTTTACTCACCTAACACATATGAGTTCATGCTGATAACAGACTCCAATGTCTGTGCTCAGGAAGAAGGTTCTCTTATTCACTCCAGTTACATCAATACCTGATATCTCTCAGTGCTCTGGCCGTGTCTGTAAAACGTATATTAAATGGTTTAGACAGATAATAAAAAAATAATGGTTCTGATTAACTGTACGTATGGTATAATTAAAGGCACATGTAACAAGTCATGTGATACAGATCAGCTGATTAGGTTATTACATATGTGATGTTGATTCCCCACAAGCATTTAGTAGAGTTAACACTGTGTGTGTGTGTGTGTGTTATAATTGCCCCTTAAAGGGATATTAAAGTCCAAATTAATCTTTCATGATTCAGATAGGGCATGTAATTTTAAACAACTTTCTCATTTACTTTAATCATCAAATTTGCTTTGTTCTGTTGGTATTCTTAGTTGAAAGCTAATCCTAAAAGGCTGCCTCTTATCTAAATGCATTTAACATTTTTTCACAGTTAGAGGGTGTTAGTTCATGTGTTTCATATAAATAACATTGTACTCATGCACGTGGAGGTATTTAAGAGTCATCACAAATTGCCTGAAATGCAAGTCTGTCAAAAGATCTGAGATAAGGAGGCAGTCTGCAGAAGCTTAGATATAAGGTAATTACAGAGGTAAAAAGTATATCTCTAGAACAGTGTTGGTCATGCAAAACTAGGGAATAGTAAATAAAGGGATGATCTATTTTATCAAACAATAACATGTTGGGTGTTTACTATCACTTTAAATATGAATCTTCCCAGATCTATACAACAGAATGGTAGAAAATCTATTTATGAGTGAGGCCATATCACAACTTTACAAATATATTATAATCTTTATTTTCTGTCATTTATATGAAACAATATTTTCTCCTGAAATAAATGTTAAATATAATTTGTTTAAATATAAGTTAAATTGGATACTGCAGTATGGGTATTTTACTTCCTACTAATTCTCACTGTCAGACATTTTGTATTTGTCATGTGCTCCACCCCCCATCCTTTAACTTCTCTTGGTCAATACTTTGCTGTCTTAAATCACACTGCAATTGGGTATGAGAGAGGGGCACTAAAATGTTCATTTCAATTGCTATCTTAGATATAGAAAAGAAAAGGAAGTGTTTGTGTTTACATAGAGTGATAATATGATGAGATGTTTTTTCAACAAGTTCAGTCCATTTAAAAGGACCATAACATATAGAATTACAAAACAACAGATGCATAATAAAAACACAATGCAATAACATTTACTATTAATTTAAAAAGAGCAATAGATTGTTTTCTGATAAATGCAGTTCTGCACCTGTACCATGTGACAGCTATCAGCCAATAACAGACTCATATTTTTATATAATGTGAACTCCTGCATATGCTAAGTAGGAGCCGCTGCCTCAGGTCATTTAAAGGCTGTGTACAATTTAATAATGAAAATAAATTACAAACAGCAAACAGTTATTTTACATAAAAACTAAACCTAAAGGTGAAATTTCCCTCACACTTTATACTATTTTATACACCGGTAAAACAAGTCATTAGAAACACATTAAAGGGACAGCAAAGTCACAATTAAACTTTTATGATTCAAATGAAATCAACTTCCCAATTTTCATCTATTATCAAATCTGCTTTATTAACTTGAAGACCTTTGTGACAAAGCATATAATGCACTATGGTGCGCTAGCTGCTGATTAGTGGTACATACAAGCCTCTTGTCATTGGCTCACCTTATGTACTCAGCTAGCTCCCAGTAGTGCATTGCTGCTGCTTCAATAAAAATATATCTAGAGAATTAAGCAAATATCATAATAGAAGTAAATTGGAAAGTTGTTTAAAATTATATGTTCTATTTAAATAATGAAAAACATTTGGGGTTTCTTGTTATTTTAAGCAAAAACCAAATATACAGGACACTGTCCCTTTAAGTCTGATCATGTGACACAAACAGCAGCTGAAGGTGCAGAATACACTTACTAAGGTCTTTACTAACAACAAGAATCAGTCACAGATCAGTGGGATAAACGTTCTGATGATAAACAGGTGCAGCTAATAGAAATAAGAAATGTATTATAAAATAACCTCATTAGAAATAAAATAATATGCAGATCACAAGATATTTATGATTAGATCAGTAAATGTGATGAGACTAATACAACAGGGCCATAAGCTGAGTGATATTTATTACTGGAGCAAATAGCAGCTTCACACTAATATTAAATGAAAATGGTTTATCTGGGCTCTACAGTTAACTATAAAGCTATAGGGAAATACAGGTTTCTAATTGGCTGGTACTTAAAAATCTATTACTCATTGGATAACAGGAACAACCCCCACAAATGTAGTATTGGGCAGACCTCCTCAAGCTTGAAAACTGCTATAAATCATTAAGTATTAAATTAGCTTTTTTAATCAAAGAGCTAAAAATAAATTCATCAGCACAGCATGAAACATATAGAAAACAAATTAAATAAGTACAGTTGAGTTTTTTTTATATGAACTCAGTTTCTTATGAAGTGAAATATTTATCATAACAAAAACAGAATTTATGTTTACCTGATAAATTACTTTCTCCAACGGTGTGTCCGGTCCACGGCGTCATCCTTACTTGTGGGATATTCTCTTCCCCAACAGGAAATGGCAAAGAGCCCAGCAAAGCTGGTCACATGATCCCTCCTAGGCTCCGCCTACCCCAGTCATTCGACCGACGTTAAGGAGGAATATTTGCATAGGAGAAACCATATGGTACCGTGGTGACTGTAGTTAAAGAAAATAAATTATCAGACCTGATTAAAAAAACCAGGGCGGGCCGTGGACCGGACACACCGTTGGAGAAAGTAATTTATCAGGTAAACATAAATTCTGTTTTCTCCAACATAGGTGTGTCCGGTCCACGGCGTCATCCTTACTTGTGGGAACCAATACCAAAGCTTTAGGACACGGATGAAGGGAGGGAGCAAATCAGGTCACCTAAATGGAAGGCACCACGGCTTGCAAAACCTTTCTCCCAAAAATAGCCTCAGAAGAAGCAAAAGTATCAAACTTGTAAAATTTGGTAAAAGTGTGCAGTGAAGACCAAGTCGCTGCCCTACATATCTGATCAACAGAAGCCTCGTTCTTGAAGGCCCATGTGGAAGCCACAGCCCTAGTGGAATGAGCTGTGATTCTTTCGGGAGGCTGCCGTCCGGCAGTCTCGTAAGCCAATCTGATGATGCTTTTAATCCAAAAAGAGAGAGAGGTAGAAGTTGCTTTTTGACCTCTCCTTTTACCGGAATAAACAACAAACAAGGAAGATGTTTGTCTAAAATCCTTTGTAGCATCTAAATAGAATTTTAGAGCGCGAACAACATCCAAATTGTGCAACAAACGTTCCTTCTTTGAAACTGGCTTCGGACACAGAGAAGGTACGATAATCTCCTGGTTAATGTTTTTGTTAGAAACAACTTTTGGAAGAAAACCAGGTTTAGTACGTAAAACCACCTTATCTGCATGGAACACCAGATAAGGAGGAGAACACTGCAGAGCAGATAATTCTGAAACTCTTCTGGCAGAAGAAATTGCAACTAAAAACAAAACTTTCCAAGATAATAATTTAATATCAACGGAATGCAAGAGTTCAAACGGAACCCCCTGAAGAACTGAAAGAACTAAATTGAGACTCCAAGGAGGAGTCAAAGGTTTGTAAACAGGCTTAATTCTAACCAGAGCCTGAACAAAGGCTTGAACATCTGGCACAGCAGCCAGTTTTTTGTGAAGTAACACTGACAAGGCAGAAATCTGTCCCTTCAGGGAACTTGCAGATAATCCTTTTTTCCAATCCTTCTTGAAGGAAGGATAGAATCCTAGGAATCTTAACCTTGTCCCAAGGGAATCCTTTAGATTCACACCAACAGATATATTTTTTCCAAATTTTGTGGTAAATCTTTCTAGTTACAGGCTTTCTGGCCTGAACAAGAGTATCGATAACAGAATCTGAGAACCCTCGCTTCGATAAAATCAAGCGTTCAATCTCCAAGCAGTCAGCTGGAGTGAAACCAGATTCGGATGTTCGAACGGACCCTGAACAAGAAGGTCTCGTCTCAAAGGTAGCTTCCAAGGTGGAGCCGATGACATATTCACCAGATCTGCATACCAAGTCCTGCGTGGCCACGCAGGAGCTATCAAGATCACCGACGCCCTCTCCTGATTGATCCTGGCTACCAGCCTGGGGATGAGAGGAAACGGCGGGAACACATAGGCTAGTTTGAAGGTCCAAGGTGCTACTAGTGCATCCACTAGAGCCGCCTTGGGATCCCTGGATCTGGACCCGTAGCAAGGAACTTTGAAGTTCTGACGAGAGGCCATCAGATCCATGTCTGGAATGCCCCACAGCTGAGTGATTTGGGCAAAGATTTCCGGATGGAGTTCCCACTCCCCCGGATGCAATGTCTGACGACTCAGAAAATCCGCTTCCCAATTTTCCACTCCTGGGATGTGGATAGCAGACAGGTGGCAGGAGTGAGACTCCGCCCATAGAATGATTTTGGTCACTTCTTCCATCGCTAGGGAACTCCTTGTTCCCCCCTGATGGTTGATGTACGCAACAGTTGTCATGTTGTCTGATTGAAACCGTATGAACTTGGCCCTCGCTAGCTGAGGCCAAGCCTGGAGAGCATTGAATATCGCTCTCAGTTCCAGAATATTTATCGGTAGAAGAGATTCTTCCCGAGACCAAAGACCCTGAGCTTTCAGGGATCCCCAGACCGCGCCCCAGCCCATCAGACTGGCGTCGGCCGTGACAATGACCCACTCTGGTCTGCGGAATGTCATCCCTTGTGACAGGTTGTCCAGGGACAGCCACCAACGGAGTGAGTCTCTGGTCCTCTGATTTACTTGTATCTTCGGGGACAAGTCCACTGACTGAGCATGCACAGTTGTAATGGTCTTAGATGAATGCGCGCAAAAGGAACTATGTCCATTGCCGCTACCATCAACCCGATCACTTCCATGCACTGAGCTATGGAAGGAAGAGGAACGGAATGAAGTATCCGACAAGAGTCTAGAAGTTTTGTTTTTCTGGCCTCTGTTAGAAAAATTCTCATTTCCAAGGAGTCTATAATTGTTCCCAAGAAGGGAACCCTTGTTGACGGGGATAGAGAACTCTTTTCCACGTTCACTTTCCACCCGTGAGATCTGAGAAAGGCCAGGACGATGTCCGTGTGAGCCTTTGCTTGAGGAAGGGACGAAGCTTGAATCAGAATGTCGTCCAAGTAAGGTACTACAGCAATGCCCCTTGGTCTTAGCACAGCTAGAAGGGACCCTAGTACCTTTGTGAAAATCCTTGGAGCAGTGGCTAATCCGAAAGGAAGAGCCACGAACTGGTAATGTTTGTCCAGGAATGCGAACCTTAGGAACCGATGATGTTCCTTGTGGATAGGAATATGTAGATACGCATCCTTTAAATCCACCGTGGTCATGAATTGACCTTCCTGGATGGAAGGAAGAATAGTTCGAATGGTTTCCATCTTGAACGATGGAACCTTGAGAAACTTGTTTAAGATCTTGAGATCTAAGATTGGTCTGAACGTTCCCTCTTTTTTGGGAACTATGAACAGATTGGAGTAGAACCCCATCCCTTGTTCTCTTAATGGAACAGGATGAATCACTCCCATTTTTAACAGGTCTTCTACACAATGTAAGAATGCCTGTCCTTTTATGTGGTCTGAAGACAACTGAGACCTGTGGAACCTCCCCCTTGGGGGAAGCCCCTTGAATTCCAGAAGATAACCTTGGGAGACTATTTCTAGCGCCCAAGGATCCAGAACATCTCTTGCCCAAGCCTGAGCGAAGAGAGAGAGTCTGCCCCCCACCAGATCCGGTCCCGGATCGGGGGCCAACATTTCATGCAGTCTTGGTAGCAGTGGCAGGTTTCTTGGCCTGCTTTCCCTTGTTCCAGCCTCGCATTGGTCTCCAAGCTGGCTTGGCTTGAGAAGTATTACCCTCTTGCTTAGAGGACGTAGCACCTTGGGCTGGTCCGTTTCTACGAAAGGGACGAAAATAAGGTTTATTTTTTGCCTTGAAAGGCCGATCCTGAGGAAGGGCGTGGCCCTTACCCCCAGTGATATCAGAGATAATCTCTTTCAAGTCAGGGCCAAACAGCGTTTTCCCCTTGAAAGGAATGTTAAGTAGCCTGTTCTTGGAAGACGCATCAGCCGACCAAGATTTCAACCAAAGCGCTCTGCGCGCCACAATAGCAAACCCAGAATTCTTAGCCGCTAACCTAGCCAATTGCAAAGTGGCGTCTAGGGTGAAAGAATTAGCCAATTTGAGAGCATTGATTCTGTCCATAATCTCCTCATAAGGAGGAGAATCGCTATCTACCGCCCTTATCAGCTCATCGAACCAGAAACATGCGGCAGTAGCGACCGGGACAATGCATGAAATTGGTTGTAGAAGGTAACCCTGCTGAACAAACATCTTTTTAAGCAAACCTTCTAATTTTTTATCCATAGGATCTTTGAAAGCACAACTATCCTCTATGGGTATAGTGGTGCGTTTATTTAAAGTGGAAACCGCTCCCTCGACCTTGGGGACTGTCTGCCATAAGTCCTTTCTGGGGTCGACCATAGGAAACAATTTTTTAAATATGGGGGGAGGGACGAAAGGAATACCGGGCCTTTCCCATTCTTTATTAACAATGTCCGCCACCCGCTTGGGTATAGGAAAAGCTTCTGGGAGCCCCGGCACCTCTAGGAACTTGTCCATTTTACATAGTTTCTCTGGGATGACCAACTTGTCACAATCATCCAGAGTGGATAATACCTCCTTAAGCAAAATGCGGAGATGTTCCAACTTAAATTTAAATGCAATCACATCAGGTTCAGCCTGTTGAGAAATGTTCCCTGAATCAGTAATTTCTCCCTCAGACAAAACCTCCCTGGCCCCATCAGACTGGGTTAGGGGCCCTTCAGAGATATTAGTATCAGCGTTGCCATGCTCTTCAGTATCTAAAACAGAGCAGCCGCGCTTACGCTGACAAGTGTTCATTCTGGCTAAAATGTTTTTGACAGAATTATCCATTACAGCCGTTAATTGTTGCATAGTAAGGAGTATTGGCGCGCTAGATGTACTAGGGGCCTCCTGAGTGGGCAAGACTAGTGTAGACGAAGGAGGGAATGATGCAGTACCATGCTTACTCCCCTCACTTGAGGAATCATCTTGGGCATCATTGTCATTATCACATAAATCACATTTATTTAAATGAATAGGAATTCTGGCTTCCCCACATTCAGAACACAGTCTATCTGGTAGTTCAGACATGTTAAACAGGCATAAACTTGATAACAAAGTACAAAAAACGTTTTAAAATAAAACCGTTACTGTCACTTTAAATTTTAAACTGAACACACTTTATTACTGCAATTGCGAAAAAACATGAAGGAATTGTTCAAAATTCACCAAATTTTCACCACAGTGTCTTAAAGCCTTAAAAGTATTGCACACCAAATTTGGAAGCTTTAACCCTTAAAATAACGGAACCGGAGCCGTTTTAACTTTAACCCCTTTACAGTCCCTGGTATCTGCTTTGCTGAGACCCAACCAAGCCCAAAGGGGAATACGATACCAAATGACGCCTTCAGAAAGTCTTTTCTAAGTATCAGAGCTCCTCTCACATGCGACTGCATGCTATGCCTCTCAAAAACAAGTGCGCCACACCGGCGCGAAAATGAGGCTCTGCTTATGCTTTGGGAAAGCCCCTAAGAATAAGGTGTCTAATACAGTGCCTGCCGATATTATTATATCAAAATACCCAGATAAAATGATTCCTCAAGGCTAAATATGTGTTAATAATGAATCGATTTAGCCCAGAAAAAGTCTACAGTCTTAATAAGCCCTTGTGAAGCCCTTATTTACGATCGTAATAAACATGGCTTACCGGATCCCATAGGGAAAATGACAGCTTCCAGCATTACATCGTCTTGTTAGAATGTGTCATACCTCAAGCAGCAAGAGACTGCATACTGTTCCCCCAACTGAAGTTAATTGCTCTCAACAGTCCTGTGTGGAACAGCCATGGATTTTAGTTACGGTTGCTAAAATCATTTTCCTCATACAAACAGAAATCTTCATCTCTTTTCTGTTTCTGAGTAAATAGTACATACCAGCACTATTTCAAAATAACAAACTCTTGATTGAATAATAAAAACTACAGTTAAACACTAAAAAACTCTAAGCCATCTCCGTGGAGATGTTGCCTGTACAACGGCAAAGAGAATGACTGGGGTAGGCGGAGCCTAGGAGGGATCATGTGACCAGCTTTGCTGGGCTCTTTGCCATTTCCTGTTGGGGAAGAGAATATCCCACAAGTAAGGATGACGCTGTGGACCGGACACACCTATGTTGGAGAAATACAGAACACTATTTTCTCATCATTATATAAAACACAACAGTGTGAGGCTGTTAATAAAGATTTATGTCAGGTTTAGCAGAAGCTCTGTAAGTATGAAGTCTCTCTGGTTCCTCCTGTGATATCACTGAGTGTTACACAGATATTTATACTAATGTGGGAGTGTCACCTTTCTCTGTGTGACTCACATGAGTACAACTTGTCAGTTGGGAGACAATGAGAGGGTCACACCTGGACTTTTGTTCTCATATAGATGTCTATTGTCCCCTCTGGTGTCACATGAGTCCCTGCCTCCCCCCCAGGGTGTGATTATCATATGGATAAGGAAGGAGGAAACAAACTATTTAAATGTGAGAGATTTTCTGTTGTGTCCTAAAATATCTCAGGATACAGCATTATATTATGTTTTTATTGATGGGAATTGTTATTTTAACAGAACTTAGTTGCAAACAGATGTATAATATTAACCTGTTATTAGATACATATGAGATACAGATATAGGAGCAGCAATACACTACTGGGAGCTAGCTGAACACATCTAGTTAGCCAATCACAAGAGATAAATGTGTGCAGGCACCAATCAGCAGCGAGCGAGCTCCCACTTGTGTAGGATATGTGCATATTCCTTTTAAACAAGGGATACAAAGAAAACAAAGCACATCCAAAAGAAGTTAATTTAAAGTGTCTTAAAAAGAAATGCTCTATCTGCATCATGCATGTTTAAAGGGACACTCAAGTCAAAATAAACTTTTATGATTCAGAAAGAACCTGCAGTTTATAGACACTTTACTTCCATTATAAAATTTTGCACAATATTTTTATATACACCTTCTGGGGGGAAAAATGCTACCGAGCATGTGCACAAGCTCACAGGCTATACATATACTAGTCTGGGATTGGTTGATGTCTGTCACATGATAGGGGGCCCGGAAAATGGGAGAAAAAATAAATTTGTCTGAAAAAATCTCTACTGCTTATTTGAAATTCAGAGTAGGTGTAATTGTCTTTTTATTGTGCACTTGTTAATTATTATGCAGTTCCACTGCATTGAGTGGTCCTTTCATTTTGACTTTGTGTATATATATATATATATATATATATATATATATATATATATATATATACAGTGAGGCCCCGGTTTACGCACGACTCGGTATACGAAATTTCGGTTTACGAAATCGAAATTTGAAGAAAATTTGACTCGGTTTACGAATTTTTTTCACAATACGAAACAAAATGCCGGTTTGCCCCCCTCGGTTTACGAATTTTTTTCGCAATACGAAACAAAATGCCGGTTTGCCCCCCTCGGTTTACGAATATTTTTCGCAATACGAAACCAGTGGCCCCTGTGCCCCCTGCATACTCAAGTATGATTGAATTAATGAAGTTTGGGTACCAGTGTAGAGGTGTTGGAGAGGTTTTGGAGCCATTTTGCAGCAAGTTGTTGAGCCTTTTGGAGCCATTTGCAGCAAGTTGTTAAGCCTTTTGGAGCCATTTGCAGCAAGTTGTGGAGCCTTTTGGAGACATTGGAGCCATTTGCAGCAAGTTGTTAAGCCTTTTGGAGCCTTTTTTGGACACTTTACTTGAATTTTTTCGGACCTCCGGAACGCATTAATTGATTTTCAATGCATTCCTATGGGAAACCGTGTTTCGGTTTACAAATTTTTCGCAATACGAAACGACCCGGAGAACGAATTAAATTCGTAAACCGAGGCCTCACTGTATATAAATATATATATACACACCCACACACATAATATATACACACACACATAATATACACACACATGCACATATACAAAGATACACATATGTACAAAAACACATGCACATTTACACACATGCTTACACACATACACATATAAACACACATACACAGTCACACACACAAATATAAACACACGCACACAGTCACACACACAAATATAAACACACATACAAAGTCACATACACGTAACATTACAATGCTCCCTTTACAATGACAACTCAACCCTCCTCAGCAGAGTCATCCCAATTCCACTAATCTAATGAAGTAGAATCCCAGGCATCCAACTTTGGCTTAGATAATGAGTGAAGCGCAAATTTGCGCTTTTGTGACTAATACCAGCATTCGCAAATTACAAATTAGGTGCAATGTGAACGCAACCTCCCATTCACATTGCCTGGAAGCCTTGTGCTCACGAGAGTGAGCTTCCATAGGCTCCAATGGGAGCCTTGTTCTGATGCCATGAAAAACAGCAAAGAACCTAGCACAGTGTAGGGGGTAATTCCCACAGTGTTGGGCAGCACATTAAAAATATTCCTATTACCAACGGTACTCGGCAGGGCTGTCCCTTGTCTCCCTTGCTATTTGCTTTAGCGATAGAGCCCTTAGCAGCACAAATCAGGAGTGACAGCAAGGTTGAGGGAATCACATTGTGTGGCACGGTACATAAGATTGCACTGTTTGCCGATGACACTACGATCTTCTCCACCAAGCCACTACAGACTATACCTAGATTGCTAGAGATCCTTGAGACATTTAGCAACCTCTCTTATTACAAATTGAATCATAACAAAGCTGAAATCTTTACTAGAGGGTAGACCTACCTAAATACTTACACTATAAATACAATTTTATAGAAAAATAAAACCATATAACACATTTAGGAATTAAATTATCAAGTGATATTCCCCAAATAAAAAACGCAAATTACCACCCCTTGCTAACTGAGCTGAGAACACTTAAGCAAATATGGCACTCAAACTCCATTTCCTGGCTGGGATGCATTGCAGCCCTTAAAATGAGCTATCTTCCTAAACTGACCTATTTATTCCAGCACCTCCCAATTCGAGTACCCAAACAAATGTTGTTACAGTTCCAAAGTGAATATACAAAGTACATATGGCAGGGGAAACCTCCACATATAGCCCACAAAATTTTGCAGTACCCTACCTAGACTACATGGAGGGGTTGACTCTCCATCTATATCTAGATATTTTGAGGCGGCGATGCTCACTCATATTTCTCAATGGGTAGTCAAAGACTTTCATAGTAAATGGAAGGGAATTGAGCAGGCCCCACTACCATTTACTTACGTGATCTCATTTGGACCCCGCCACATTGCCATAGAAATTTTTCTATCAAAAACCTAATAATTAAAGAATGCCTCTCATCATGGGATCAGATTAGGCATTATAAACTGATAGCTCCTCATCCCTCTCCCATCACTACTTAATCAGGCCTTCTCACAGGCCTTCCTGACTCTCACGCTGCCACATGGGCCCGTTTGGGCTTTGAAAGGGTATCAGACCTATGGTCCACCTCTTCACAGGGGCATTTTGTTAAGCTAGACCAAATTAGGGAATCCACACAGGTGCCACCGTATTTGGTTTTTGAATATTCTCGAGTAATTAGCCTATTAACTAGTTGGGGATTTAAGCCCATACCTCCCATTCAGTTAACATTGTGGGAATCTAGATGGTAGCAGGGGTTTAGTCTAGGCAAACCTATGTCAATTCACTATAGTTTAATGGAAGGGGCGTCGCCTATTGATAAAGCTCCACACATATTGAAATGGGAACAAAAATTGAATATATCTGTTCCCACTCAGGTCTGGCAACATACACTCCTATTAACTAAAAAAGCTATCCACTGTATTACCATATATGAGACAAATTTTAAGTTACTCACACACTGGTATAATGTTGCAGCCAGATTAGCTAAAATGTTCCCTACTGCTTCTCCTCAATGTTGGAGAAACTGAGACCACATAGGTGATATGATACATATTTGGTGGGGTTGCCCGAAACTCAAACCACTTCGGGACACTTGTTTCATTACAATATCCAGACTAGGGATCCCCCTTCCTAAGTCTCCGGAAGTGGCCCTCTTTCATTTAGGTTCCTGCAAACTACCTAAGCACCATGGATACTTATGCATATACCTCTTTTCAGCTATAAAACTTCCATTTCCAGATCATGGAAAAAACTAAACCCCCCCCCCTCCTGGCCAGATATAATTAAAGTTATGGCGTATATTTACTCCATGGAAAAAAAATGTGTTCTACTCAGACCTGTTTGAAATTATATGAGCCGACTGGCAAACCATGTTTAACACTCATTGGCTACCTATCTTAGGCACCTAAGGAGGCGTTCCCCAACCCCCCTGGTCCTTCCTTTCCTCATCAAACTCCTCTTTTGATAATACCACCCTCCCAGAACCCACACCTACCTTATGCAGCAGATTTTTCCATCACCCTGTCTGTCCCAGCTTCCCACCCACTTTCTCCCCTTTTTTGTTTTTTTGGTACAGAATACTTAACCTACTGTGTTAATATATAACTCCTTTATGGAGTTGATATATGCAAGATCTAAATGTTATCTACTTATTTTTTGTATGTTGCGTGTTGTCTGTGATGTTGTGTACTTAAAGGATACAGTTGTATCCCTAATTTGAAAATCAATAAAATATAAAGGGAAAAAAAAAAATGGTTTGAATAGTTACAACCAAAAATAAATAAAAATAAATAATAATAATAAATTATACATATATATATTGAATATTTACGTGTTTGTTTATATACACATACTAACAGACACATATACATATATTATTATTATTATTATTATTAAGGAATGTACTTTTTTTTTTAGAGAAAATACAGATGAGAATGTATAGACAAACAACCATTTTTATTCATCAGGCAGGGTATTTCTATTTCTAACACTGTCCAATTTTTAATTAGCATGTGTATGGAAACTTCGTTATGTATGATAAGTAAACTTGTGATACTACTCAAATAAGAGTCCCACTGTTGCGGTTATCACAGTAAACAGTATAAAACAATCAAACTTCAAGTTAATAGGTAAACGGAACGGGCTTACCAATCATACAACAGTGTGATCTGTAGACTTAGTGTAGTTCGCGTGACCTCCAGGGGTATGAGCTGCACACTTGCCAAACATTCACTCGCAGCGTGTAACGCGGAAATCCTCA